>NC_134434.1:10900000-11200000 GCF_030867145.1 Opisthocomus hoazin | reverse complement strand
CTGCCAGAGCCACGACGACTGCCCAGTGCCAGCCCTGCACGCTCAGCTCTGCCTTCGTTTCATTTTGGTTGAAAGAGGAGTATGCTGAGGACTGTGGAGGATTATTCAGCCATGCTCAACTCAACACGATCTCTCCTTGCTTGGTGAAGCTGAGCTGGGGATGCAGACTTGCACCCACCGAGCAGAGCAGCCCTGGGTGCACTGCAGCGGCCCCCAGCCCTCCCTCCCCAGAAGCCGGGGCTCCCATGGGGTTTTCCAGCCCTCTGCCCAGGGTGGCTGTGGAGTCTCCTTCTCTGGAGATATTCAAGACTCTCCTGGATGAGGTCCTGTGCAGCCTGCTCTGGGTGACCCTGCTTTGGCAGGGGGTTGGACTGGGTGACCCACAGAGGTCCCTGCCAGCCCTGAACATTCTGTGATTCTGTGGGAGCCGCAGAGCCAGGAAAGCTCCGGCACGCTGTGAAAGGGCGAAGGGCAGCCTTTCCAGGGGCTGCTGCTTCGCCCTCGCTGCTGAGCGAGCGCTGGGCAGGACGAGATAAGAGCATCTCCGGGAAGTCTGAGTCACCCCCCGGCTGATCGGTGGGGTGGGAGCGATGGAAACGCGCGTCTCTCGGCGAGCGCTTCAGAGTCCCCAGCGCCTCTCCCAACACATCAAAACAACCTCCTGGTTTGCCAGGGGACAGGGGAAGTCAAGGGCCATTTTTCCTGTCTGGGACCAGTGTGAGCCGCAATAAACAAGCCGCCTCTCCAGGGTGATTTCCTCCCCTCCTCCTTGTGCTGCCTCATTTGTTCCCTGTAGGATACATCCATGAGCCAGCCCACCTCCCCTCTCTCCTGATTCATGGCTTGGACTTCTTTCTTTAAGGGAGGTAAGTGCCAGTCTGGGACTTGTTACCCCATCTTGGCTGTGCCATCTCCACAGGATGGGTCAGGAGAGGGCTTGGGAGGCTTAAACAAGAACCCCAGCACCCATCGGCACGGGCAAGGAGCTTTGTCACCCTTGAAGGTTGGCACAGCCTTACCGCTTCCACCCACCGTCTCATCGACCTCTTGTCTCCCATCTTGTGCATCAAGACAAAGTCCATCCTTTCACCCCACATTTGGGCAGTGCCCAGGATCAAAGGCTCCAGCTCAGTGTATTCAACACCGGTCCAACACAACAAGCCCACGACGACCTTCAACACAACAAACAGACGATGATCTTCATTGTGGAAGTATGCAACCAGCCAGGTCTTCCCCCAAAGTGCCAATGGCAGGGAGCAGAGGCAGGACCTTTCTTGGAAAGCCGAGACATGGCCTGGTTTATTGGTGCGCTTGTGTTGGTGGGAAGGAGAGGTGCAGCGAGGAGACACAGCGCTCCATCTCAAGTAATTAAATATTAAAAGTAATATTCTATTTTACTCTAACTGAGGAGAAACCGGCTCCTTGGGAGTCGGCTTGTCGTGCCTTGAGTCGGACATCTCAAACCCATCAGCTCCTGGGGTGCTGTGACTCCTCAGGTCTCCCCGATGGGTGGGTGTCCGAAGCAATGCTCATGGGCAGTCCATAGGTCAAAAACAGGCAGGCTCGACTTCACCTGCAACAGGCTGTTTTAAATTAAATGATTTAATAAATAAATAAATTTAAACCAGCCACTCCGGTTGCTAATGACTGATATTGTTCAACCGCCAGCGAGTGTGCGTCATGGACTGCAATAAGCTGCACACCTTACTGCAGTTCAGCATCCAGCCAGCTCCATGGCAGTTTTGTATCCACGTCCTGCATTTTAAATCCTCTCCAGACACTGAGATCATCTCTATTTCCCCTTGTGGCTGCTGTGTCCTACAGACTTGCAAGGCTTCAGCCCTTCACTCGTGCTCTTTTTCTTTCGTGCTTTCCTTAAAGGCCCGTGACGTACCCCCCAGCCACGTGTTTGCAGGGCTCAGCGCTGCACGCGCTTTCGCACTGCTAAATCACGTTTGAAGAACAGCTCGCGGCACCCCGACACACGTACTTGGCGCCTTGCAGGGCTGCGAGCACCAGCCAATGTTTTGCTTTTTTTTTCCGAATGACACAGGAAAAATGGAATGTCTCACCTCCGACCCCGGGAAGGGTCACACAGATGGCTTCCAGGCCCAGCAAAGCTTCAGGACATGGGATAATTCCCATGCACATTTGCTGTGCTGCTTCCTCTTGTATAACTACAAGATATTTGCAGCTGTAAGTCAGAGGTCCTGCATGCTCAAACCACAAGAGCAGAGCCGGAGAGCTTTGCCAGGAGGGGTCTGAGCTGGAATTTCCTTTGAATACATATTTAGACCAGGAGAGACCTGAGCTGAGCAGTTCACTTCTGGGTCCCAGGGTGCTCCCAGGCCGGGAGGAGGATGCTCAGGAGGCAGAGGTGGGCTGTGCCCACACGCTGCTATTATCCACCCCAGCTGGGGCTTACGAGACCCCAATGCCTCCCCAGCTTCGGGTATCACTGAGCCAAAGTTAAGCAGCCGCTGAAGTTTGAAAATCCCTGCAATCCATACCAAATCCATGTGGGCTGCACAGGGCACGGCCACGAAAACCCTCTCGCTTGGCAGCACCCAGGGGCTGAGTGGGTGAGGAATGGAGGGAAGATCATTTCAAGCTGAAACACTGCCTGATGAGAATGGCAGCAACCTCCCTCCCGGCTTCTAGGGCTCGCAAAAGGTGGAGGCTCGCTTTGCCCGGCTGGTGCTGAGCTCTTCCTCTGCAGCTGGAGGCTGTTTGACCTCCCCGAGGATTCCCTGACAGCCCAGAGCCCAGACTTTGCCTTTGGCTCAGAAGTTCACAGCAGCCACGGCCGAGTGAAAAAATAACTGTGCTGCTGTGGAGAACACGTGTGTGTGTGTGCATGCATGTGTGAACGCACCCTGACATAGGGAAGGGTTTGCTGCCTGTGGGGTGCACACCCTGTACCCTAGCGGGGATCCAGCTGTCATAGAATCATAGAATCATAAAGGTTGGAAAAGACCTCTAAGATCTTCAAGTCCAACCGTCAACCCATCAACACCTCCTAAACCGTGTCCTGAAGTGCCATATCCACACGGTTTGTGAACACCTCCAGGGATGGGGACTCCACCGTTTCCCTGGGCAGCTTGTGCCTGACTGCTCTTTCAGGAAAGAAATTTTTCCATATCATTGATAAAGATGTTAAACAAGACTGGCCCCCAAGCTGTGATGCTTTTCAGTGCCCATTTGTGCCTCTGTGCATCATGCCTGTCCAACACCAGGCGTCTGGGCAGTGGGTGCTGTGCGGACGCCTGTGCCATCTGCGTGGGCTTCCCCGACCTGGTGTGTTCAGGGCCGATGCTGTGTCCTTGCATCCCTGAGGGTGTCTATCCATGGGCGCCAGGTATTCCAGTTGCCACAAAAGCCAGCAGGAGATGAATAAAGTGAGCTTTATCAAATGCTGTGGGGCTCTGCATGCCACCGGGAAGCTCCTGCTGTGGGAGAAAGTAGCATCAGAGCCCTGTTCTGTGGTGTACCCTGTGCCTGGCTGTCCAAGCCCCAAATGGGCACATATCCCCTGGCCGACGTCTGCTCCACCTTCCCATCTTCAGCATCCAAGACAGAGATGCGGACCCATTCCCAAACCGTCCTTCTCCGGGAGCGACGGCGTACCAAAAGCGAGCGCGGGGAGCGGAGCGGGTGCGGGGCCGAGGCGCTGGGGAGCGGGCAGCCGGTCACCGCAGCCGGTGTTTGGCACACCCCGCGCTGGCACGGTGCACGCACGAGACACAGCACATGGCTGGGCAGCCCTGCTCTCTGCCACCAGCGCGTGCACCTGAGCACTGCCTGCAAAGAGGAGTTTCCCAGCCAGCAAATCTCCGTCCGGACGGACTGGGTGCGTGTCCCTCCCATGCACCGATCGTCAGGTTTGCCGCAGGCGTCTCGTGCTGCTCTGACATGAAATCTCTCTCCTGCTCTCACGGAGGAACACAGGCAGAGGCACTCTGCTCGTGCCTGCCCTGTGGGACTGCCCGGGGTGCCATCTGCCCCGTCCCCAGACCCCGTGCAGATCCCAGCTCCTGAACACCCTGCTGCAGGGTAAATGCAGAAAGCTGATTTTCTCCTGCTTACTGCTGCCAGAGTGTCCTGAGCACGGCTGACGTTTTATAAGGACTTTCTCAGCAGGGAAAAAAAGGCAGACTCAGTTTTTTAGAAGCAGAGGACACCCTCCATTTGCAGTCCCACCACTGTCGTGGTCCCCAACACAGCACAAGCCCCGTGAGCTAAAGCACTGCCGCGGCGCTGGGTTGCTGCACGCTTTCCTCTCCGAGGTCTCCGGGTTGGCAAAGGGCCATCAGAAAGCAGGGAAATGTCTATTTCCAAAGAAATCTGCCTTCACCCAACCGGATTTGCATAGGTCAAGGTGGAACCAGGCAGCTACGGCCAAGCTCTTTGCAGGCTCCTCGCCCAAGCGCTTGCGTGGATCAGCCCGTTCCCGCCCGCTCCCATTAGTCATTCCCCGCCTGGGGTTTGGGTGGGTTTTTTTTTTAGAAATATTTGGAGGATGACTGCTCTTCTTACAAATGCCCATATTTGCTTGCAAACTTGGATGCAGATGTAAAATCCTCCCTTAGTCATTTGGACTCTCATTTTTAATGGACTTTTTGACTTGAGTACATTCATTTTAAGATGTCCTTAATACAAAATGATTAAGCAAGGAGCAGGCGATTAATAAGTATGCAAGCTTGGTTTGCCTGAAAGCAGAGGCTTGATTTATAGTTCAGCTGGGTCAGTTTTATGCTTGAGACGCTTTTAATTTCAAGGGCTCAACAACGTGATGTGTTTGGCTCTGGTATGGGGCTCTGATTTTCCTGTATGAAAGGATCTCACTCAGTCGAGGGCAGAAGGCAGAATAACTGGCCACTGCACTATTCCCACCCCCGGGGGGATCAGGCTGCCAGCACAAAACACCTGATGCTGCTGTGTGTTTTGGGGGAGGCAGCCCGGTGGGACATCCCCGAGCTCTCTAGTCGTCATCTCTTTTAGCCCCCCCAATCCTTGTCAAGCCATGAAGTCACCTATTGCCAAGAAGAAGAAGAACTCTGGGGAAGGAGTCTGAATTTTTAACGTAGATGCCAACCAATATGGCAAAAAGAAAGTCCTGTGAACTGCAGTCCTTTCAGGGCTCCTTCCTCCTGTCCAAGCAATCCAGGACCACTTTCTGCTCTGGCCACTTCCAGTGTTTGTGGGGTGCCCACGTGCGCTGTACAGGCTGGGGCTGGTAGGTGTTACCGCAGTGCTAATCAGCACTGAAAATTCGGGCACAGGACAGCCTTCCTCTAGCTTTGAGCAGGGAATTAATTTTCTTTCTTTTGCCAGTGTTGTCCTATGGCCCTGCAGTTTGCCCTGTAGGACACATCTGCTGAGCTCCAGGTCTCAGCCTCCTCTGTGGTTTCCTCCTCTGTGCTGGCAGCAGCTGAAGCAGCTGCAAGGTGGGGGCTGTCCCTGATGGTCATCACCTGGTGGGCAAGGTGCTGGTGAAGACATGGCAGCGGGGATTTCGGACAGAGAGGGTCCCCAGCTCCTCTCCAGCCACCTTAGCTCTATGCCAGCAAGTGCATCAACCCAGCGCCGAGCTCAAAACTCCTTCCCTGCCCACCCGCCACGTCTCCTGCGTGGCTCCAGTCCCTTACCCAAGGCTCCACGCAACCTCAGTGCAAACACCCAGTATCACTAATGCTCAGCAAGGCCAGCAAGCTGTGGGACAGGCAGCAAGCTGCCTGCCGTGCTGACAGAAGTTGGATGGAAAGCTTGCAAAGTCCTCTGCAGCTAATGTCGTGTCACAACTGCTAAAAAAATGGACCTCAGACTTGGGGCTGAAGACTGAGAAATCAGACAACGAGGGGAGGGTTCACCTTCAGTTGGGACCTAATATATACTTACAAATATCTGAAGGGTGGGTGTCAGGAGGATGGGGCCAAGCTCTTTTCAGTAGTGCCCAGTGACAGGACAAGGGGCAATGGGCACAAACTGAAGCAGAGGAAGTTCCGTCTGAACATGAGGAAGAACTTCTTCCCTCTGAGGGTGACGGAGCCCTGGCCCAGGCTGCCCAGGGAGGTTGTGGTGTCTCTTTCTCTGGAGATATTCAAGACCCGCCTGGACAGGTTCCTCTACAGCCTACTGTAGGTGACCCTGCTTCGGCAGGGGGTTGGACTAGATGACCCACAGAGGTCCCTTCCAACCCCTACTATTCTGTGATTCTGTGTGATTCTGTGATTCAGCTGCTGTAGTGGTGGGAGGAGGGCAGGGTACCTCTGTTTTCATGAGTGCTGGTATCCACAGCCATCCATGTATGGTGATGGCAACCCGCCATAGGGGAGAGGAAATAATTTCTTGCTGCTTTTAAGGAAAATGTAAACCCCAAACCCTACCAAGCCCACCCCCTGCATTCCAGAGGCACTCAGATCCATGTGTGGCCCCACACCTGGAGAGAGACCTGAGCGAGCAGCAGCCACGAGACACGCATGGGTCACGGTGTTCATGGAGGATGAGGGTGCTGCGGGGCTCTGCGCGGACGGGGATGTCAGCTGGGTGAGGCTGTGGTGTGCAAACTGTGGTCCTGCCTCATAAAAATGAAATCTGAGGCCTGGATAAGAGGTTGGTTGTTTTGTGGATATCCTAAAATCACGTAAGAGCACTTCAAGGTCTTGTGGGAGAGAGGTTAGGGGAAAGCAGCTAAACATAATGACAAGTCCTGTTGATACATCTGAAGCCAGAAACTTTGATGTTGCCAAAAATTACACTGGGGATGTTTGTACTTGGCGTCTCTCAGTGAGACCACCCGAGTAGAGGGGCCAGAGCGTTTGCCTGGAGCACGAAGCATGAGGAGCAACTGCAAAACCAGGTCACGATAGATTTGGGAGTTCACGGGTAGGAGCTGGCCATGGCAGGGGGATATGCAGACCTGATGAGAGGTGGGGGATTCGAAAGCGTGGCTCTGCACTGAAATGTCACTGAGCAGCTGCCAGCTATTCCTCACCCACCACCAAAACCAGCCAGACCCAGGACTGTGAGCTAGCAGCCACTGGTGGCAAGTTGTCCTGTTCCCCGTGTCCCGTCATCCCAAAATGTCATCATTTGAATGGCAGGGAAAGCATTTAGCTGCTGCTTCAAAGCATCGATGATAGGTGGTGGAGCCTGGAAGCAGTGGACATGATTTTTACTGTGGTGTCCAATAATTAAACCTGACAGCTCCTGCTAAAGCCAATGGTAAAATTCCCTTCTGGTTTCTGGGAGCAAACCTAAGCCAAGACGGTTTAGTTTTGCTGACCTCAGGAGGTGACAGAACGCTGGACGCTGGTGGACATGGGGTGGCTTTGCTCCGCTTTAGGGGCTGTAATTAAAATCCTCACCAAGGTGCTTGCAAATGGGATGATCCTGGGGATCTGGAGCAGGCGGCTGCGCTCCGAGCTAATGAACCAGGGGTGGGGGCTGGCGGGGATGTCCATCCCAACGCCCCAAACCCATGCATGCCACGGTGCTGCTCTGGGGACACCCAGCCCACACCCCAGGGAGGGTGCCGGACCCTGCCGGGGTGCAGTGGGGTGCAACGGCCCCCTCGAAACACAGACACCTGCTGCCGGGCGCAGAGCTGAATCCCTTCTGAGGAAGCATTTATTTAACCCAGAGTTTGTTCCCCAAAATCAAGGCGGTCCCAAGGTCTTGTTGAGGAGACAGCCCAGCCGGCCGGTCGCACACACACACCCAGCTGGGAATAAATTCGCTTTTTACTTGCTTTTTCCAGCTGAAGTTGTTGCTCACACCACCCCGTAACACCAGGGTGGTGAAATCATGTTCCCGTCATGTCCCCGCTCGGCCCCAGCGCGCTCAGAGGCAGCCCTAGCGGAAGGAGAGGTGGTTGGGGTTATTGCTTCCCTCTTTGTCACCCCTCCGCGAGCGCGGGAGGACGGGTGGCCGCGGCCAGGGGTGACGCCCAGGGAGGTGACACCCTTCCCACCGCGGTCCCACGCTCGCACGGGATGCGCCGGGCTGGCGGGTTGCTCCTGGCCCTTCTCACATCGCACCACTGATCCTCGGAGGCGTTCCCAGCCAGCCCTGCCAGAAAACATTCTTCACTCCATTTTTTTAAATTATTATTTATTTAATTGCTTTTTTTAAAAAAAAGCATACGAGCTCCCTCTGCCGCCGTCCAGGCTCAGACGGGAGAGGGGTGGAGGGCAGCCTGCGTCACGCTGAGGCTGGCCGGGCTGGGGGACCCGAGGGCAGGGGCAGCCCAGCGGTGCTGCTCCAGATGTTGGCTGACGCTGCCCTCAAACACCGGGGCCGTGGGGGATTACCAGGTTTTGTCCAGGGGACTGCTGGCCAGATGCCAACGGAAAGGCTGGTTTGATGTCCCCTAAAGGCTGCCCAGTCTGGTGGCACCCCAGGGGATGCCGCACTCCCCACCCCACCACAAGCAGGGAGAAAAAACCCACAGGGGTGTTACGGATCCCGTGTTTTCCCCCCGTTCTGCTGGGGTTCCTCCCCCAGCAGCAGCGGGGTTTGGGGGGTCCCGCTCGCAGCAGCTGCGGAAGAGCCCCAGGGGATCAACCCCAGTGGGGGCCGTGATGCCCAAGGAAGGCACCGCATCCCAGTGCCAGTGCCAGATCCCCCACCTGCAACCAGAGCCCCGCGCCTCTCCTGCCCCAGTGACCAGCCAGAGCCCACCTACGATGATCGGGTCTGTGAGCTGGGGACAGAGCAGGAGCCAAGCAAAGTCCCCATCTCCTCCTCTCGCCAGTCCAGATCCTCATTACACCAAACTCCTGAGCATGACCCTGCGATTTAAAACATGAGAAGTCAAGGGCTCACACACCCAAGAGCTGTGCAAAAAAGTGTTTAGTTCTTTTCCTCATCCGAATGGATTTTAGATGAGGTTCTGGGTTGGGACCTCTGCCCGCAGATGGGTCTGGGCACCTCCAGCCCGGTGGGCTCTCGGGGGCTGGGAAGCGGGCATGGAAGTTCCAGAGACCAGAGGCAGTTTTGGTGGGCGATTCAAATTCCTTCTGAAACAGGGTCCAGATGGGAGGGAGGGCTCCAACAAAAGCAAAATATAATCCAGCTACGAGTTAAAAGAAATTTATACGGAGTTTCAAACCTTACAGCAGAGGGGACAGATGACAAGCGTGGAAGGTCCCGCAGGGGTAGAGGATCTGTCTAACGGGGGAGAAGTCATACAAACTATCAAAACAGGGCTGGACTCAACACCGGTACACTCCGTAGGAAACTGTGAGTAACCGTCTCAACAACTAAACGCTTCCTTAACCTGGAAACATACCAGTAGGCAAGAGCAAGTGAGTATGTCCTGTGGCAGACAAGCCAAATGACTCATGTACTCCAGCGGTTACTATGGAGTTGTTTACACATTGCTTTGTGATTGAAAAAAAAAAAAAAAGAGGAAAAAGAGAAAAAAAACCTCTGAAGAACTCGCCTAAAATGAATTAAATAGAAGGAGGTTTGCGCAAGCTGGCAGAGGACTAACTCAGCAGGCCAAGGAGGTTTCCAGGAGGAGTCCAAAGGGCTCAGGGACGAACCCACCGAACCACTAATCCCCAAACCGACTGCTCCTCCTGCTGCCGGACAGCTGGAAGGTGGCAAGTGAGATACTGGGTTCAGGGATTCTTTTTTTAAGGATTCTGGGAGGAATATGAGCAATAACAGACCAGAAAATCTGACTCCTATATTGAGCAAACTGTTTGGACTTCTAAGAAACAGCTGAAGATGCTCTTTTGAAGATGCTTTTGCCAAGGGGAGTCCCACCTGGCAAATACTAAAGCTCTTTGAAATGTGTAGCAAGCAGCTGGGAGATGAGATAATCTGGCATTAATAGCAATTAGTTGGTTAATTTAATATTTTGTGAGAAAATTTGTAACAAAGGACGGGAATAAAATAGGAGTTTTCATACCAGGGGAAGGTCACCAAAGGGGTTCCCTGGGAACACACCATTTCTATATGAAGCTCATTGCCGCAGGAGGGTTTGGATGCCACTAAGTCCTCAGACAAGTTCACAGCTGTTAGTAACAACGATGCAGACAGAGCCTTCGAGATCCCGCTCCACAGGCTGCCAAACTTTAAGCAGCTGCTAGAGTGGTGTCATTATTTTATGCCACTGTTTCCTTAGCATCAGCATCATCAAGCAGGGTCAGAAACTGGAGTTTGGGTTGCAGTGACCTTTGGCATGACCCAGAGTGGCCATTTTAATATGAACCAACCCAGCTATTTGAAGTAAATATAGTTCATTTGTGCAACAGATGATTCAGTAGCATGACACGACCTTAGAGAGCCACAGCTGCATAGCCTATACCCTACAGCCCTAAGCTTCCCTGCCTAAAATCACTTCTGCTGCCCATTTATACCTCGCACTACACCACGGTTTGCTTTCTGTGCTTTAAACACTGTCTCCTCCTCCTCTTTAAATATCCCTTAGGAAAGCCAGATGCTTCCCTTCCCAGGCTCTGTTACAGGGAAACCCAGCCATCCTCCCCCCCGACCTCTGGGGCTCCAGAAACCTCTGGGATCCGAGCCATACCCACCGGCTGGGGATGGCAGGATTGCTCCGGCATGCTGACTGCTGGCCCTTCCAGCCTGCAGAGTTCACATATGAGGAAACAGAAAGGACGCAGGACAACACAGAAAAACCCTTCTGGTTTTACCCGTGGGTATAAAAACTGCTCAATGAATGCTTCACTATGCTCTGAAAGCCCAGGAGACAGCTGTAATGCTAACAGAGTCTGCTGCAGAACTGTGTCTTTAGGAGAGTCACAATGAACCCCCTTTCCATGAGTTTGAACTTGGCCAACTCTGCGCAGTCCCCGCAGACTTGCCGCAGCAGATGTTCCTTGCCAGCAGCACAAAACACACCGGGCAGAGCCCCTGCTCTTTCCTCTCACCAGTGCATCATTCAAGATCGAAACCCCAGGCACGCAGGACTTCCCAAGAGACACGCAGAGCCCTGGGCTTGCCGGAACCTGTCCCCCGAAGGCAACGCTCCTGCTGTCAGGACCAGTGGAAGCTGCGCCTGAGCTCACACAGGTGCCGAATGCCGAGCCGCTGGGTGCGGAGGGTGCTGCAGGGACCAGGTGCCCGCAGTCACCCAGGGGTCCATCCCATGCTGCAAATGCTGGGCAGTGCAGAGGGGGCTGCAGAAGCGTCCCGGGGTGCTCCACACCCCAGGGTCACTCCTGTCCTCTGCCATCGTCCCTGGGAAACCGCAGCCTGTCCACCGTGAGAAACACCCTGCCGTGTCCCGTGCTGCCCACCGCCTCCTGCCCCGCTGCGGGCCACTGCGCCAGGTTTGGTGCATTCACATCGGGTTAGCTCCTTGTCACCCATGGTGAGAAACAGGGACAACCCCTGCCAGCCTTTCCGAGTTATCACCAGAAAACTGTGTGTATCCTCGTGCTGCTCGCCCCAGCAAGGCGTCGGGCACAGCGCTGGGATTGGCCCAAAATGTGTAAATATATTAAAAACAGTGTCTCAGCCCCAGGCTTGCTTGCTCTGCCTCGCACTGGCTTGCTTTCCTAGCCAGGCATCAAAGCACCCTCCGGTCCTTCCAGAGCATTCGAGTCACCCGCAGCCCTGCCACGATAAGAAACGAAACAAAGACACCTGGAAGAGCTAGGAATCACACATCTCCCCCCACTACAATTCTTCCCTGCAGTTGCTAAACCATCTCCTTAGAAAGGTCATGTTGGACACGAAGCCACAACGTCCTCCTGGACACCCCAGTAAAACCTGGGACCGGGCTGGGACACATCCCAGCAAACACTAATCCCTGTCCTGGAGGATGATGCTCACTGCTCCTGGCACTGCAGCGGGAGCTGCTGGTTTTCGAGAGGGGAGACCCTGAATCTTCAGCAAGCTCAACCAGCAGGATCCCAACAGTAGTTTGAGTCTGTCTGGGGATTTCATACCCCATGGTTAATTCAAAGCCCAGCGGCTCTCTGCCGTGTACGGTGACAGACACAGAACACCCCTGGCCTTCCCCTGCCTCACCAGATGGGCGCCAAATTAAGTTGGAGGCAGGTTCCACACAAACGAGATGTGAAGCATCTCTCTGTGGCCAGTGTTAGTCTGTGGAGCTCTGCTGCAGGACAGCGCAAATACTAGAAGTCTGAATGGGCTCAGAAAGGAATTGGCCAAATTAATGGCAGCAAAATCCATCAGGTGACACAGAGGCAGCCACAAACCTGTGGAGGTACGGACAGCATTCCTCAAAGCGTGGCTGTGAGTTTGCCATTTCCATACAGGCTTTTCAAGGCACACGGAATTATGTACTGCTCAAGACAAACCCTGGGTTTGATGGGTGATGACCATCTCTGATGACCCAGCAAGCCGTTCTCGCAGCTTCAAGACACAGCGGGGAGCACGCATCCCTGCTGCGGGCCGGGGAAGGGGCTGTGCCCCCAGCCGCACCCAAGGCGATGCCTCCCCCTGAGATACAGGGGTGCAATGGAAGCTGCCGAGCGCTGCGGGCTGCGGCTGAGCGGTCGAGCCCAGCGCAGCACATCCCCGACGTCAGCTGCCCCAAGCCACGCGCTGGCACCGGAGAGGACGGGAAGGAACTGGAATCGCGTTCCACGCAGCCGGCTTGCTTCGGCACCCACATGCAGATAACGACGGGCCCACGTGTCCTCTGTGGTATGAAAAAGCTGCTATCAGTAAAACAGAAAGAGCGCTTCCTTTCTCTCTACCCTTCGCCTGCCTTATCAGGGCAGTGGGGAGGCCCTCGGTTCGCTGTGGGTTTGCAGGGTGGGAAGAGACCCCTGCTCCCAAATTTGGGCTGTTTGCACGGGAAGGCAGGAGGGAAGCAAGAAATTCCTTCCTGCCAGGAGCCCGGGAAGCGACGCTGGGTCCTGGCCAACATCCACCCTCCTCCCCGTGGTCTCCCCAAGGGTCACTCCCCATGAGTCACTGCAGCTTTTTGTTTAGGAAAAACCAACCGGGCTGTCCCATCCCGCGTGAGCAGGGCTGACTGTGGCTTCTGCCAGGCCACTACAACAGACCTTTCCCTGCAGCCCTCCGGGCCTGGCAAGTCTCCAGGGAAGCTCTGGAGGAACAGACAGGCAGGCTCCAAGCACCCGTGGCCAAGCTGCCCGTGTGCTCTCAGCATCCCTCCCGCACCCTTCCCCGCCGCTCCCCCCGGGACAGGGGGCAGCACAGAGGGAGGGGGAGATGCATCAAACAGGGCAAAACTGGCCCGAAAGCTTTTGAGTTTTGAGGATATCCAGACGCAGTGTCGAAGCACGGGGTCAGAAGCGGCGTTGCTGCTGAAATAGCCGCCGTCCGAGGACTCGAGCACCCGGCCTGCTGCACAGCGCAGCGCCACGGCGCGTGAGGACAAACCAAGGCTGGTCCGCGGCAGCAGCAGGGGACAGGTCCCCTCTGCGCTCAAAGAGCGACGGAGCAGCTCATCTCTAGGATGAATGGGAAGGGTGAGGCCCCATGCACCCCAAAGCCAACAGCAAATGTCCCTCAGCGCCCGTCTGGTCCCCAGCTCTGTGGGCAACCACGCTGCTGGCCTGAGACATGGCGCTCCAAGGACTCAAAACGGCTCTGCCTGTAAAATGAGGATGATTTCACGCCCAACTTTCAGCTCTGCTTGCCACATCCGAGGCATACTTTGCTATTTCAGAGCAAACAGCATTTTATTATTATTGCTCTTGGAGTATTTCTGCTTCTCTAAACCCTGGAAGTTCAGCCACCACCCAGGCCTGGAGGTCCAGGGTGGGGCCACCATCACACAGCTCGCTCTCAAGAAGCTGGCGTAGCGCGGATTCCCAAGGCTTGTCAAAAAAAGCACATTCAAAGAAATTCCCCACTCTGCACCAACTCCCACTTCCTGCTTCACAGGAAACCCCAGCAGAGAAAAAAAAAAAAAAAAAAAAAAAAAATCAAACAAGATTCACGCCCAGCTGGACAATTGATAAGAAATTTGGTTCGGATCCACGCCGTGGAGAAACGCAATAAAATGCCAGCTTCTCGGAAGCCAAAAGACTGAATGTTTGGCTTATTTTTAGCCTCTTGGCAGAGAGGACTATATTTAAAGGTGCATACTAATAAATGCTTCTGACCTTGATTAAATAAACTGCAGCTTCCAGAAAAGCACTATTTTCCAGCAGTTATGGGGGAGCTTTGGCAGCAAGAGAATAAACATTACGTCCAAAACTTTCAACACATTTTAGAACAACTACCTTGCAGCTGGAGCTGTACTGGAGTCGGTGCTGTCCCTCCGACAGCAGTGGTGAGCTGGGGGCTCGCTGGCCTGGAGCAGGAAGATCTCCGATCCATCGCGCCGCACGGGCTAGACGCTGCGCTTGCACGTCCCCGCATGGCTCAGAAGCACCTTTGCTTTGGTGACTGACTTCATTTGGCCTGTTTGCACTCACTCCTTAGAAACAAATCATCCCCTCCAATTAAGCAGGGACCAGACGTTCCTGCTCACGCTGCCAGGAGCGAGCCACGGGCCTGGGCAGCGGGGCCCTCCGAGTGCCCGCAGCAGGAGCCTCTCAGCCACGCCAGCCAAGCCAAGCCTTGCGGAGCGACAATTACTTCAGCTCTGCATGATAACGAATCCAGCACGCTTATGAAGAAAGTGTTTGCACAGGGAAAACTGTCCAAGACTGCTGGCTGAAAGGAACTGTGCCAGAGCTCACTGAACAGCACCGTTCAACTCGACAAGTAACCCCTGTTAAAACTATATTACAAGAAAATAGAGCTCAGCCATGAATCATAGAAGAGCTATCTGGTCTGGTTAAACAAAGCATTATTTTAATTTCAAGATTTTATAAATACATATTTACAAAAGGAATGTATCAATCCAAAGAGTTAAATGTACAGCTCCCAAGTAATGCTGCAGTACAGGGAGAGAAATCGTGTTGATGCAATCCCACAATTTACAATACCCATTATTCAAAAGGAAACCACTCTTAATTTAAAATCCCTCATCCGAAGTGTACAATATCCGCTGCTGCGAAAGCACAAGCTGCCTTGAACAGAATCACATGACAAGAAGGAACTGACCCCTTTCATACAGCTTTTCACACAAAACAGCACCTCCCGCCATCTAAGTGAACACTGCAAGCCAACATGCCACGATCCTACAAAAGGCTTTTTGCCAGCCCACAGGCTCCTTGGGGAGCACGGTTTGAGGACAGCACACTGCCTGGATTCAGGAAATGCAGTCTCCCCACTTCTTCCGTTCCCTGCGACGCTGTGCCCAGGGGCTGGTGAGGAAACCGCAGCTCACATCACCCTGCGCCCTCCCGGCCAGAGAAGACGACCCACGGCACCCAACGCACGCTACGGCACAGCGCCGACGCGACACCATACAGCATCACTCTAATGGCATTCACCAGACAACGACGGCTCCGAGATTCACTCTGCCTCTGACATGGTGCCTGCCACCCTACTCACGTACCGGTTTCACTCTTGCTGCGGTCACCACACAGGCAAGCCTGCAGGTGGAGGAGGAACTTCCCCCAAATCCAGGGGTTTAAGACATCACTGAGACCTCCACGAATGCTTCAGACAAATAAAAGACCAGAGCTGCTCAGAAGTCACTTTCGGCAGTTTCCACCAGACTTCCCCCTAAGCCAACAGCAACGTTTCCTCTAGACGTCCCTCACCTGCGCCGTTCAGACCGCAGAGCGAGAGACGCGGAGCCAAAAGAGCGCTACCTAAACCTCAGAACAGAAGCAGCAACGACCTCCAAGAACAAATCGCAGCAGCATCCGCAACTGAAGCCACCCGAGGCACCAACTGCTGGGGGAGCTCTCGGGTAACAGAAGGCTCGGCTTGCGTTTGTCTGAAGAAGGATGTCCAGCATTTTTCTCTTCGTTCATCCAGTAGTTCTAAACCTGGACGAGAGCCACCTAGGAAATATCTTCATTTAAAGTTTAGGCAAATTAAATCTAATTAATTAAACTAAAGAAAGGACTTAAGCACAAACTGCTAGTGGAAAATCGAATATAAGTTGCTAGGAGTGTCAACCTGAAGTCTTGCACAATTTATTTACTGCTTTTAATTCACACCTCACGTAGGCAGCTCCCAAATCTCATGGTCAGAACAACATCTCTGTTGTTCACCACCGTGAATCCCGTCTGGCTTGAGGCTTCCACCACACTCACGATGCTGTCTGGTCCTCTTTAGCCAGAGTCTGCAGAAGGCAAAAAAGAAAAAAAGAAGAGAAGGTGTACAGGAGAACTATGTGACTCATTGCCATGATTCGGGGGCAAGACGTCCATTTCTGCCAGAGACTGAGACTTGTCTGGGCCTTTGGTTAACCACTGCAGTGGTAAAAGCATTCAGAAGGAAATCGAGCTACGGAAGAGGACAATCCCCACACAGATTGCCAAGAATGGTTTATCAGTGTTTGAGCTTCTGATCACAGTAATAACAATCATTCCAGCAAAGCTTTGTGAGCCTGCGGCAGCCAAACCACCCGTCCCCAGAGTCGCCAGCCTCATACAGCCCGCCACGGCCAGGGAAAGCAGAATTTTAATGGCAGCCTAGAAGTGGAAGAGGGGGTGGCGGTGCCTGCTGCTGCAGGGACCCGTGGAAGGAAGAGAACCCAGCGCTGGGGCAGAAAAGGACCTGTTGAGCAGAGCTGGTTTTGGAAGAAAGAATATAAAGGCAGTGGCAACCCTTTCAGCTAAGAGCTATGCACACAGCAGCTGTGCACTGAAGCCCAAGGACCGATGCAACATCCCTCCAGATACACAGTTTCGTGGCTAGCACAACCTGAAGACCAAGAGTGCAATGAAAGGAGTAATTTTGCAACATGTTGTCCAAGAGCAGTAGTTTATCAAAAACCACTTCACTCTGTCACCGTTTTCACCGTGTTCCCTATTTCCGACACACCAGACACAGTCCCTTAACTGCCATGGCACCCGTCCACGGCACCAGCAAATCATACAAGCTCACGAGACACTGCAAATGGAACTTGATGTCAATAATTAGCAACTCACTCTGTGACTTAACTAAGAGGGCTCAAATTCACAAGGAAGTAAGGTGCAAAGGGTCCCACTGCGGAACTCTAAATAACAACTTCTTCAGTCTTTCCTTTCATGCCTAGGCAGGAAGTGAGTATATGGACAGAAAGACATAACTGGAAGGCTTCCAAAACCCTGGAAATCTTACCTGCCGCAAGAACTGCCTTCCAAGATAGTTGGTCGCCATGCTTGTCAGGTTCTTTCTACTGCCGACTTTACACCTGATATAACCATAAAGGTTGGCTCCCTGAAGCACCACTCCCATCACAACCACTGCCTAGGACACAGAAAAGGAAAGTCACCAATTTACACCACCTTACTCCTAACGTGCAAGATCTGTTACTGAGTGGAGGGAGTCAACTCACCAGCCATTTCACTTTGAAAGAAAAGAGCGCGCTGAAAGCAAATATCACCCAGATCATTGGGCAGGTAATTAGACCTAACCAGAAAATCCGGGACTCTGCTTCTGATGAGGTTTTACTCCCTTGTGCTGATACCTAGAAACAGAAAGGAAATGGAGATTAACAGGCTGCTCCATTGTATAGAACCCATCGTCATTAAAAACAGGCCGGACTCTACAAGCCCCCTGTTTTTTGCCTCCATGAAACAGTACCGGTGCTTTCAAGATCAAATTCTACATCACAAAAAGATCTTTCTGCAACAGAAGATGTTTCTATTTAAGGGACCCTTTTGTCAATCTTCTGTTAGAAACAGTGAGGTAGCAGCATCAAATCCTCTTGGAACGCTTGGGGCTAAACAGTTAAGTTTGGGAAACACGACTTCTACTGCACGGTTCAGTTACAAAGCTTAGAAACAGCTAAACAGGTAATGTTTTCCACCTGCAAATCACTGCACAGACAACCAGAATTTCACTCATCGTAGCACTGGCAGAAGTAAATATTGATACTCTTAAGCACCAAAGTACTCTCTTTACACACACAGAGGTCCGATTCACACCACACTAGGGATTTTATAAAGTCTTTATGGAGCAGAAGATCTCATGCAAGCACTCACTTCTTCCTAGAACAGTTAAAAAATCTGAATTGGGTTAACAGCTTAAGGGTAAATTTACAGCATGACCATCAGCTCAGCCACCTTTACCCCCCTCCCCCAGTATGTTCTAGCTTTTCTAAACTAGCAGTTTTGAGAAAGAACATGCCTGTAGTGAGTGTACAAACTCCGCAGGAGCAAGGTTTAGGTTCAAGCCCCTACAGCACTGCAGATCTCCCACATGATCTCAGAAATGATCTCTACCTCACGCCAGATCTGCGTGCCATCAGCTCCATACAAACAGAGACGAGAGACAGGGATCAAAAGGGTAAATGCGTGACATGTTATGAAGTGCCTGACAGACGGGATACAAGAGAGGCGGCAGCAGCCATCGTGAACACAAAGGCAAAGCAACAGCCACGATGAACGCTCCATGTTTCTTCCTACTTCCAATAGTTTTCTACAGGAGGTAAAACCTACGTCAGCTGTTCCAAGTTCACACCAGAAAACTTGCAGGTTACTGACATGACATGGGAACCTTCACTGCATTTTATGTGGAACTTGCAGGTTCTTTCTTACATTCAGCCAGATCGATAGATCATGAGAATTCTTAAATAATTCAACCACCAAAAATCTCATTCAGCAGCCTACATGAAACAACCCCGTGGCTACAGATCTGTGGCTGGAAGTAAAGGTCTGCATTGTACAATCCACCATCACAAGCATAACCCCCAATTAATAAGGGTTTCATAAAACAGAAACAATTACAAGAAAAAAAGAAAGGAAAAAAAAAAAAAAGAAATTTACCTTCCTGGCTTCAAATACCCAGTGACTTCTACCGTCATCATCCACCTGGTTCCACCAGCGAAGGCCAACCATCAGGCGCCCTGTGACATTCTGGAACAGAAGAAAAGCAGCAAGCTTTAAACTTTCTCCTAAAAGGAACCATTTGCCACAGTTCAGCTGTTTCGATTGCTATTTTCAATGCTGCTCATTTGCAACACACTTGGGAAAACAAGATTACATGGCTTTTATGTCCGCAACAATCTATTTTCCAAAATGTCCAGTACAATAACAAATTACCCTAGTAATAAAAAGAAAGGCATATTTCCTGTGATTCGAAAGTGATCTAACAACAAAGCCTGCGCTACCTTAGAAGAAAGCCTAATATCTGTTCTCCGTTTGATTTTCAAAAAGAAGTCAGGTACACAGAGATTTAAATGTTATTATTTTTTAACGCTTTGCAATACATCACAGTACTCAAGGGTATTTTGGCTATCATTTTGTGGGAAGGGCACAAAGAAGTTACTGGTTTTGTGACACGAATATCACTGTTCAATTATTCTCATACAGTAAGACAAAGATAACAAAAAGCGTAAGAGGAACTTACCTTTACAGCCCAAAAGTCGCATGACAAGAGGAGGATAATTGTCACCATGCAGGCAATAAAGCTGCTAGTCAAGAGCTCACAGAGCAGATAGACAACGATCGCACTGACTCGGAAGAATAAGTGGAAAAATGATGCCACTGGATGCCTGGAAGGAAGCACAGCACAGTCACAGCTCTTTCCAACAAGACCGAAGCCATTTCAGAGAAATTACATTGCCAGGGCAATCTCCCACCAAGCCACAGCATAAGGATCAGTATCATAACGTGAACCCACTATGCAATGACTGCTGAAAATATGGGAGATAAACTGACTAGAAGCTCATCCTAGGGAAGCCACATTCTACAAGCAGCCATATAGCACGTGAAGACAGAACTTGGGGTGGAAGGGGACAAGGAATTTTGCCTACTGTTCAATGCAAGGCAATTTTAATGGGGTAAATTTAAAAAGGTTCTGACAGACGAAAGACCACAACAAGATGAATGAAAAAATCACATTTCTCAACATGGCAGGCTTGCCCTTATTTCTGACTTCTGCAGTTTCCAGGTCAGAAAGGTGCAGTACAGAGCTGTGGTCACCATAGCACCTGCGGCCAGATGCTGCTCTGCAGCAGAGGTCTGGGCAGAACAGGGAAGGAGGCAGCTGGACGAGCTACGCCAGGACACAGCATACAGCCAGGCAGCACCAGACACGCTCGAGAACACAGACTGGGGAAGAGATAACGGACTAGCCCTGAACCAGCACTCCACACGGGGAGATCCTCCTGTGTAGATCCCTTACACACAAGAACACAAATCATAGAATCATAGAACCATTACGGTTGGAAAAGACCTCTAAGATCAAGTCCAGCCATCAACCCAACAACACCATGCCTGATAAACCATGTCCCAAAGTGCCGCATCCACACGGTTTTTGAACACCTCCAGCAATGGGGACTCCACCACTGCCCTGGGCAGCCTGGTCCAATGTTTGACCACTCTTTCAGTAGAGAAATTTTTCCTAATATCCAACCTAAACCTCTCCTGACGCAACTTGAGGCCATCGCCTCTCGTCCTGTCGCTGGTTACCTGGGAGAAGAGACCAACACCCCCTCACTGCACCCTCCTGTCAGGCAGTTGTAGAGAGCGATAAAGTCCCCCCTCAGCCTCCTCTTCTCCAGACTGAACAGCCCCAGCTCCCTCAGCCGCTCCCCATCAGACTTGTTCCCCAGACCCCTCCCCAGCCTCGCTGCCCTGCTCTGGACACGCTCCAGCACCTCAATGTCCTTCTTGTAGTAAGGGGCCCAAAACTGAACACAGTGCTCGAGGCGCGGCCTCACCAGAGGTGGGAAGGCACAGATCTACAAGTTCCAGGTGAGCTTCTGGAACTGGCGCTCTCAATAAATAACTCTCCGTGGCTTCCAAATAAATAAAGCAGGTATTTGCCATCATATATTTTGCTGTCACGTGGCAGTTCTCCCTTCCTCGCGCGTCTGCCTAGAACTCATCTAGAAACTCTCTACGGCCACTGACCTGATTTTGGACTTTTTCGATCTCCTGGACACGTCGTCATCCGCATCAAAGAGAGACACATCCTCGATGTCCTCACTGCTGCCCTACAGCCGGGGGCAGAAGCACAGAGTCACGGGAGGGGACAGCACCCACTTTCAGCTCCACGCGCGGACGGAGCCGCCCGCCCAGCGGTGCTGTGGCGGCACCCACCGCCAGCACGGATCTGGGGAGAAGGTGAGGGCTGAACGGCGCAGGGAGCAGAGCCCGCGGCGCTCAGTGACGCCGCGACGGGGTCACAGCGCGAGCCCCGGGCTCCTCCCCGCGGCCTGCGCGGGCTCCTCCGCTCCCCGCCCCGCCCGGGCCCTCCCTGCCTCGCACAGACGTCGTTACCGCGTCAGGCAACGGGCCCGCGTCCTCCCGCCCCGCAGTGACGGCGCCGGTGACGCGGCCGGAGCTCGTTGCTCCGCCGCAGGCCTGCCCCGCGCTCCGCCCGCAGACCGTCCGCCCAGCCCGCCTCACGGGCTCCCGCCGGCACCGAGCCGCCCCGGGGTCTGGATCCCCTCAGCGCCCGCCCGGGCCCGGCGCGGCCCCGGAGCCTCACCGGCCGCAGCATGGTGGGAGCCGCCTCGCTTCCGCCTCCCGCCCCGCCTCACCGCCGCGGGCCAATCGCGGCGCGCCCCGCCCCGCCCCTCCGACCCCCGACCCCACCCCGCGCGTGCGCGTTGGCGGGAGACGTGGCCGCGCTGACGCCGCGTGCCGGGGGCGGGGCCTAGCGCTGAGGGACCGCGGGAGGGCGGCCCCGCCCGGGCCGGGCCTGGGTGCTGAGGGGCCGGACCGGGACGGGAACGGGGCCCCGGGGAGGGCAGCGGCACCCCGAGGTGCTCCCGCGAGAGCCTGCCGAAGCCTGGCCTTCCCCCGGGCCTGGCGGGACGGGGAGCCCGCGGGGCCGGGCTCGGCGTGTGGAGCGCCCGTTTGGCTCCCGCGGGGCCGGGACACAGTGGGGAGCGGCCTGGTCCCCCCGCCCCAGCGCGCCTGGCCCCGAGCGGCGCAGGGGAAGCCGCTGCTCCGGGCAGAGGTCAGAACAACCCCAGCCAGCCAGGCGGGTGTGTAGACAACGCGATGGAGACGGCTCCAAATGCAGTAACCCCTCCAGATCGACAGTTTTAGAGCGCGGGGACAGGCCAAGCAGCCTGCCCACAAAGAGACGGGAAGCTTTGAGCTTCGGTTCTTACAAAGCCTACAGAACAGTACGGAGCTTGCAGGGAAAAAAAGCGGAAGCCGGCGGTGCCCTGATGTTAAAATTGGTCGCTGTGTGAGTGTACACCAGGAGCACGAACCCGAGGATCCGTCCGCCGCTGCAAGCTCACTCGTGCTCCAAGGAAACCAGCTGCCAACAGCTGGTCTGAAACACGCTGCCCAGTGCTTTTTGGGCGTGAACAATGTAGAAAACGTTCGTTAGGGAAGAAATTAGTAAATTCCCATTTCTTTTATAAAGGAAGACAGCAAACTAGATACAGTTACTCCTTCTGGTTGCTCTTCCATCTGTTTTGGCAAGCGCAAAGGAATAAAGAGGTTGCCCTGTGATGAGGCACAACATTGTTTTATCACTTGCTGTCTATTTGAATGATTTGATCCTATTTGAAGCAAAAAGGGTCTCTCCCTCTCTGGATCACCCTTACCGTAGCTGGTTCCAGCAGTAGTTGCTTACTGGGTGGATCTGGCAGCTGATATGTTCCTGAAGGACTAAACGTTTGGCTCAGATTTCGTTATTCTGGGGACTAGCTCATCCCTTGGTGTATTCATATGCATGAACAGAGATTTCAGACCTGTAAGACTACGGCCTCTATAGCAAGTAATGCATCAAAGCAAAGATGTAGAAATCTAGAGCTTTTTAAGGACGCAGAAGTGTCTAATTCAGCTGACACAGGAGTACTTTGAGCTGTTGCGGTACCTCCTCTGCTTCACGTCTCCCACACGCTGGTGGGAGAGGGGAGAGCAAGCAAGGGCGCCCGTGTGAGCTCTGGTTACCACTAGCACACATCTATACTAATAGTCCCTAGTTTTTAGTTAAACATACCGTCGTGGAAAGGAATAACGTGGAAGGATATGAAGTGCTGGTACCAACGATGCGTGCTCATCGGGCAGTCTTCCCTGTGGTTTCTCTGCCAACACCTAAAACCTGGTTGTGGTGCGGCATCAGCGATACTACAGAGGTTACCATCAGTGTAGCTGCAGAACAGTTAACGTTGTTGGAGAAACACAAATTTATTGGGACCACTGAAGATATGCAGCACCGTTGCCTAAGCTCTATATTAAGCTATCAAAGAGTAAAACAAAGAAAAAACATCAACCAAAAATTCTACTGAAAAACCTCTGAAGGTTACAGCCACCTGTCTGGAGTTTTTTTCCTTTTTTATTTTAAAGTATATGTCCAAACACTTGTTTTGAGGACAAAGAAAAAAAAATATTAATAGTACATTATGCTGTATTATTTTGTGATGAATACAGCATTTTCACACACTGCTGATGGCCCCGAGGTGCAGTTTGATACCGGGGACAGGACACACTCCGTGCTGGGGAGGGGGTCTGCGGCTTCCACCTTGTATGGTCACTGGTGCTGGACAAAGCTCTCTTGGGCCCTCTGGGCATTTCCACCCACCGCACAGGTGCCTGCTTGGGGGATGGCGAAGCACTGGGCTCATGTGTCCCCAAAACACCCCCCTTCTGCTGGGGCCCCCCGCCCCGCAGTCAGAGCTGTTGGCCGGGCCCGGGGAGGAAGGTCGAGGCGTGGAGCTGCGGCTGCAGGGAGAGCCCCAGACCCGCAGACGGTAACCCCGGGGCTCCGGTGCACCCCTGCTGCAGGGGTAATATCCCCGCTCGCTTACAAGGAGCTCTGGTACCTGCTAGTGCTGCAAGTGACACTCTCACCACTTACTCAAAAACTGTACTGGACTCAGATTAACACTTCGTTTCTACAGAACACCTGAAAAACCACAGCAGAGAGGCACCATAGAAATAAGCGTATCATGCAGCAAGTCAGAAGGCCTCATGTTCATCACATAAAGTCCTGGCTGTTCAATTGTCTTTCTCATACATCTTTATTATATTTTTTTTTTTTTAATTTAGAAAGGGCAGGTGTAGAGTTATCAGAAGCACTTCTATCCTAAGTCTGATACAGACGATCTAATCTCACGGTGCGTGATCCAGCCACGAACAAGTAAAACGTCCTTTTGTCTCAATCCTGCCTGCATACAGTTTTGGTTTCACATTAATTTAAAGGCAATATTAAAAAGTCCATTTTGCTTGCCCAGTTAACAGGTGCATTTTATGTGCTCACTTAAGTCGGTGTGCCATTGCATGGGCAACACAAAGCTGTTACTGATAAATACAATACTATATAAAAACTTAATTTACTTTTTATACTTTTGCTGTTACCTCTTTTTAATACCCTCTTGCTCCTTTTCTATTCACCATTTGAAACATCAGGCACCATTCTTCTGCTGAAATACAGACACTTCTAATTATAACCAGCACTCGGGTAAAACCATGCTTTTTTCCGAAGCACCCGCGGAGCGATACAGACAAAACTGCTGTGACATCAATACGGTATCATCATATCAGGACCATATTATCTACGCTTTGCAGATGACACAAGTGCAACACTAACGGCCTGTAGTAACAGCCAAACTCCATCGAAACTGCCTTGGCAGCATCTGCCTGGCTTCGTCTCTGCTTGCGGGTGCACCACACCCTGCGCAGCCTCAGCGCTGCCCACAGCACCCACGGGCTGTCCTAGCTGCACGCCCGAAGGCCAGGTGCACAGAAAGGTCCGTTTAATTCAGATCTGAATTGCAAAGATAGTACAACAACCTCCTCCAAGTTACCTTCATAAGGACCTCCCGTACCGTGTGGGACGTCTTTCCGTACGTTAATTCCCTTCCAGCACATCTCCGAGGCCCAGCTCCCAGCTGCGCGTCCGCTGCGCTGAGCTGCAGCCGATGGCAGGATGTGGCCCAGCTCTGCCCTCGTAGGTAATTTCACTCCACCTCTGCCAGCTGTAGCATCTTGTAAGTGCCTGAGGACCCACACCTGCAGGGCGATGCGGATTTATTGGCTCCAAACAGGGAGACAATGCTCTAATCCTCCTCGATTTGGGATGGCTAAAACAGCATCAGCCTTTCCGTGATGTTTTTCCACCAGGCTTCCTCTATGAGACGATTTTTTCCAGCGGGGCTGTGCCAAAGTGCCTCTTGCTGCAGCGGTGCTGGGCTTACGCTGGATTTCTTGCGAGAAAGTGCCATCCCGTGGCTAAGTATGAAACCCCGGCTGCTTCGTGTCTGGAAATCAGCGTCAGGCGAAGCCACCCGCGCCAGCTGTAACCCCTGCCCCGTGGCACAGGGGTGCTGCAGCGAGGCTGGGTGCCAGCCTCCCGTCCTCGCTCGTCCCAGCCTCCACAGCTTTCCAGACGCAAATCTGAGCAACAACAGTGCAGCTCCCACATCTTCATCAGTTTCTGGCTTCCTCAGAGTTTTACATGGACACTTCGGTTTTATTACCTATTCATTATCATTCTTTGAGGGACAACTATTGTTATTTTTTACTGTTTGCAAGGTCTGGCTTGATCCCCGGGTTTGGATGTTGAAGAGACCGTTAAAATAAACAAACCAAAACTAATCACCACCCTGCTGCACGGAGGGTGACACAGACTGTCATCTCAAACCAAAGCTGCTGCTGAAAGGGTGGTCTCACAAACGCAGCTCACACCCGGTGTGCAGCACCCAGCACGCACGCGGAGCCGCGACAGCAGCTGATTGCGTGTCTGCGCAGAGATGGGTGCTGGCTGGTAGGGCCACAAAGGTAGCACGCCTGGTTACAGTCGCATGGTATGCTTCTACAGCTAAAGATCTCATTTCGCTTTGGTTTAAAGATACAGCAATCCTAAAATTTACTACACATGCTCAGTAAGGGTCTGTGCTTGGGCCAGAGTCTCCAGCTCAAGGGGTGTGATTTTGAGCATTATAATGAGGATAGTTCGTTTAAAGGCACTCTTCTGCTGTTAGTTCCAAATTGTTCAAAAACGTCTTAATTAACTTAAGTATTTTTCCAAGATATACTTTGTTCCCAAGGACAGTAGTTCTTGATTGGACGCTCCTGTGTCCACCACTCTTGTCAACATCTTGGCCTTCTGTTAACCCTGGAGTACATATTCTAGCTAAATAATTGCGTCAGCCTGACCTTCTATGCATACGCTGAGTTCAGCCGACTACAAAAGGACCCTTGGTGTGACCGTGGGTAGGAGTGTCCTGCCTCAGGCCTCTAATGCAAGAAAACAACACAGACATTTCTGGTACACTGGCCCAGAGACTCCAAGCTGGACAGCTAGAGAGGGTTTTGTCTTCCCACTTCAATCCAATTTAGGTTCTGAGCATTAATGGAAATTACGCACATTTAGGCATTTTATCCACAAAACCAGAGAAACAGAAACCACTACCTTTATTTTTTATTTAATACAAATTGAATTTTAAGCTGCTCTTCAGCTGGGGCTGCTCCTCTCCAGGGCAGGACCCGGCTCTTCCCTCGCTGACCTTCACGAGGTCTCTCCCAGCCCATTTCTCCAGCTAGCCCAGGTCCCTCTGGACAGCAGCACAACCCTCTGGTGCATCAGCCACTCCTCCCAGTTTGGTGTCACCTGCCAACGTGCTCAAGGTGTGCCGTGCCCCATCATGGGCTTCATCTCTAAGGCAGGGTGTGAAAGGTCTTTCTCTGTTTTGCTTTTTTCCTTCCTCTTTGCCACTTCTTTCCTTAGCTTTCCTGTCCCTGGAAAGTCCAGGTGTGATGGGAATTGAATGCTGCCCATTTGTGCTCGCAGCTCTTTCCATGTGGCTTCCAAGGAAGCTTCTTGTTTTGAGTGCTGATGTCCTGCTAGACAGGACATTGGACCCTGCAGATACTGCTTTAACTATTGCCTTGCTGGGAGACCTGAGAGTAAGTCATGTCGCTCTCTATGCCACAGTTTGCACCTTGTATTTTTTTTTTTTGTGTGTGTGTGTAAGCTGCTTTGAAATCTTCCTGGAAGGAACTGTGTACTGAAATTCAGTCTCTGCTCGTCACGCTCTCGGTACCATTCTCATCGCTTCACTTACGTTACCCCTTCCTTCCCCTCAGGGCCGTCCCCAGTTTCCTTAGATAGAAAGGTGGTTTACTCACCACATACCTTTTGTGTTGCATGATTCAACTTCTGATGTGTGAAGAAGGGGCAACCACGTAGTCAATGTGATCTGTAATAAAAGGGGGGATTCCCTCTGCAGTGCTTTCCACAAGAGAAACTGCCGAGAATTGTGAGCGGGTCCGTTGAGAACCATCACAAGGAGAACAGAGGGACAGAACTCAACTCTCCCCAGACCTTTTGCCACCCGGGACACACTCCGTGGCCTCGGGTGCAGGTGGAGAGGGATCTGTGGGCTCTGCAGAGCACATGGGCGTGCACTGTTGCCCTGCGATGCATTGACCACGAGTGTAGTTTCACTATAGCTTCACGTACCTCCTGCGCAGGTATGCGCATCCGTGTAGGCTTGTAGTTACATAAATAGCACTGCGATTACTGTAGAAAGCAGGCACTGGGAGGTAAAGCGGACTCTCCAGGAAATGTCTTTCTCCGTCATCCTGGGTGCAAAAAGGACAGGACTAACTCGGGGAGCCAGAAACCAGCAGGGATTCTGCGCGGCTGCTGGTGCTCTCTGCCCACTGTTCACATCCCTTGCTTTCCTGACGGGCCAGTTCACACACTGAACGGCCAGACTGTGTCAGGGACTGTAGAATTGTTTCCTTTCCACAAGTGCGGGTGTCGTGATTAGAGGCCCAGGAGCGTCTGCCCTTCACAGCTTGTGTAATCTGATTTAAATGCCTCGTGCTTCACGTGGCAGGTCTGCCGTAGCACATTAACTGCTGGGGTCATTCACCTGGGCAGCAGGTGAAATGCGGTTCTTCCCTGATCTTGTGTTTGGTGGCTTGGGTCATTTGCAGATGTTAACAAAGCAGAATTTACATTGGACGACTCCTACAGCAAAGACACAAAGTAGCTTTGTAATGGAGAGAGAAATATCCATAGGCTTTAATTTAGCTTGTCAGAGAAGACTAGAAATGGAATAAAATCCACACCTGAACTATGAGGGGGTGTCTGTGGTGGATCAGCAGGATTTAAAATTACCGGCAGCTTTGGAGCTCAGCAAGGCTGAAGAGCTCACACCTCAGCTTGAGCTGTTCAGAGTTGCTTCTCCTGCATCTCCTGCAAGGAAATTTTGTTCATTCTGAATTCATTTGTAGACCCAGTTTTCAGATATTTCTCATAAATAAGACACCTTTACTCCTCAGTGGAACTTTTAAAGACAGTATTTTGGGCTGAAATGACCATTATTATTCCTCAAAGTATGTGGGGCACATGCAGTTGGTGGTGACTGATCCTTGACTTAGGCGAGTGTTTGCGCCTCACTTAGTGCACTTCTGAGTCCTTCCACCTCCCAGGACAGGGAGGGAACATAGCTGTTCACAAGAACCATTTGCAGTTCATAACAAGTTTTCCCGGTTTGCCTACCAAACAAGGAAGCGGAACTACATCTTTTTGTGTGCTATTTATGCTGATGTTATGTCCAAAAGAATTACTTGTGTGTATAGAGATCCCATTCTCCTGCCAGTATCTGCCTCTCTCAAACAGAGATGGAATCCCTTTTGTTAGCTGGCATCGTTGAAGTGCCTGCATGCCTTCACTGTCCTTTCCCTTGCTCCCTCTGACTCTGCTCCCAGTTCCCTCTCTCCCACTGTTTGCCTCCAGGGCCGTCCATGCTACTGGAGCTTCTGTCACCTTGGCAGTGTCAGAGGGGCCACCGGGATCTGAGCTCTGTTTTGAAGAACCAAACAGCACCTCAATGCTTGAATTATGAGACACTGCAAACGTGTGGAGAACTCTCCTCCTGCTCCTTTTGGCCATCAGCTGATGCCTTGAAGCATGAGGTATGAGAAGTTTGATGCTAGCATGTGGAATGACAGAGGTTACTCGTAGCCGTTAAATCTAGCAGCACGGAGCAGAGAAGGGTGGAAAAGCCTTCTGGAAAGTGAGGAGTGTGTGTTATCCGTGGCTGCTGTGACTCACGGGGGGATTTCACATGGGAATGACTCCAAGCAGACACAGCAGAAGCCTTCCAAAGCACTGGCTTGCACAGATACTGTGAAAGAGCAGGGATAAAGATAAAATGCTTGCATGGGGGCAGCAAAACAACTGGGAAAATGGCCCGTGCCTGCAGGGTACTGCTATCAATGGAAAGAGTGCTCTACTCCAAGCTCAGAGCCAGCGTGCTTTCCTCAAGTGTGCGAGCCGCAGAGCGTAACGTCAGACCAGTCACAGACACCGTGGCGGGGAAGGCGCTGCCCTGAGCAGCAGCCACGCTGTGTTGGGGAGCGTGGGTGCTCCCCGTGTGGCTTGGGAACGCGGATGTGCGGTGCATGATGTGTGCGCGGGTGGGGGAGTACAGATGTGCCTGCACGACCCGTGTCCGTGGGGCGTGCGGGAGCGTGCCGGCAGCGCTGCGTGGGATCTGCAGCTCCCGGGGAGCGTGGTGCGAGTGCCCGCTCGGCACGGGTACGCGTGGCACCCTGCAGACACCGAGGTGCGAGCGCACACTCCCGCGGGTGCTTGTTCTCGGTGGGGTGTGCGGGGCGGTAGGAACGCAGCACGCACAGGTGTGTGACATGCGAAGGGCAACGTGCCCAGGTGGCTGGCAAGAATTCCTGGGAATGCCTCACACAGGCCCTGGCACAATTAGATCCCGCGGGAGTGAGCGCCCAGCCCTCTCCTCCTGCCCAGCTGCGCTGGCGGGCAGAGCCCTGGGCAGCAGGAGGAAATCCCACCGTTTTCTGAAGAAACCAGAGAAACGGAGCTCTCGGTTTCGAGTACTGCCAGTCGGGTACTGTTCTCCCACCCACTGGCATGAGACGGCTCCATCCTGAGGAACCGCTCTGTGACCCCGTGGTCTTCCTCTGGGGAACACCACTGACCCCCCCGAAGCCACCCAGCTGCTCCCACATCCACAGCCGAGCTGAGCGAGGCCGGCGGCACGCCAGGAACAGGCGCCTGAAGCGCTGCTTTCCTCTTGCACACGCACGACGCTCAGTCACGACAGCTTGGTCCTCGGTGGCCCTGGTTCACCCTGGCCCCAGAGCAGGAGGGCTTTGGGGAGGGATTCTCCCCTCCGCAGGGCAGCAGCGAGCGGGGGCTTTGCCAGCTCCCGCCTCCCCCTCCCTAACGCCACCTGCTCTGCGCAGACACCCTCCTTTTGCACGGACCGCTTCCAGAGTGCCTGCTCACACGGAGAGCTGCGAGCACCCAGCACCTTCCAGAGACAGGCTGCACCTCCACCACCCCGTCCGCTGCACCCAGCCATGGCCATGGCCATGCCCCCGCCTCCCCCCCCCCGCCAGCCCAGGCCCCGCCCCCGGCCCCGCCCCCGGCCCCGCCCGAGCGCTCCCCCACTAGTGCCCCGAGGCGGCAGCCGCCCCACCCCACGCCTTCATGTAAATGACCCTGGGGCGGCGGGTGCTGATTGGCTGCGGCGCGCAGCTCTGGCGCCGCCCCCGGCAGGGAGAGGAGGCGGTGGCGGGTAGCGGGTGGCCGTAGGCAGGTGCGCCCGGCTGGGGCTGCCGCTCCGCCAGCTCGCCGCGCCCGCCCGGCCCGGCACCATGACGGTCACACGGCTCGACCAGGGCCAGCGCCACCGGCCGCGGATGGCCTTCCTGAAGAAGGTGAGGGCTGAGCCGCGCCGGGCATCGGCACCGGGCGGGGCCGTGCCCGGGCGGGGCGAGGCGGTGGCCGGGCGCTCCGGGAGGGCGGACCCGGGCGGATCCCGCCCGGCCACGGCTCTCCGGGACCCCTCTGGGGGTGTGGGGGGGTCCGAGGGGTGACGGCCCCGTCCCTGGGGGTGCGGGGGCTGGACCTGTTGCGGAACCCTGCGGATCCCAGCTGGCTCAGGGGCTCAGGCTGAGGGGCGACGTGTGCTGAAGTCACGGAGGAAATCAGGATGCAGTTTTGTTTGTTTTTGTCGCTTAGCCTCAGATGAATTATTCTCCTCATGCGTTTTCTCCCTCTCCTGCCTTTTTCCCCCAAGACCCTCAAAACTGTGTCGCTTCCCAGGGGAAAAACCATCATATGTGGCACCAGGCCACCCAGTTCGGCTCTGGGCTGCGGTCGGTCCGGTGTGTGCATTCCCGGTGTTTCCAGCTGATGCCCGCTTTCAGGGGATGTACCGTGGCCAACCGTCTGCCCTCTGCCTCTTTCCAGTTTTTCAGAAACGAGCGTATTTGTGACCAGAAGCAGTTGAAAGAGTGGGAAGAGGCGTGCCTACGCTTTCGGATGCGATGCGTAATTTTGTGAAGCATTCAGTAGTTTTTTTCGGTAGCATTCATTCAAAAGTGTAGCCAGTTTTAGTATAACTGCTATCTGCAGATTTTAGAGAGCAGAGTGTTAAGCTTTCTCCGACCCACCTCTGCTGCCTGTGGCTTATCCTGTTGAGTGGAATTAGCTGAATTTCCAGTGACAAGTACAGCCAGCCAGTTGCTGTTCGAGCCGTAGTGAGCTCTCCTGCAACACCCGTGACCTGAGGAGCATTCCAGGTGAGAAGGGGGGAAATGTGGGGCTGTTCCGTGCTAAGGTGTGAGCCTAGCAATACAAACGCTGTGCTTTTTATGCTAGAGGAAATAAATAAGGTATTTTCTTAGGTGCTATGTCTTCCAAGGTAAATTTGGCTGGGGAGCCCTGCCAAAGGAAATACTTCTAGGCCAAATTCTGCGCTGAATAATGCTCCCTGGAGCTGCATGCGGGGGTGCAGAGGAGAAGCTGTGTGCTTTGATTGTAAGAAACCTCCGGCAGCTGTGCTTTAGCTGCTCTGTGGGAGCGTAGGAGCCTTTGCAAAGTGCTCAGAGTTCCTCAGGTGGGAAGATCTGTTAAAACACAGCAAACCGCTGTTACGGAGCACACGCCACTCTCGCTCGGAGCAGTGCGAGGGTTTGAGTAGTCTTGGTGCTCTGCAGGCCTGAGACCTGTTGGCATGAGGAGAGCAAGTTCCCAGATAAAGGCTTTGGCTCTCATCTCTGCTTTCCTTCCTCCTCTGTTTCATCCAGACCTCGGGGAAGCCGTGGATGGAGCCTCGGCTGTTACGTGGCAGTGTGGTCTGTGTGCGGATGGCCACGTCCCCAGAGCCCCCCTGAAATGCTGAGCACCTTTACTGGTCACCTGTGGTGGGAGCTGAGGATGCTCGGCACGTATCCAGCGAGCACCTTGCAGACTTAGATCCACGAGGAGCTGAAATCCTAGAGAGAAACTGTCTTAATTGCTTAAGCCCGTGCTCAGGCCTTGCCACCAGCTGGCACGCAGGCTGTGGCCGTGGGTTTGCTCCAGCCACGCGGAGCGGTTCCTGCCGTGCTGTGGGGCTGCTGGCCCCGCTGCACCTTTGCAGCTGCGACGCACCTCCACACGCCGGTTCCCCGGCAGGCAGCTTGTGACCGCAGGGATCGGGCCGTTGGATGGGAGGAGAGGAGAGGGGCTTGCTTTGGGGGGGGTGGGCTGTGGTGTGTACTCGCTGTGAGACTGCTCTGCATGACTTGGGCTGGATGTAGAGCTTGGTCTTCATGGCTGAACCATGGGGGAATTGGAGAGCACCCTCCAAGGCCCTGCTAGTCTGTGAAATACCAGTGACGAACACTTAGGTTGTTTTGCTCAATTTTGTTCCCCTCCTAAACTGTCTTGATAGGAAGAATATTGGCACAACAGTCTGTCAGGACAGGGAGGAAGCCTCTGAAATGCCTTTTGGCTCTAGGCGCTTGGCCAGATGCTGGGAGAGCTTGAATCAGCCCAAGCTCTTGGTGCCTGTGCCTGCCCCAGCAGCCAGGATCCGCTGGGCATCAGCTGGCAAAGCAGGAGGCAGTGCCGGGCAGGGCTGTGCTCTCCTGCAGCTGCTGGGCTCTGTATTTTTCCTTCCTGTGCTACATGAGCTGCATCGTGACTCATACCTCGTGGGTAGGGCTGATGGATGCCGCTTGCCTTTTTCCTCTGCCTCCTCCTTACTCTGGTCCCCGACGGCTTCTCCCGAGGCAGATCCCCAGCTGGGGGCTGCAGCACAGCTGGGGCTTCTCCAGCCTGGCTTCGGTTCTCTGGGCTTAGACTCTCTGGCAGCTGCTGGCCCTCCTCTGCCTGGACATTTCTCGAGGTGCATGAGCACCGGAATTGCATTTTTGCTGGAAGGAGCTATCCATCGGACTCCTGCTCTCTGTCTGAGGCGCTGGATATGGCTGGAGCTGAGCCTTACGCCAAGCTCAGCCTCATCACATCCTCTGGTTCCAGATGGGGAGATGCTGGCGCTGCGCGTCTCCGCGGGGCATCGCAGCACGCGTGGCGTGCTCGGAGCAGCCCTGGTGAGAAGCGATGTTTTGCTGCTGTGTGGGCTTAGGTAGGAGGCTCAGCTGGAATGATGGCAGCGTAGTGAGGGAAGAGGGAACGCGTGGAAAAAGGCAGCTACAGCCCTGCCCTCCCGTTCACACATTTCCTTCCTTTGGGTGTGGGATCGCTGTGCGCTGGGTGGGAACAGGCCGCCTCCTCTCAGCTTTAATTAAGAAAAAGCAGAAAGTTTTAGGTGGCTAACAACTGATTTTTTTTTTTTTTTTTTTTTTTTTTTTTAGTTTCTTCTTTTTTTTCCGATCATCCATGAATGTGCAAAGCAGGATTGTTAGTTGTAGACCTAGGAAGCAATTGAATTAGCCTGCTGGGGCCAAAGTTGTGATGGAGGACTGTATCGCTACCTCGGAAATCAGAGCAGGGGGGGATGATCTCTGCAAACAGTACCAGGCAGTGAGGGGGGCTAGAACTGGGCAAATACGATGGAGGAAGCAGCAGATGTTTAGTTACAGCACTAGGAGTGGGCACTCAGCTGTGAGCTGGAGCCTGCTGGGAAAACTTGTCTTTCTTGCATCTGAAGCAAAGATGCCTCAGCCTGCACTCCTCACCTCGGAAGCGTTTTGCTGTTGCATGTCAGCATCTCAGCACCCGGAGCCCGACGCCTCTGCGTTGCGGATGCCCCCCTGGGGAGCTGGTGGGTGCCTGAAGGGTAAGGCTGGGAGACAGAAGGGCGGGAGACGCACGCAGGGTAACTCAGCCGAGCAATCCGTCAGCAGTCACCTGCTCCCCCATGGGAGAGCTTCCGTGATGGATCCATCCTCCTTCCCCAGAACCAGGGGTGCCCTGTAAATCGCTGATCACTTGCGGATAAGCGCTGTGCAGAGAGGACCCTGGCCCTCCCCGGGGCTTCCCACGTGCTCCTGAAATGCAGTGATGCTTTTTCTGACCGTTTGCGAGTTCAGGTTTTGCTTTGCACTCAGCGAACCCGGTGACTTCTTGCACTCAGATGGGGGGCAGACAGTTTTCCTGTTGTCTCCTCTGCGGCGTTCGGGGTGAGGTCAGCTCCGTGCAGAGATCTTGGTTGAATTGAAGGCAAACCTCGGTGGGGCGTGTGCCTCGTGGTGGCTCTGCTTGAGGCGAGCTTCCCCCGGACCCTGGCTGCTTTACCTCTTCTCCTGCTGATACTGCGCGTGCGTCCCCACCCATCACCCAGCATCAGCAAGTGGCTTCTGGCTCCACGAAATTCAAACCAGACGCTGTTTCCCTCGCTGAAAGTGGGACAAAATACGCTAGAGCCCTTAGCAAAGCAAGCAAATGTTCCTGCTGTGTTTTAACCAGCCCTCCTGGCCTCGCGCCGGCGGGCCGGTGCTGATAGCAACTCCTAATCGCCAGCAACCTGTAATCAGCAGAGTGTTCCCCGCGGACAAGAGGAGGAGACAGGCAGAGTTTCGATCAGCAAAATGCGTGGTTTCCAGCCAGAGCAGCAGGCAGCCCCCGGGAGCAGCTCCCCGGCTCATCTCACTTGTTTCTTTTCCATACGTGTTATTTCCCGCTGGCAAGAGGGAGCGCGGCGGGGTGTGAACGCAGCAAGGCTCCGGAGCTGTTTGCTGACTGAGCAAAGGGAGCGCGCTGTGCGGGGAGGCTGTGTGGGGTTCTGAGCCCGTTCCTGGCTCTCGGCTGGCGAGGGCCCGTCTGTCGAGCCCGGGGGGGATGAGCAGCGCTGTGTTTGCCCCCAGCATCCCTCTGCTGACGAGGTGCTGTCCGCGGGGCGGACACGCGGTTGCGGAGAGAGTGCGTGGCTTCCCCACCATACCCGTGTTTGGGAGCTGAACTGGAGTTTCCTAAATTAGTGCCCTGCCTGCTGGACCGTCCAGCCTCGCCTCGCCTCGCACAGCTGCACCGGCGTCTCTCCGCACCCAGCCTTGAACCTGCTGAGGCCGATACTGGGGTTTCAGTTAAAAGGTCTAAAAAAGTCTTCATATTTCATCGTTTTGGGTCTGGTTTTGCTATTTGAAAATATTTTGTATAGGTACTTATACAAATATTTGTGTGAACTTTTACCAGGCTTCTCCATTTTAGTATTAATCTGACACTGGCTTTAAAAACAGTTGAAAATCCATTTTTACTGTCAAGCCCAGAGTGCATCCTGTCACTAGAGGCTTAAATTCTCACTGAACTTGGCAAGACTCCGGACTGAAGTCACTGTGGGGCCGGTGAAGACAGTACGCTTCATTATGCGTGAGTGTCATCAGTCACACTTGTTAAATCCTCTAATCCTAGTTAAAAAGCTACAGCATCCCTCAGAATGAATGTGAGGAGAGACCAAATTGGTCCTGTTGGACCGGTTTTGATTTAGTATCCCTGGAAGGAGAAGACAAAAAGAAGAACATCTTCCATAAAGCCAGTGCTCTTGTGACACTCTGATAATCTAAAACGCGGAGATGAGAAGCGAGTCCAACCCCACCTGTCTGAGCAGAGGATCCAAGTGCAAGCAGGAGGCTTTTGCACTTTTTGGATGGTGCTATCATGAAGTCAAATATAAGAGGAGGAAAATATCTTTGAAAATCTTCATCTTCCAAAGGAAAAAAAAAAAGGTAATTGGGAACCAGAAATAAAAGAAGTCTGGCCCTGAGGGTGAGACTCGTCCTCTGTGACATGATCTGTTAAAAACTTAAGCACTGAGTCTATAAACGAGTCATCAGCGTGCCTCAGGAATCCAAGGCAGAAGATGCTGCCGGACAGGAGGGTGCGTTGCTGGGGTTGGTGTGTCTGTCCCATCCCGCAGGGACTGAGCTTTGCTGTCTGCAGACAGGGCTGCAAGCCAGGGTGGGTGGGTGCAGACGTCCCCAGGAACGGCCAGGGAGTCCCTTGGATGCCTCCTTCCTACAAGCTGGGCTCTATTTCTGTGTTTGCAGTCTGCTTTCCACACATAAATTCTGGTCCCCGCTGCAATAGATCCTTGGCCAGCTTTTCGAAGCCTTGGCTCGGGCCGTGGCTGTGCTTTCTCAAAGGATGGGCCGTTCTCATCTCTCCTGGGTTTCAGCTTCTTGCTCAGCCCGGGAGCAAAGCGGTGTGCTTTTCCTGTTGCTCTTCTAAAGTCCTGTCTGGTTCTTATCTGCAGACCAGAAACAGAACCTTTGCTGTTTGGTCTTCAGCCAGAATACTGCTTCTTTTCTTGATGTGTGGTGCAATAGTTACAAGTCTGTGCACAGCTGGGGCGTTTGTGCAATCGAAGCACAGATTTTATTCCCCCCCCCTTTTTTCTTTCTTATTGCCCCAGCAAATAGCCCACTGAGCCTGCTAAGCCTGGCTCTGTGTGTATGTGTGTCTTCTACAGAAGAGCATTGGCATGAGAGCTGACGTGGTTTGGAGGTGGCATCTCTGATGGAATGGGGGAGGTTTGGAGATGACTGTGGTCATTGCGTCCGTTCCTGTGGCCCCTCCAGGATGCTGCCCAGAGCTGCGGTGGTCCTGGGCTCCCTCCTGTCCGCTCCTGTCACACCTCCCATCCCTGTCGTGCTTTGCAGATCGAAGCGCTTATGATGGAGATGCAGAATCCAGATACGGGCATCAAGACGCAGACGCAGAGGGTGATGGTCACCAGCATCCCACACGCTGTGGCAGGTAAGAGCTTCACTGGGGGAGGGGACCGGGCCAAGGAAGTTCATCAAAGAGAAGCTGTGCGTGGACCCCGTGACCACCCTGGGCTTAGCACTGCCTGGCTGCATACTGGAGCCTGTGCTCCCAAAAACAATTGCCGTACATCCTTTGACACATGCCTGCTCCTTCTGTCTCATTCTCACTCGTGTCTCATTGCACTCCCAGCTCTTTGAACAGAGACTCAAAGATTGATGATCACACGCTTTTAGCTGTCTCATGTGAATTTAACTCAAGTGACCTTGCTTTCTCTTAGCACAGAGGTGAGTAGGTGCTTCAGTCTCCAGACCTGTTGTATTTTCAGTTAGGCTGGATCACAAATAGAGATAAATATAAAAATCCAGTTAAAATAGACAGCCTGGAGTCAGACTGAAAGATAGTCCTTCAGAAATGAGCAACAAACAATTAGTTTCCCTTTTAATGTTTCCTGCTAATAATAATTTTTCTTCAGTACATCAGAAAAAAACAAAATATTCAGCCCACTTCTCTGCCTCTAAATGAAGGTTTTTTCCTCCTTCAAGCAGGCTGAGGAAGAAGCAGACCGGGAGCTGCGCTGTCACGTACGGCGTTACAGGCAGCTCTTCCCGTAGTCTCCGTTGTGCCTGCTAGCTCCTTTCGCGGGGCACGATCTGTACCTCTGCTTCCCCGTTCTCCAAGCCTCCACAAAAGCTCTTGTGAGGGACCCTCCACTATAAATATTCACACGTACTGTACCAACGTTTCCTCCTCCTGCCTTGGTCTTTCTGCAGCACTTTGAAATTCAGAACAAAAACTCCCACTGAAACCAGTGAGCTTGCTGCAGGCAACTCAGGAGACAACTTGGACAAATAGATTAATTTTTCCCGACTGTATTTGCAAAGCCTGGTAGGCTCTGTGTGGTGTTTGCCCCAATTTTTTTTTTAAATGGGGAAGCAGGCACTGAGATGAAGTCACTTGCCCAGGGGTACAGTCAGTCAGTGAAAGGGTAGGGAGAACTTGGACAACATCTGAAGCTTGTTCTCAGCAGCACCCTCCATGCATTATGGTACGAACCGTATCCTGGCTTACACAGCTGTTATGCAGCTGAATTTGGTGGACTGCTTTGCATCTGTGAAGGATCTGGCCTTGCCTCCTCTGGCTGTTAGTGGATAGTTAAGGCAGCGCTGCAGAAGAGGTTCCCCCGTACTGGAGGTGTCGTGCCACCTAGGTTAAGTGCAGGGGGAACAAGTACTTCTCTTGGTGTCTGCCCAATGTAAAATACCACTTCCTAAAGGCCCATAGCTAGATGATGTGGAGGGAAGATGCCCATTAATGCTCATCCTCTTTGCATGCTATCTGCTTTATTCTGCCTCCTTAACCAGAATTGCTACAAGTTCCCTCTTGCAGAAGTCATAAATTCTGGTCAACTTCTGACAGGCAAGTGAGTTCCAGTCTCCTTGCACGGCAGTCCTCGCTCTCTTAACTATGACATTTTTAGTGCTGTGCAAGTTGCATGGATACTGGTGGGCTTCTGGGTGTTGTGAAAGAGGCTCTTTCATGTTTAGTGAGGGAATGGTGAAGACAGTAGAGCAGTGGACACCGACCCAGCGAGAAGAGCTTGGCTCTTCACGTGCAGGAAGCTAACTAGTTAAATTCAGTGTCAGTGAAACAGCTCACAACAGAAAAGGCAAATAAACCTCCATGTTAAATGTGCACCTTTGGGGGAAAATGCTTGCAGAGAGAGCTGTCTAGAAATGAGTGATGAGATAATCCTTTAATTTTATCTATTTCAGGAAGCAGGCGGTAGGATAAGAGCTCTGAGCCCCTATTAGAAAGTTAAGTCATCACTGCAATGTCAAGAAAGGTCAACACCTCAATCTGCTATCGTAGGAGATGTTTGGAGGAAGAGATCAATAATTGGTCAGGGAATAAGTGGCATTTTTGCACTGTTTCCGTGGAAGGAGGTTCATGATATTTGCCCCTCAGAACAGGAAACTAAAACTGCTGGAGGTTTATGCTGACGCTGAGTGTGACTGGCCACACCCCACCAAAAGAACGGGGAGAGATGAAGTGTTCGCGACTGCAGGGATCTTGTTTCCCTTTGAAATGTCCTGTGACCACTGCGACTTGGATCTGAGACTCGGACATCCCTTCTGCCTGAAAGTCGTGTCTCTTGAAGGACTCCAGAGGACCGGTCACCGGTCTTTCGCTAAAGCTGAGACAGGACCCTGCTCTGTGAGTCTGGAGGTACTTTGCAGTGAAGCTTTCAAGACAAGATGGTGCAAAACCAGGGGCACTTCACCTTCGCTGGACGTGGAAGGTGTGGCGTTGCGAAAGTTGCTTCTAAGCCGTTGATGAGGGCTTAAGTGTTGCTGAGGCCCCGTGTGCTTCTGCATGCCCGCGCTGTGCCGTCCCGAGGTCACTGCCTGCCTCCGGCTCCCTCTCGCAGAGACTGGTGCCTGCTTGGTCAGGAGGAAGCCTGAGTGATGGCATGGCCAGTGGGAGACTGGCGATGCGTTTTATCTCCGCTTCTCTTGCGTGGTGCGTTTGAAAGCGTGTTGGCCAGAAGGGGTCTGTGCACTCGGTGGGATCCAGAGCACAGTGAGGGGTGAGGGCTGGAGGCGTCTCGTTTTGGCCCGTGGATTTTGGCACAATCCTGACTTCAAGCACCTGATATTTTCTTTGCTTTGCAGGTAGTGATATATTGCAGTGGATTCTCCAACGCTTGCAGATCACTGAGGAAGGTGAGTAGAAATGTAAAATTTAAGGCTTTTTCAGCTTTAAGTTGTAAAACTTTAAGGTCTCCATAGACAAAACCTCTTAGGTGAATTCCTCTCTCCTGAGCAGCAGCTCACTTTTAAACTCCAGTGCAGTGTTTCTGTGCAATCAAAAGATCTGCCTTCTCCGTTTCCAGAGGCACTCCACCTGGGGGACCTGTTTGTCAAATATGGATACATCTACCCTCTTCAGGAGCCAAAGAACCTCACCCTTAAGACAGACGGCAGCCTGTACAGGTTTCAAGTGAGTTGCACCTTGTCTGAAGCCGTTAAGGAGTTCAGCACTAGTTTTAGACACAGGCAGCTGGGGCAGTTCCCCAGGAGCTGCGGTGGTGAGGCCGTGCTGCACAGCCATGCTCATCATTCAGTCTGCAGGAGGAAGGGATCTGCAGAGAAGCCTCAGGCCAGTTCCCCCAGTTCTGTGTGTCAGACCACAGCTTGCCTGTAAACTGTAATACTTCCTTCAGCTAAATTAGCGTACTTATTCAACTTCAAAATAGCTGTGCTTTCTTCCAAATGTGTGTGCCCTTCCAGGTCTTAAATTAGCAAATGGAATCGCTGGTTGAAAAGAGAATGATCTGGGGAGACTGAATGATGAGTATACAAAAAGCACAGTAATAATGGGATGTTATCCAGGTTCGTGGCTGGACTGTGTCTCCTACGATGGGCAAGTAGGGCACCCTCGTTCGTACTTGTCGCACGTGGTGCCCCTGGGTCTGACTGCTCAGGCAGCAGTGAGAGCCTGGCCGTGTTAACCGGCTGCGGAGCAGGGGCAGGTTTGGCGCTGGCGGTCTGCTGACCGCGCTTCTCCTGCTGCAGCTGGCCTGCAGCGCCGTGCGAGCTGACGTGCGGCTGCGGAGCTGGGGCTCCCGGTACGGCAGAGGAGAGGTTTCCTCTCCTCCGGCGCAGGTCGTGCTGCGCGCCTCTTGGCACCAGTTCCAGGCTACTGTGCGCTAATGAAAGGCTTGTTTTTCTGCAGACCCCCTATTTCTGGCCCGTGCAGAGCTGGGCTGCTGATGACACAGACTACGGTGAGTGGTAGCACTGTGCGTGTTTGGGAGGTGTAGTGTGAGCCCACGTGTTCATGCACGGAGTCCTGCACTGTGTTTGCTGTTCATCTTTTTGGGCCGTGTGTCCACATGCGATGACCAGCCCTTGCGTTTTCTTTCATGCTATTTTGTGAATAATTGTCAGTAGTGCTGAACTGAGGGAATGCTCTGGATGTGACTGCCTTATGGTGGCCTTGACGAGAGACAGTGCTTAAGCTTCTTTTATGTTCCACTAAGATGCATCAGACTGGAACATGTCTGAAATGCTCTACTGGGTAGGGAAGACTTTAAGCACAAGATTAGATTTTCCCTGAGTAGTTGAGTGTATTCCTGGATCTCAGCCCAAGACTGTCTTCCTGTAGATATGGATCAAGCCCTGCATTCAGAGATAGTTTTTTCTTTATATAATGCACAGTGACTCCCAATATCTCCCAATGGCTCTTAACATATCAATTTTTTGTTGCCTTTGTAATGATTTGTATTAGAAGGCTGGTCATGAAGCTGGACTGATCAGCTTGGTTTGCTCCTGCGAGCTGTGCAGTTCACAGACTGATTTGTTTATACCAAGATTGTCCACCGTGGCTTTTATCTACGTTAAGCTGTAGATCTTCTGGAGAAATAAAAAAGCTCATTTTAGGTTGGAATGTTTTTAATAGAACATTGGCCTGTGTCTGGAAAACTTGGAGGTCAAACTCTGAAGCACCTCAACGTCTTAAATATTTGGTCCAGTGTCCTTTGACCTGTGAAGCCCTGGCTGAATCCCCGAAGGAGGAGCGACTGCTGGCGGAAGGCACGCGCCAGCCATTCTGCACGGCTGCACCCAGCCTGGGCGCTGCCTCGTCAAGCATCAGCCACAAAGTGAAAGCACCCAGTTAACTTTTCGTCTGCGAGCTTTTGTGAGCTTGGTGCTCGTGCCTGGGAAGATAATGTAACAGACAAAGATTCCTGTGTTTGTCACGTGGGTAAATTTTTAATTATTATTGGATTTGTTGGTTTGAGTATAACTGGCTGCTTATTTGCTGCTTCTTCCACAGCAATTTACCTAGCAAAGAAGAACATTAAGAGGAAAGGTATTTTAGAAGAATATGAAAAGGTGAGGAGATGTTGTACTTGTTCCCTTGCAAGCCCCTTGTTTGCTATAGCTTTAGGCCTCTGTTGCTAATGAATGGAGCATGGCAAAAAAATCATTTCTTCAGTTGCATGGGGTGTTACTCCAGTAGTGTCAAAAGCAAGTATTCTGGAAGTGGAAAAGTGGCCAGTACAGGAAAATACTCTGAAGTCAATGATAATTTTAGCAGGGGTAATTGCTCTCCTTGCAGTGGTATTTTTGAACTGTTGCAATTAATGTAATTATGTTCAGAGCAATCCAGATTTCTTGGCCTGGTTGCCAGCCTGGCCTCGTTGAGCTATGGAGAGTCAGGAAAACCCTAGCATGGGAAAGGCTTGTCCAGAATTTTCACACTAACTGCTTTTTTATTTTTATTCCAGGAACATTACAACATGCTCAATCAAAAAATAAACTACAAGTGGGATTTTGTTATTATGCAGGCTAAAGAACAGTATAAGTGAGTTGACTTGCATTCACTTCTTTGCATCATTGGGAGGGTGTGAGGAGGCAGAGCTTTGCTGTCTTGGTACACAGTTAAATTGCAGGTTAAAAACATAAACTGCAGCTTTGAAATAACTTGGAAGTGCCCCTCAAGACTGTGAAACCAACCTGCCTTTCCTATCAGCTGGAGGTTTCTCCATTTAGCGAGGAAACATTGTTCACACTTCGAGTGAAGGATCTCAGCCGTTTTCAAACGCCCGCTTGCGAAGCCCCACCCTCGCCCGCTGCACTGCGTTTCCCTCCCTGCCTGGCACCTCGCCGCCGAAGACGCGGAATCGGCGTGGTTTGAGAGCGCGGGAGCGCAGGCGGGGGTGGCTGCCACTGCTGCCGACACATGTGCATGCCTCTGTGCAAATGGTTTTTGCACGTGCGTAAGCGTGCAAGGCGAGGTTTAGATTTTGCACCTGATGTGACTTCCTGAAGAAGCTGAGGTCTGGTGCTGCGGCGTCCAGGCCCTCGTTAGAGACAGCTTCTTTTAGCTCAGGCTTGTCCGTGAGCACTTTGTGAATCAGGCCACTGGACTTAGGACCTGCCACTGGTCTCATTCAGTTACTGCCTGCACGTGTCTCGCAGCCGAACTGGATGGCCTGAACCAAGAAGCAGCAAATTTTTCTCCAGCAGTCCCCGCTGGGAACCTCTGAAGTGCGTACTTAGACACACAGCCAGCCAAAATGGCTTAATTTGGGGAGCTGAATCCTTCCAGTTCCCAGGAAAGTTAGTGAATGTGAGATAAGATTACTGCCTTGGAGACAGGGTCTTTCCTACTTCCGTGGATTCCTTTTACCTTTTTTACCTCCCAGCACGGCAGGCACTGCCTCTGCTGTTCAGCAGCGTTTCTGTCTTCACTGGGATGGTAGCCAAGTCACCAGAATACAGCTCATCAGATAGCTGTCTCATTAAACATGAGACTGTTGTTCTTGTAAATTGAGGTCAGACTTGGGATAAGAGATGCCACATGCAGTTTTGAAGTTAGATACCGAGACTGTGTCTGAACTAGTAGATTAAACACATCTGAGGCTGTTTGATGATGCTGGGGCAGACTGGTGCAGAACAGCCCGCATCCACCCGGTTAACCACAACGGGATGGCCGCATGCAAACAGCCTTTTGGGAATGCTCCCTTGCCCGTACAAAGTCCCAGATGGTGCCCAGGACTTGTCTGGGAAAGAATTAGTTGGTCCAAGCCCAAACCATGCTGGTGCTTCTTCTGTTCAATAGTAGAGGTGATCTGGGTTTTGATGCCTGGGAACACTGCTTGACCCTGTTTCCAAATCAGTTCTGTGAGAAATGCTCCCCTTTGCTGCGAGACGGGGAAGAGACGTGTCCGGGATGTATCTCTGCATGGCAATCCTCAGATCCTGCCCGGGGACAGCGGAGATGGATAAACGTGAGGCAGCAGAACTGACCGTTGGGTCAGTGGGTTATTAGCGTAAAACTCTACCAAAGGGCTGTCTGTCTAATCAAAAGAGAATGTGTCTGCTCCCAGCTGAGCTCAGGAAGATGATGATTTCTCAAAAGCTACAATCATGTGTGGCCATGTGAACAGCATGATCTGCAGTCCAGAGTTAGCCAGGGTAAGATGTGGTCAGGAGGCTGCATCAGAGCATTGCGCAGTCAGGCTGCGACCCACAGGGCAGGGGAGGCTGGGGGTGTGCCCCCCTTTGTTGTCGCCCTGGTTTTAGGAGAGAAAAGAATCACGAATTCCTCTGGTACAGTTAAATCCTGTTCTTGGCTTTGCAGGGCAGGGAAGGAGCGGAAGAAGGCGGACAGGTACGCCCTGGACTGCCAGGAGAGAGCCTACTGGCTTGTGAACCGAACTCCTGTAAGTAGAGGATGACAGCGTGTGGCTTTAGTGCCTCGGTGATGCCCTCCCTGCAGCTGACCTGGGACAGACGCCCGCACACAAAGGGCACGGCCATGGGCACGACCTCGGGGCTGTGCACCCAGTTGCTTCTCCTCGGGGAAGGGGTCAGCCCAGGCTTGCCCTGAGTCCACACCTTTCCCCTGGATGCTCTCAGAGGTGCAAGGGGGGGACGTCTGGCTGCAGTACCCATGCTTGCCGGGGAGCGATCCCAGATTTGCGGACAGAGCTCCCCAGGGCACTGCTGGCCGGGAGCTGCTGGCAGTGGAGCCCTTTGGGGCTCGGGGCTCTCCTCATGCATTTGTGTGAACCGCAGACTTGAAAACAAATGAATTACAAAGCTGTTGATGTTTCTTGTTTGTAACAGCCCGGCATGCTAGATGTCCTGGAGTATGGAGTAGACCGCGTGACGGATCCCAATGAAAATAAGGTAAACCAGGTGAGACAGGAGTTGATTTCCCCCCCCCCCCCCCACCTACTGAATTTGTTTGGGAAGACAAGTTCCCTGGGACTGTGAGTGTTTGGGCACCACAGGCTGGGCGAGTCAGCTCAGCTGTGACAGCCAAAGGGGCCAGAAGTTGAAGCTGTCTCATTGTCTGGGGGGTGGGGTCCTCAAAATAGGCTTTGGCAGCATCTTTTGGCTTGAAAATACTTTGGCAGCTTTCTTGCCACACCAGGTAGTATGAGTGTTTGGCTACAGCACGTGCTTTCTCTGCTGGTGAAGCTGAATTAAGGAATCCTCTACCTCCAGATGCTTGTTGCTGCCTTTTTATCAATGGTGAATGGACTCTGGGGGGTTGTGGGGTGTAAAGGATCAGAGGAGAGATCCATGTTTAAAATAAAATTACAGAATGCTTCCAAAAGGGTAGTGTGTGGCAGGAAGATGGAGAACTTGGTGAGGTGTGTAGGAGACACAGTATGTTGCCTAAGAGTGTGTATTGTATAGCTAGACTGTAAAGAAAGAGAATTAATGCACAGAGACCCTGGAGGCTGTAAGGGGGTGGAACTGGTTCAGAGCTCACAATAAGGCAAACGCAGTCAGTGGATGAGGAGCTGGGGCTCCTTCTCTTTCTCCCTCAGTCCTTTTAAGCAATCTTGCATTTGTGCACTTAATAGTGTCGTTTGGCAGTGAAGCCAAAGTGTCTCTCAGCAATTAAATGCAAATGTTACTGCGATCACACTCACTGTATTCCCATAACTTCTCATTTTTGTAACAGCCTTTAAGCATCTCAACAGCCAGAGGCAGGATAATTGCTTTGGCCAACTGTGTTCTGTTGCTATAGAGACTGAAAATGAGCAATGTGTAAGGTTGGGGTGTATTTTATTTTTCCTTGCTGTAAGTAGCAGCTGTCGAAAGCTTTTTTTTTTTTTTTTTTTTTTTTTTTTTGAGAGGAAAGGGAGAGGGATGGTAAAGAGGAGTAAGCCAACTTCTCACCCACAGTTTTACAGCTGACATGGAAGGAGATTTTAGGTTTGCAAACGGTCTGAAAGCCCGTAGCCATCTGCCAGCTGCTTGCTAGCGCAGAGAAAGTGAGCTGAGGGATCTCAGTTCAGAGATGGTTGATTTCCCCCCATCAGTGAAGACTCCGCAGAGGGCCTGAGCCAAAGGACGCCAGTTCTGTGATGACCTCGCTGCCTTTCTCCTTTAAGCTGGTCTCTGAGCTATGTCTCCTCTCTGGAGGCTGAGCAGAAGAGGAAAGGTTCTTCTTGCTTCTCTTTGTGTTTGAAAGAGCTATTGACTATACACGAGTGTGTAGTAAAAAAGCCCAAAAAAACCCAGCCAAAAGCCCACACAGAGCCACCTTTGGACTAGCAGCTTTTCTCTGTTTCTGAAGACTGCTCTCCCAAACACCTGTGGCTCAACAGGCTTTGGTGAGCAGAAGGGATGGCCCGAGCTCTGCCGGTAAATGCTGAGCTGGACTGTGCCTTGTTGGCTGTATTCTACCCCTGCTGAAGGCAGTGCAGAGCTTTATTGATGTTTTCTGTGGGCCCAGCCTCTGGCTCTGACATAGGTGAAATGATGAGAGCAGAAAATCAGTGCAGGAATCCAGCGCCCATGTATTTGATTTGTGTCTCTGTTCCCGCTCAATCTAGCTTCACTTTGTTGGCCAATTAGTTGTCTTTCATCTTGACAGCTGAGAAAGAAAGTATTCCCAGTGATAATTAATTTTTGACATCAGAATGACTTCTTTGAAGCTGCTGTTGGCATGAATATTTCACTTCAGACCCTTTGGTGGGCGGCTCCCTCCCTAGTTGATAGAGTCGTCAGGGGATAAACAGGTGCTCAGCCAAACATCCCTCTCCTTTGAAAGGGACTTTTATTACTGACCCATGAGCATCCCTCACGGTTATAATGAGTTAGGAGTTGTAGTTGGGCGGGAGGAATAAGGCAGAAGCAGCCATCCATTGAACAGCTAATTAAGGGATGCTTTAGCCTTGTGTTACCCAGGTCTCAGACTCATGATCAAGCCTCGCTGCTCGGTGAGTTACCAGGCAACTGCCAGAGCCTGCTGACTCGCCTGCAGGTACATGCTCAGCTTTTGCCTTCTGTGACCAGAGAGTCTTTCTAAAAGGGGCTTTAGCATAGCCAAAATGACTGCGCTAGATTCAGGGACTACTGCAGGAAATGCCCTGGCTTGTATGCAGCAAATCAGCCACAGATCATCGTGGTCATCGCTGGCCTTTAATTTCATAAGCCCCTGTCGGTTTGGCTGCCTGATGAACACATAACTTCTGCTGCACCCATCACATCTTTTGAAATAACGAGGTCAGGAGCAGATAAGCAAGAGAGGGGAAAACCAGCAATTTGAACGAAACTGGGCGTATGGACTGTTACAGAGTTGGTTTCCAGCCGTGGGGCTGGAGGCACCAGCCCTGTGGAGATGCACGTTGAGCTGATCTTCTGCTAGGCTCAGGGTTTGCCTCTGGTGTGCAGGGCTCCCAGCTGACTGCGTGTAGGGCAAGGCCCGCACCCGAGAAGCGGTGTTGGTGCGTGCAGCAGCAGGGCTGCGTGCATGCCGGAGCGCTGCTTGCCGCTGCGGTGTCGGAGAGGCAGTGCCCCCGCTTTTTTGCGACGAAGCGAGCTGCGGAGGGAGGCTGGGCTGTGCTGGCACTGCCCCATGCTTGGTGGCTGGTGGGTCCCTGTCGTCGTCCTCGCAGCTTGCCGGGCTGCGTGCGCGGACAGAGAGCACTGCGGCATTCGGGACAGAGTGCGGGCGTGGTTTGCGATGCCCTGGTCCAAAATGAGCTCAGTGGCCTGTGCTTGTTCTTCCCTCTGAGCTCCATCTAGGTGGGAGGAATAAGGCAGGAGCTGTTGTCCAGCTGTTTATGGCCTCTGTAGACACTGAATGGTGGCCAGAGAGGCAAAAACATAATGACCATAATCTCCACAATGTGGTCAGGAAGACCCACACTGAGAGCATAGGAGGTCTGTGCGAACGGCTGGCTGGAAATCGGCAGATGTCCCAGCTCGTGGCTTCAGCCACGTGGGTCGGCTCCAGACCTTGGGCAGGTCCTGGCTGGCTCCCAGCCGAGCTTTGCAGCCGCTGTTTGGGCGCACGGGGAACGCTGGGCTGGTGGCAGCGGGGTGCGACGGGGCTGTGCAGGTGTCCGAGTGCTGCTCTGGGTCTCGGGGAGGGGGGTGTTGAACAGCGCGCGGCACTCGCCTGAGACAGGCTGAGCTCTTTCACTAATTGCCATTTTGGTTTGCAGCCTGCAGGGCTGGGGAGCTTATCCGCGGTAATTGCAATAAGTCACTCATCGAGGGCATTGCAAAATTAATCTCATTATAAGAAATTACTCTTTTTGTTCCAAATACTATTTCCTTCCAAATGAGGAAGGGTGGGTGGGTGGTACAGGGCACTCTGGCATTGCTGCTGTCAGGAGCAGGGGGTGAGGATGGGTAGGATGGTGGGGACAACTGGCAACGCTCAGTAGGACAGGGAGAGTATTCAGGATCCCTTGTACCAGCAGCGAAGCTCCCTGGTCGTGGAAGTGCTGTGGGAGAAAGGGAAATGCGATGATGTGCAGCTCTGGGGTGAAATTGCTGAGATCCTTTGAGTTACTGTGGATTTGAGAACAGGAGAGGGCTGAGCACAGCCAGCACCTGCAGCCTTCAGCAGATGTTCAACTCCTCTTTGGTTCCGTGCCAGTTCAGTGTGTGCCACTACTCAGTGATGCTCGGCCCTTCTCATGCCATAGCCCGCTTTTCTGTGTGAGCCTTGGCAAATCTCCTCCCCACCCTGGAGCACCCCACCAAAGCCCCCCTCGTTTTCCCAGGACAGCTGTCCAGAGGGCTGACCTACATGCTCAGGCTGTGGCAGGAGGGGATCCTTGGTGTGGGATGTACTTTACAAAAAAAAAAAAATCTTTCCTTGTTTGCAGACATTGCATTAGCTTTGATTTTTACTCACCCACGTGTAATTTTTCTGTTGTGATGGCTTTTTAATTGATGCCTTTCTTGGTCTATGTAACATTTAACTTGCTGTGTTCTTTTTCTCTTTCCCACCAGCTGTTTGTCTCGTGTGTGTGGTGTGCTGCCTGCCTCTAAGACCCCTGTAGAAGATAACACAACTTTACTGCCGCTTGAGCTGCCTTCAAGCCACTGTGCCAGCATCCACCTCCCCTTGTGCCACCGCACCAGGCCTGTCCGAGGCACCCGCTTGACAAAACAGAGGAAGGAATGAGGGGCCTTTAAAAAACATCTAATGATTTTAACGGATTGATTTTCCTGAAGTAAATGCCCTAGCCACACTTGAGTTCCATCAAATGGAACAGTTCTCCTGGCACTTGTAAATCTGGTGGGGCCTGGTTTGTGTATCGGGTTCCCCAGGGAGATAGTGAACTCCTATTGTGCAGGAAATAGCTGGCCTGAAACAGAAACAAAGCTCTCTAAAGAGGACACTTCTAGGGCAGTAAATGTAGCGAATTTCTCTGTGCAAGCAGGTGATTTTTTTTTTTTTCTACGGTCTGTCTGAAACCATGATGACAGGGTAGGAATGGGGGGAGGAAATGGTGTCTACATGGGAGCTGGCGTGGCATCAGGGGTGCAGCTAAGAGCAGAGAAGGGTGAAGAGAAGAGCTGTTGCTTAGTCTGTGTGTCCTCTGTCGTTATAAGATGTCCTGGGAACCAGCAAGGGAGGCTGTATACAGCCCTGTGACTGAAGATTCTGTTGTCCAAGAGCTTTGTCCTCCCCTGGATGTGTCAGCCCTCACCCCCTCGCATGCAGTTCCTTGTGTGTGGCCAGTACAGCATCGCTGCTGGTGCAGCTCCTGTTTGCTTTCCTGTTGGTCCCTGCTGAGATTACGTGCACTGCAGTCAGTCAGAGCTGGCTGTGGTATTTCCAGCAGAAAAAGCTTCTTCCTCTTGCAGTGCCCCAGTGAGGATTTAGCTTAGTGCTGCACTGGCCAGGCTAGGTTTGTGTTGGGATCAGATGGGCTGGCTTCATGGTAGTGCTGTATAGACTGGCTGACCTGCTGCATATCTGGCTCCTGCTGCTGAAATGGTGAGTGTGCCCTCTCAAAACCAACCAGGTTTCAGCAATATATATATTTTTTTCTTCCATGTAGAGAATAGTTTCTCTCTCCTGAGCAGGACTAGTGAGGACGGTTAAAATGCAAAAGCGGATCTGCACCAGTGTCCCCACAGTGGTCCCCTCACAGAGCAGCCCCGGGAGAGCGTCTTGTCTCTCCCAAAATAGGGGCAGCTCAGCATGCAGGCTTTCCTGGGAGAAGCAGGCTGCCTGTGGCGTTCAATGCCAGGTGCTTCATCCCTCGTTGCTCACAAACTGCACTTCCCTACGGCAGTCTGGAGTCCGTGTCTGCCACAGGGCTGGCTCGATAGGATAATTCTGGGCTGCAGGTTAGCGGCATGACTTCTGTTGGCTGAAATGAGAGATGCAGAACTGACGCCCTGTATAAGCTTCTAAAGGCGTGCTGGGGGCATCCCTGACTTAGCCTGTCTTTCCTTCTCCCTCCTCAAGTTTTTCACACAAAGTAACTGTGCTTCAAAGGAAGCTGTGCATAAACACCCCGCAGTTAATTTCTTGCCTTCAATTGCTTGCTCATTTGTGGGTGACATGTAACATAGTCTGAGTTATTCAAATCACGACGTAAGCACCCTTTGCGCAGCAGATACTGCTTCTGAGGCTTTTAATTGTGGTGTTTATATTTTGCAATGTGTTGGTTCCTGTCTTCTTTAGCTAATATTGAGTGATCTAATCTGTGTCTCGTAAACGAATCTATTTTAGCTCCATTAGAATAACCCCTTAATTGGAGGCATACAGGCAGCCTGTGATGGAAGAAGCAATGCTAAACAGTAAATACAGCTAATGGAACGATTTACGGTGTGTGGATGCTCTTAGCTTTGATGATACCCTGATTAGCTGAGCTGCTGTGTTTCATTTTAATTGTAATGAGAATTAATTGGAGAGCGCTGAACAATGGCAGCCCTGCAACGGTGTTTTCATGTCTCAAAAAAGGCGAGTGAAAGCACCCACCCCAATTTAATGGGTTTTGTTTCTTTACTTTACAGAAAAAAACTATGGACGTCTATAGGAGAGAGGTAAGTGGTCCTTGCCCCACTTCTAGGTGTTCATCCTGTAAGTATTGCTTACATCAGTGTTGCACAGGGCCTCAAAGCCCCTTTCACAGGGAATGAGCAGTTTTAGAAACGCCTGGGTTTGGCTGGCCGGGGTCTCTGCCCCATGGAGCCTTTGGGCAGTGTGCTTTCAGGACTCCTCCTGCCTCTGCACATCCCACTGCCAGCAGCCAGCAGCAGTCCCACTGACGGGAAGGCTCAAGCAAGGACAGACACCGGGGCTAAAATCCAATAGATCACAATTAGTGCTGGGGAAGCGGTAGGAGATGCATTCAGTGGCGCCAGTGCAGAGACAGCCAAGGATCGATGATAATTACATGCCAAACCATCCAGCGAATTTGTAGGTGCCTAGTATGGTAGCTATTATCCAATGCTTGTATAGCATGGGGAGAGCTTTTTAATTACTTGTGTGTTGCAAAATGCCTTTCTGACATTTGCAATAAACTCAGTGAAAACAGACATTTTACTAAAACAGTTGAGGGATTCTCTGATTCCTTGGATATCCGATAACCAGGGAGGAAGCAGCCCCTGTTGTAGTTAGCCTCGCTGCTTGGGAGAGGGCATGTGTGAGGTTCAGAAAAAGATGGTCTTGTCTTCATAGCTGCATGCTACTAACCATGGACATGTCTGATCCCTCTCAGATCATGTACTACCAGCAGGCCATCATGAAGCCTAGAGTGAAATCTTCTGTCTCTCTTGGAGGGTAAGTCCTGATTTCCTTCTGTCCACACATTAATTAGTCTTCAGTGCTTGTCTCCTAATGACATGATTAAGCTATCTGCTCTGGCAGCTGGTGACTCAGTCAGGGGAGTCGATGTGGTGGCCACACACCGTGTTGTTTGTGCTGTCTGGGCTGTGTGTTGCCTGGACCACGAGGCACAAGGCAGAGGAGTGATCAGAATCCCAGTCAGAATGAAGAGGCTCCCTTGGAGCTAAGGAGAGCTTCACTATGAGTGTCTGCAGAGCAGCGCCGAGTCGGTTGAGATTCCCTCTGAAAGCAAGAGGCGCTCAGACTGGTGAGTGCTGGATGGCGGCGCTTGGGCCCCAGCAGAGCTCTGCAGTCGGGAACAGCCGCTGCGTGGAGGCTGCCTTGCGAGGACGCCGCAGTGTGTCTGTCCTGTGCCCGTTCCTGCACCAGGTGAGTAACCAGCAGGGACAGACTGACCCTCCTGTCCCTGGCCCCAGCCTTCTGGGCTGGATTCAGCCCCAGCGAGTGTTTTTGCTCGTATGGTGATGAGCACCAGAAGTCAACAGAGCTGGGAAAGTCTCTGGTTATTCTGTATTATGAAGGAACACACGCCTCTCTATGAACGTCCAAGCAATTAATTAGCAATTCCTCTTCTTAGCAGGAGTTTTTCCTTATCTGATTCTTAATGAAGCCAGTTAAGTACAAAGCTCTCAGTCCTAGCATAGGCCAGTAGTGTTAGCCACAGACATTTCTTACTTGAAATCTTAGTGCTGGCCAGCTGCCTAGAGGTGCGGTCCACACCACCAGTCTATTTCACATAGTTGTTGCCACCCAAGATTCATATCGAATCTGAGATGAACAAGGTACTTGGGCCTGTTCGCCAGGAGAAGACAGTCACAGAGGAACAAAATGGGAGGAACAGCCTGGGAAAGCAATGCGGTCTCCTGAGAACCACAACTTGCAAGGCACCAGCAGTCCTGCTCGTTTCATCTGTCACTGACTCCCAGGTCGCTTAGAACTCTCCTGCCTCAATTTTCCAAAGTGTGAACTGGAGCTGGGGACACCTTCTAGCAATTTTGTGTCTCGTAATGCTTTGGCAATGGAGCTTTTCGTTCATTAGTCCTAGTCTTCTGATGGGATAACACCTACTACCTAGATCAAAAAATCCTTGGGAAATTTGGATCTCCATCTCTGCTGCAGGATTGGCTCCAAATCAGATGATTATTGATGAGGAAAAGAGCAGCCACTAGGTAGTGTGTGTGCATTGGAGCATTGCATTGATTTAGGAGGAGCTGCAAAGCACTAATCATTAAAAGGACAGAGCAACGTTACCTGAGTTGACAGGTTTAGATTTGTGGCTTGATTAGAATATATGGATTGGAGTGGATTGTGCAGGTGCTGAATGCCTTGGCATTTCCGGTGAGAAGACAGGATCGAGCGCCTGCGTGCCAAACCTGTGGTATGCTTTGTGCAGTAGCGTTGTAGAACTGCAGGATCTATGCCAAGGTGCCTGTTAGCAGTGGGTCCTTGGACAGTGCACTCCCAGCTTCGAGCACATGAAAGCAGTGTGGCCTGGAAGGAATTTTAAACGCAGAAACCAGATGGTTTTTTCAAGAATGAAAAAGGGAGGAGAAAGCTAAAATTCCAGGACATTAGTGAAATCGGTTGTAATTACAAGTCTGGCCAATTCAGAAGGTAGGAGAAGTGTTTGTCTGGTGCCTGCTAGGAACAGGAGGCATTTTTGCTTTGTGCCAAGCCCTCAGAGACCTTTGCAGAAGAACGAGCCGTGCGGTAGGCAAGCGGAGGAAAGGAGAAGCGGGATGTGCCCTCGGCACTCCCTCGCCTCTCCCGGAGCTCCCTGGGCTCTCCCATGCCCTGTGGGAAGGCTGCAGAGAACCCACCCGGAGTGAATTCAGCACTTGCTTTCCTCTTCCCCGGCACTTTCCTCTCTGTAATGTGTGGCACAAAACGGTGCAGGATCAGGCCTTTGCCAGTTGGCTGGAGAAGGAGGCAGAAGCCGTTTAGGGGCTTAGTCCTACTTCCTTGAAGTGAAGAGGCAAAAGGAGGTGGTGGAAGAGAGTCTTGGATCTCCCCGCGCTTGAACGCACAAAATCACTGATTTGAAAGAAAACTAGGAGATTAGTGTTTGGGAAATGGAAAAGATTAGCTGAAATGATGAATCAATTTCTCTGGTAAGGCTGGAGCCACGTTCCAGATCCCCGTGCTGATAGCGCTGCACCTCTGAGGATACCTATAGTCTGTGCAGGCATTTACTTGGTTGTAATGGGGCTGGCTGCAATTCTGCCTGCAAATTAATGTTTTAATTTTGTTGAATTTACTTGCAGGCTTGTGAAGTACTCTGAGCAGTTCCTCTCGAATGATCCTATCTTGTCTGGATGTCTCCCCAGCAACCCATGGATTACAGATGACCCTGAGTTCTGGGATCTCAATGCAAAACTGTACGTGTTTGTATTCTTTTGCCAGCTTGTGGTTTACACTGGCCTTCATGCTGATAGAAATCCAAAAAGGGAACCACTGATTTCATCATGATATCTGGTGTCTGATCATGGGCAGGGAAGCTGTCTGACACAGCTTAGCTGCACTAAAGAAACTGTCTCTTGGGAATACTCCATGCTGAACTTCCAGCATTGTCTTCAGGTGGAGCCTTCCTTAAATGACAGAAATTCTTGAAATGATGGTGGGAATATGCACTCCCCTGCAGAGTATGGTATGCAGCCCCTGCTGAGTGGGTCAGATCCTCCCCTTGGATGAGTGATGTCCACTTTTACTTGCACAGGAAAGGAATATGACCAATTACGCCAGGTATGGCACTTGGTTTAGTGTTAACCTTGCTTAAATTAGGTGCTGCCAACAGTGCAGAAATCCAGGGTTCAACTAGTGACCCTTGGTCTTTGCACACCCTTCAGGCTGCTTTTTTAGGAGAGAGTTTGGGTTGGAGGCACATACTGATGGTCCATCACTTCTCCGAGGTCTCCCTTGGTTTTCCTTTCAGATAGTAGTTGCTAATGATGCAGTGGTGTCTCTGGGCTTGAAGCATACAACTTATTACTGATTCTCGTCTGAGACCAGCAATCCTGTTAGAGTGATAATATCCCATTAGACAGCCCCAAAGGATACCTTCACAGAATGCCTTTGAGAAGCAAAGCTTTGGGCAACAACCAGTGCCTCCTCCAGAACAGGACTGAGTCGAACCTCCAGCGAAGCTGGGCCGTCATTGTGAGAGCAGCATAAATCCGAGATAAATCCTCATCCCACTGTGTACTAAGTTGTTTAATTACAGCTTACTTAGCGGGCTGGCTTTGGGAGCTCATTACAGCATTCTGGAAAACGGAGAGTGCTGAGAAGTCTCTTGGCGTTCCAGCAAAGGACATTTTGGTTTTAATTAATCTGCCAATTAGATGGGCCACATGCAACTGGCAGTGCTGTTTATTTTCAACCTGTGCAGAGTGGAAATCCCCACCAGAATGCGTGTGGAGCGATGGGCCTTCAACTTCAGCGAGCTGATCCGGGACCCGAAAGGTCGCCAGAACTTCCAGCTCTTCCTGAGGAAGGAGTTCAGCGGTGGGTCTGCTGTGTCTCCGTCTTTGTCCCTGCCTAAGGCCAGGAAGCAGAGGCAGGGTCCTGGTGGCAATCCGTGCCTTTGCAGAGGGTGCTGTGAGCTGGGACGATGACGAAATCACGACGTAAAGGCAGCAGCGGTGATTTCGGAGGCGATGGCTGTGCAGCCGGGGCGTGCAATACCATCTAGTGGCACAGGACACAAGATACAGCCCGGGACACTCCCTCGCACGCTGGAGCTGGCTGAGTGCACCAGCTCTTCAGGTGTCCTTGGTCCCTGAGCAGAGAGCAAGGGACAGGCGGTTTCCTCCTTCAGTCCCGAGCGGATTTTCAAGTTGGCTGTAAGAATCGGAGAGACTGGTTTGGGGCCAACACATGTTGAGTCAAACACATTCAGTTTAGGAGTTAGTAAACGGGATTGCGTTTTCCTCGGTCTCGCGCTCTGCTGACTGTGTCCTTGTTACGCAGGAGAGAACCTGAGTTTCTGGGAAGCCTGTGAGGATCTCAAGTATGGAGACCAATCCAAGGTCAAAGAAAAAGCAGAAGAAATTTACAAGTGGGTGTGATAATCTTACATTCTTAAATGCTTTGTACATGAGTCCCATCACCTTCTTCCACATGTTGTCATTCTCCAAATAATTACTCAGACTTTTCTTTTCAAGATGTCATCAAATGTGGCTGTCCTATGTCCCCACATAGGAAAGGAGCATTTGAAGACGAAAGCATAACTATTGTTTTGTTACAGAGTTACTTTTCCTTTCTGTTCTCCACTGTTGTGTTTAGGTCTTAGCATGTAATTTAGAGCTGTGGAATAGCAAAGATCTTGGGGCTGCCACGAGGAGAGTGGAAAGACCTTTTTTGCTTCCCGTGGGCTAAAATTTGGTTTATATTGTGTGTAACGGTGCGAGAGGAAGTGACTGCATGTGGCACTGTTGAAGAGGAGATTGACTGCCCAAAATTAGGACAGCAAATTCTAGTGGGGAGCTGAAGGGACTTCTCCTTTCATGCACAGACAGAGGACTCTCCAGGACCTCTCCAGTTGTTAACGCCACTGTGCCACTGTCGATTCCTTCTCCTTGCAGGCTCTTCCTGGCTCCAGGAGCAAGGCGCTGGATTAACATTGATGGCACAACAATGGGCATCACGGTCAAAGGCCTCAAGCACCCTCACCGTTATGTTTTAGATGCCGCTCAGACCCACATTTACATGCTGATGAAAAAGGTTTGTTACTTGTTTGCAGAGCCTTAGGGGGATTCCGGTTCTCTGGGCCTTTCCATGCCTTTGGGTGCTATCAGCTGTCACTTCCAAGTAGCCTTTGTTTGAAAATCCCTCAAATTTGCTGACTTAAGCAAGCACTCGTTCAGGCCTTTCTATTTTGCTGCTGCTGCTTCTGTCTAAGGCAGCATGTCCCCAGGGTGGCGGAGGTCAGGTGTCTGCTGGAAGTCCTGCTTTCTCATACCAGCTTGGTCCCAGCTCATTCAAAGCTTGAACAAATCTTGTAACGTCACTCCAGTAGTTCCACTTTGTGTGCCACATCAGGTATCCCTGTGGTGGGATGCTTGTATCCAGCTGGATTTCGGCAGTGGGTGGGAAAGGTAGTCACAGTTGTGGTGTAACGGTATGAGTTTTCTACCAAGAGCATAACCAGACCCATCTCAAGTTTTACTCAGTTGTTTCACACCTTTTTCTGCGGTTGTGTGGACGAACACCCTTTTTTAGGTCTGACTGTTGCAACAGGCTGTGGGCTGATGTCAGCATGCAGTATGTCGTTGCTTGCATTAGATCGTGGTGACCACAAATAACCTGCAGCTCCTGAGCGGTGCAAAATCCACCTAGCAGGAAGGGGCATTATGGGCCAGAGCAGCAGCTAATGCACGCTGACACCGAAAGCAGCAGAACTATACTGATCTTCGCTAGTTGCTGCAAAATTCGGCTCCTGAAACGTGAGCACTTCACCCTGCAATGACTATGAGACACCCCTGGCCTGGGTGAAGCTCAGTTCAGACCTTTTGGTCTGGATCTTACCTGGGAAACTTTATTGTGAGATGGAAAATCCTGGGAGTTTTACACCAAGATGAAAGGGTATTGGTTTAAATAGCTACATTTGCCTGAAAGATGCAAAATCCCTTGGGCCTCTGGGGGGAGAGTATCTAGTTCCCAGCCTCCCTGGCTCCTGAGCAGCTGTATTTGGTGGTGATTTTCATAAGGGTGTTTGCAGCCCACAACCACCAGTTTCTCTTTTTTTCTCCTAGTAGGACTCCTATGGCCGCTACTTAAAGTCTCCAATATACAAGGAAATGCTGGCCAAGGCTGTCGTGCCACAAGAGACTGTCAAAAAAAGGCAAGTGAAACCAGGTGTAATTGTGGGTTTTGTTTTTCTTGTTGTAGCAAGGGTAGAAAAAGCCTGAGTTGCAGCAAAATTACTATGATTTAGATGTTCACTTAATTAAATAAAATTTTTCACTAAGGAGATGCCTTGCTTTGAGACTGATTATACTGTTTATTTGTGAGCCCTTTGGCAGTGGCTTGTGTGCAGTCAGAGTTGACGATTGCTCGGCTGCCTTGTCTGTTGGCTCTGTTCAGAAGCGCTGTGGTTGTCGAGTTAGTCGTGGCTGGTTTCCTGGAGGGAGAGCGCGCTGTGTACGGGGCATGGGAAGACTCCCGCCCGTGAAACACTGGCTGCCAGAGATGAGACAGAGCCGGAGCAGGGTCCTCCATGGGTTCTGCTCAGCTCTGCCTGGACAGAGCCGCTGACCCCCTGCAACGCAAAGGTGACACTTGGGAACAAGCAGCACCTCACTTGTGAGTGATGCTGGCACAAGGTAGACAGACCTAGGTGGGGCAGGCTTGCCATGGATTTTTCCCAACCAAGATGAAGGTTGTCTAGCAAATTTAAGCCATTTGATCTGCAGTTGTTTCTTAAAGCCGAGCGTGCAGTGTCAGAGCTGGACTTGGGTAGTGTGCTTCTTTCTCTGTTCCTCTTCAACCTGGCAAGCAAGAAAGAGGAGTCATGGACTTTTACGCGATTGTTTCATCTAAAGCCCATTTCGAGTCAGTGGAAAAAAACCCTCCTGCTGGCTTGCCCGGGGTTTGGTTAGTTTTTCCCTGAGCCACACATCACAAGGTCGCTGGCAGATACTGGTTAATCCTGGTAACTACATGTTTGTCAGTGCTTGTTCGGGATGCTCAATACTCAGTGTCCTGGGTAAGCTAAAGAGTTAGTCCCTCATCCAGAGGTGGTTCAGCGTTTGTTTCCACTGCTGCTGGTGATGCCTTTGATGAAGCAGGTAGCAGGTGGGTTTTGGGGGTATCACAGACACCAGAAACACCCACACTGATCCCTAGCTTGGTCTTACTGAGGGCACTAGAAAGAATTCCACTGATGGCAGTTGTTTGGCTCCACACTGAGTGTTAGTTATGTGCAAACGCTTACAACAAAAAGGGTGATGTACTGGCGATCTCTTCGCCCTGGGGTCCCTCCTGAGGACCAGGAACAGGACTGCCTTTGTGCTTTTAGCAGTTTTGTAGCTGATGTGTGGCACCGAGTGAGTCCTGCTTTAAGCAACCTCGTCTGCATTTGCCCTTGGTCGTTGTTGTGTGGGTGACTGTGGCACGTCTGTGTCTGGGTTTAGCTTCCTGGTAAGTTGGCTTACCAGGGGTGAGATTTTGGTGCACTTCTACTTTTCAGTAATGCCCTGCTTCTTTCTCTCGCTCTCTGCCCAGCTCCACTTTCCCGTTCGGACGCCGTCAACTCCGCTCCAGCCCCAGCCCCGTCATCCTGAGGCAGCAGGAGGAAGAGGCCAAAGCCAAAGAAGCTGCCACGACGGTGGACATCACACAGGTCATGAGCAAGCTGGATCGCAGGAGCCAGCTCCAGAAGGAACCTCCCAAGTAGGCTCTGAGCCCCACAGGGTACAGCGCAGGGAAAAGACAAGCCGAGGCTGGCGTTGAGCTTCGTCTCCCCTTCCTGAAGGTGTCAGTGCTGCTTTAGGTTTCCCGGGCCAGCTTTGCCAGCAGCCTGCTTCCTGCACGCTGCCATGGCTTCTGGAGCAGCAGATGTCACTTCCCAGGCACGGGAGTGCTGCTGGAGCCAGGCTGCTGGCCCTGCCGGACTCAGGGCACGGGGCCCCGGCTCCCTTCCCCGCACCTCTCGGAGCCTCCTGGCTGCCCCGAGCCCCTCCGGAGGCTGGGACGACCTGGCTGCCTCGTCCTGCCTCCTGCTCCTCCAGGAGCTGGGATGGCACAAGGCAGAGTCAAGCTCTGCCATCCCAGTCCTTCGGGTTCAAATCTGAACACAAGGAAGAACTTCTTCACTCTGAGGGTGACGGAGCACTGGAGCAGGTTGCCTGGAGGGGTTGTGGAGTCTCCTTCTCTGGAGATATTCAAACCCCGCCTGGTCCTGTGCAGCCTGCTCTGGGTGACCCTGCTTTGGCAGGGGGTTGGACCAGATGATCCCCAGAGGTCCCTTCCAACCCCCATCATGCTGTGGTTCAAATCAGCCTTCCTCGAGACAGAGGTGTGTGACCCATGGGGAGCAGGGCAAGGGGTCCACGTCAGGGCACGTCTGCGCTGGCGTCCATCCTCTCCGGGGGTCTGCGCCCTCCCAAAGGGTGCACCCCGGGCACCCCCTGAGAGGAGCGCACCCCTCACTTGCAATATCCTGCACCTCCGAGCCAGTGCGAAGGAGCCGCAGGCAGAAGAGCGGGGCAGACTTTGTGGGAGAACGGCAGGATGAGTGTTTCTGAAGGTTTAGTTGACCCTTTGAATTTTAATGACACTGCCGATTCCCCCCGGCACGTTGGAGATGATCAGTGGAAAGCTCTGCTCTCCCCTGCGACTCCCTCGCACGATGAGCTGGGTGTGCAGGCACAGAGAGCCGTCTGGCAAGGAGGGCTTGAGAGGTGCAGCCGCCGCTTGGTGTTTCTTTTATCAAATCCTTCCTACCTCTTGTCTTGTCTTTTTCCTGCTCTTCTATTTTTTTGTTGTTAAAAAAACCTGACAGGAGGTAGTTCCAGTTGTCACTGGCTTGTAGCCCAGAGGCAAGGAAGAACCAGGGCAGAGGTGTTAAGAGCTGACTTCAGCTTAAAGTAGTGGGTTTTTTTCGTTTGCTCTGTCTCTTGCTCTTTAGAATGAGGCAACCTAAAATGCTACGTTAGTGCTAAAGAGCTCAGGGAGATTCCAGGCTTTGCTGGGAAACCCCGGTGTGTCTGGACCAGGCCCATGATTACCAGAAGTGCGAAGATTCCTGCAAAGCCCGGTAAAGGGAATTGGGGGAGGCAGAGAAGTTTCCTTGTTTGTTAAAATTTAGGGGAAGCAGAGGGACTGAGTGGGAAGGGCTGAGATCTGGGAAGCTTTTTCACTCCTGTTTGTATTTTCGTCTGCTTTTTCTATGGGTAGGGTTTTACAGGAACTGGGAGATGGAGGGAGCTGGACGTGAGTGGGAGCCCTCGGGTACCAGGGCGCACGCAGACCAGCCCGTCGCGACGGGGAGATAGTCAGGCGATCGCTGTGTCCCGAGCAGCTCTGAACAGCGATTCTTGCCCTCCCTGTGCGTGTTATGAGGGCTGCATGGTCTGATCTGGTGTCGCTGCAGAACTAGTCTCTGTCGCTTTGCAGCTGAGCTGGGGAGATTTCCGTGACCTCCGTTAACCTGACAGTGATATAAACCTTTTTAGAGGAATTGAAACCAAGCTGCACGAGTCTTTTGCTCGGATGTCAAGGTCTGCTTGCTGAGTCTCTGCTCTTATTCCCAGTGGAAGCAATGGCAAATTTTGCAATTCCGTACGGGTGAGCAGGCTCAGACCCTAGGTTTTTTTTAATTCTGCTTAAAACCACAAGGCTTTTTTAGTGGGATGCTAAGCACCGTCAACCTACCTTGATATAAGAGCTCTGAAGGATACTCAAGAACTTGGCAGGGTTGGGCCAAAGCTGCTTGGATGCGATGAGCTCTACAGCCTCTTCAACGTTTGTACAACGTGGAGCACTGAGCGTGTTGGGAGTGCCAGTATGTAGTAACATGTGGAAGATAAGTCAGGCTGTAAATAATAAATAACAGATCTGTGTGTTCCAGTCAGTCCCTCTGATTCTACTTTTGGTTTGTCTGCAGCTTTGCTTTTTGTGTTCTCTCTATCCATTCTTTTCTCTGATTTTTCATCATCTCAGCTTTGCATCGCTGTCCCCATGACGTGGGTCAATGCTGCGCGCTCTGATGTCACTGTTGCTTGTGACACACCAGTCCTACCCTGGCAGGCAGCAGCTGGCTCTGCGCAGAGGCCGAATGAGCTGGCGTGGCCCTGTGTGCCGCTCCTCACTCCCTTGCTGTTCGGTCCCTGAAGAGGAAGGTCGCCTGGTACAAAGTGTGACCGCGGTACAAACTGAACTTCACTTCATGCCAGCCAAGGAGTTGTTTGTTTCCATTGGAAATCAGAGCAATATGTTGTTTCATTTCTTGGCCGTCACTTCCATGCATTTATCTGTCTAATGAAAATAAATGTAGAAAATGAAAAAAGAGCTGAGTTCATCCTTCTCTGTCTTGTCTCAGTGTGTTCATCCTTCACTGAGTCATCTCTCTGCCATGCGTGCGTGTGTTTTCTGTATGTGCCGCTGCTCCCGGCTCTCCTCTGTGGCCACTTGAGCTGCATTTCATTCCTGCGGGCAGTGAGGCCTTGGGAAACAGGGGGGACCCCCGGCATGCAGCGTGTCCTCTGCACTTGGGCTTGTTCTGAGGCTGAATTAGCTGAGCTGGAGACCTCGCAGCACCAGCCAGGGATACTGGCGGCTTCAGCACAAAATGTGGCTTCTTATGTCATGAGTCATCAGAGTTTGGAGCTTGGTGTCCTGTTTCTCCGCCACCGCAGCAGCCAGCTGTGTGTGACATGGTTCTGCTGTTCATAACCACGATAGCGTTCTCGGGACAGCAGCCTCCTCCGCGCCTGGAGCTCATCGTTGTGAGGGACGAGACAAGCTGGTGTCTCCTGCAGCATCCCGGTGGGTGCGGGGCCCGGGCTGGTAGCGATGGCCCCGCTGCTTTCCACGGGCAGGTTGCGACACCTGCGCTCCCCTGCTGCGGGAGGGCAGGGAGGGGGACAGAGCCGCAGAGAGGGGGTCCCAGCCTTGGCGGGGGGCTGCTGGCTGGTCCCGGCCAGTGGCACCCAGCCCTTGTTTTCCTCCTGACGAAGCCCGGGGAGGCCAGCCGCTGGTCTGCAGCCCCTCCGTGCCTAATGGACCCTCTCTGCCTTTCCTCCCCGCAGCCATGCCACCGCGCCGGCTGGGCCCTTCGCCCGGCTCTCTACGCTGGCACCCCGCCATCGCTGCCTGCGGGCCCCGGCAGCCTGCCTGCCCCCGGCCCCCCGGCCCTGCCCCGCTGCACCGCCGGCCCCTCGCCCATCGGCCTGGCGCTGGGCAGCACCGCGGGCACCCAGCAGGAGCCAGAGGGGCCCAGCCCAGCACCCTTCCCCTCGGGCAGCGCGTCCCGCATGGCCGCCCCGTCCCTCGGCCGGCTCCTGAAGAGGGGCTGCTGGACCTCGCCCGCCTTCGCCGCGCTCTCGCCCAGGTGCCCGGCCGTGCCCCGCGGGAAGGTGCAGCCGCTGGGCCAGCGGGAGCGGCGGCTCCGTCGCGACGCCAAGGCGGTGAGCAGGTGAGCACCGCGCCGGCACCCGGAAACCCTCACGGAGGGCTCGTCTCCGGGACCGTCCTGGTTTGTAATTAGCCAGAGGTTGGAGTAGCGTCGGCTGAGCGCCTTACGGTGGGCCTTGTGCTTCGTGTTCCAGTCAGCTGCCGCCATCTCCCCCCAGGTCTGCCCGCTGGGGGGCTGCCTGCCATGGCGGCTGCCAGGGCCGGGCGCCGGCTCTGCTCCTCCCTGGCCTCAGGCGAGAAAATGGAGGCTCTGCGCCTTCCCGCTGGCCCCGAGGCGTGGCACAGCCGGGGCTGCTGGGGGACGGCGTGGCACAGCCGGGGCTGCCCACGCTGCCCGTCCCCTCCTGCCCCATGCCCCCGAGCCTCCGCACACTGAGCAGCCCGGGGGAGATGGCCACCCTCTTGCGTGAGACAGCCCCAGCCCAGTGCGAGCTCCATGTTTGTGTTTGCCCTCACATCAAGCAGCTTTGCAGGCCGGGGGGCCTTGCTGCCCTGCGTACGTTACCAGAAGCTTGTCCTGTTCGGTTATTTTGTTGGTTTTGGAGACGAGCGCGAGGTCTTTGCACCAGCAAAGTCAGGGAGGGGTTTGGGTGCTCTGAGCCAGGGACACCTGGCATCCCCACGAGTCCTCCCTGCAAGCCTGGGCCATGCTGTGAGCCCACCTGACCGTCGCCTTTCCCACAACTGCATCCAAAACCCACCACCGGCGCTCGGGCTGCCGGCCCCAAATCACGGCCAGGCCGCTCAAAGCACCTCTTCCCCTCGGCTCCTTGCGCTTCTTCTCTGTATTGGATGTGTTTTCTGATGGGAAACGGGCAAGGGGCCATGCTGGCTTACGCCTCCTGTACATGGTGTAAAGCCCCCAGGTTTTACTTCCGATCCCTGAATTTGGAAAACCGCTCATACATTGGTGTTTTTTCTAGAGCATTGGTTCAGGTTTGGTTTAACAATTGGAAAGTCAGAGGAGACCCAGAAGCAACAAGGGAGGAGAAGTCTTGAGGGAGAGTCAGAAAGCGTTTGTCATTCCAGAGCAGGATGCGTAAGAATGGGGATTTTTTCGCCGGCGGGGCTGTCACTGTCAAAACCAAATCCTGTCCGTGTACCTCACTAGGAGTAATGTGTCCTCAAACTCTTTTAATCCACCTCTGCTGCTGACCAAGTGGATGAGTCCACATTATAAATTCAAAAGCACAAACCTGAGGGCTCCCTCTCCACCTGGCTCTGTGGTCTGGCTGTGCCGGAGCTGTGTCACGCAGCAGTTTTGCTTCAAAGGGGTGGGACTGCACATTTCCTTCATTTTCCCTCTCTACAGGCTTGTGCCCAGGAGTTTTGCTTTGGGATTTGGGGTTTGAATAGTGGAAAACTCAAAGCCAGACTCCGTGCTGCGTGTTCGGTGTCTCAGAGAGCACGTCCAAAACTGCTGTATGCATGATGAGTTTTTATTTCATAACACAGCTTCTTCCAGATAAAAATGGATGCTCCTTTGGAGAGCCGAATCTACCCCACAGACTCTGAGCAGGGAGAGGACAACCACTGCCGAGCTCGCAAGGAGTCGGCGAAGGAGGTGATCTGCCCTTGGGAGAACCCCACGGAGGAGGGCAGAGCTGGGTAACAAGCAGCCCAGACATGGACCCTCGGTTTTCAGGCCTGAGACCACAAAGTTTGCCACTTATGGCTCAGTTTATGGGCCGTGCTGTTGAAGAAGTGCATTAGAGCCATCCTTCAGCATCAAGGAAGCTCAGATTGTCACAGCTATGAGTAACGGACCCTGGTGTACCCATCTGTTGGTAATTCAAGTATTTGAAGCATTTCTGGACTGGTTTCCTTTCCTATCTTTTATATATTCAGATCTATTTGCTACAAATTTCTTGATAAATGAACCTCGTTTCTTGCCTTATAGCAGATGGAGAATGTATGTGTGTGTATATATATATATATATCTCCTGGGAAATGGTGTCTTATTGGAATGACTTGCCTGGCCATGAGGTGCCAACACGCAGTACACAGCACAGCTGGAGTGGAGCTCGCAGGCATTTTCCAGACTAGGACTCAGACTTCGATGCCAAGATCAGGGCATGTTTGTGTCCCCACATTGGGTCCACCTCCTGCTATTAATAACAGTTTTTACTTTGAAAGCAAGTTCATTAAGAGACAGCTGATTGCTGGGGAAAACAAAGCCCTCATGAGAAGCTGTGTACTGTATGGCATAGCATCATTCCTTAATCCACACCAAAAATGATCCCAAAGATCAAGCAGTGCCGGAGAAGAGCAAAGGCTCCACAGCACTTCTGCATGAGCTCCAGTTTCCCTCACGCAGCCTCTCCATGCTGGGATGGGTTTGGAAACTGCACCCCTGGATAATCCAAAACAAATCCGTGCTGGTGTTCTGGGCCTCGCCAGACTTAGACTGATGCGTTGCCATGGTTTTTACCTGTGTTCTTATCAGGAGTGTTAGAACGTGGCTTTCCTTATGTCATGGCAGTGTTCAAAGATGGTTTTTCTGTTTGAGTGTGGAGGTTTCCTAGATGTGTGTGATGTAGGTCACTACTCTGTGATTTGGCCATGCGGCCTGTGACTTTCAGTGTTGCTGTCTTGTACTTTCTAATTGCAAAAGGAGCTTTGCCGGTGTGGCTGACGTGGTTCGTCATGCTGACTTCTGCTGTGGGATTTAAAGTTTCTCCTCACACTTGCTCAGTGGTCCCCATTTCCCCAGGTCTGGAATGACACTTCTGATCCCAGGGCAGTTTGGGAGAGTCAGGGGGCTGTTTCTGTTTCCAAAGACTCTTTCCCAGGGGAGCAGAAAGACGCACTGCCCCAGAGCAAAGGTCGAGCAGGAGGGTGCTGCCCCACACTGCCCGTGACTCTTCTCTTTGTACAACTGCACGTTTGCTCTTGCTGGCTTTGCTTTGTCAGGAAGACCTGGTTCTGCTCTGGCAGTCGCTAGCAGTGGCCACGTATTGCTCACGAGAGACAAATGTGGTGTTTTTTGTGTTTGTTTATGTTAATATTTTTACTCAGCGGCTCCTGACGGGACACTGGTAATGCATAATCCAGGAGACATGACAGGAAGACATTGTGATGTGCAAGAGTTGAAAATATTATATATATGTACATATTATAATAGCTGTCCTACAATTAATATGTCTGTCATTGGTTTGGGGCTCCTCTTGTGCACCTCCTTGCCCTTTACTCCAGAAGCCAACTGCAGCCACAGATCAGCAGCATGTGTCTGGGGCTGGGACGCAGCTCACGCTCTGTGGAGACAGTGAACATCGTCGCACGGAACCCAGCCGTCTGTGGTTTCCTCCTCTCCAGCCCTCCTGGCGTGCATGGAGCCAGGGTGGGCACTCAGCACCAGCTCCCCAGGCTGGCCTCCTCACCACCTCGGCCCACACGTCCTCAGCTTGCTGGAGAAGACGTGCATCTTGTCCCAGTTTCACAAGCTGATGAACGCATGCATTCTCCATGAAGAACTTGGGCACTACTCTTATGTATTCTGTGCTTAGCAAGAGTGACATAACTGGTGCTAGATAACACCCAGGTACTGTGAGAACCTCTTTGTAGTGGTGGACAGTTTGCTAGCCACAGGGAAGAGAGAGTGCACCAAGAAACTCTTGTCAAAGAGCTGGCCCTCACCCGTGCTGGCCTCAGTGAGCGGCAGCACTTCCTTCCCTGCAAAGAGGTGCAGAGGGAAGTATTTGTAGAAATATCACTGAGTTTATTTCCAGTGACCTGGGGCAATCAGCGTTTCATCTCCAGACACGGCTTCGTGGCTGCTGAGCGGGGCCCAGGCTGAGCTGTGCTGGCTCTCCGGTGGGGCACACAGAGGTGACAGGAAGCTCACGCTCTCGGGTGACCTCTTCTGCTCCTTAGGGGATGGGCTGTGTGGATCTCCCCATCTTTGTCGAGGAATCAGATAGTGCCTTGGCCTCATGTTCTTCTTCCAAATCAGAGGAAGGACTTCAGGATCCAAAACTGAGTGCTCTGTCAGGGCCTGGACACCCTGGTACAATTACACCCAGACAGACAGATGCATATGTGTCCCAGAGGTAAGCACTGGGAGCCTCCAACATTTATCCCTCCAGGGCACGGCTTTTTATCCTCAGTTTCTTTCAACTTGAGGACTCCTACAGTTTTTTCCCCTGGGGGGGATCGGCCCCCACATCGTGCATCTCAAGCCCGTGCCTTGCTTTCCTTCCTTGGTCCCTCCGCCCCTGGACCCCCCAGGCTCCCGTCGACTGCAGGCTGGAAACGGCTGTTCCGGAGGCCCCGGACCCCTCCTGCCACCGCGCTGTGCTGTGCAGTGACATCTGAAGATCTCGCCCCGGCTGGAGGCCGGGCGTGCGGGAGTCGGGAGCGCTTTCAGCTCGAGCAGTTCAAATCCCCTCGCTGTGCAGGAGCCCATTTAACGCTGCCTGGAGTCACCTGGAAGAATTAGCTCACTGCAGCAACTTAGACATCCAAGGTATTCCGATAATGTGAGGGATGTGGAAGGTTAATGACTGGAAAAAGTGATCGCTCCCTGTGGGCAGTTTCTCAGAAAACTCCCTGCTGCTTGGCTGACAGAAGAAAGGAGACTCCGGCAGCAGTGAGGAAGCCCCGAGCCTTCGCTGCAGCCTCTCGGCTCTCCAGCCTCCCACGGCCACGGGGGCTCATGGCTGGCACAGCCTCACGGAGCAGCCATGGCCCCGCTCCGGCTTGTCAGGGCTGGAGGAGCTCCCTGTGCTCCAGGTCTGAGCTTATGTACTGTGATGGTCAGGCTTCAGATACTGTTTGAATGAACCTGGAAGGAAGACGCTTACTTAGCCGTGTGGTTTTACAACATGCTCCGCTCCCACCCCACGTGAGGGTGGGCTCCTCCAGCGTCCATTGCTCGGGCTCCCTCTGACCCACGGCTGCTGGGATTTGTTTGCATGCTCGCTCTGCAGCCATGGGCCAGCCTGAAAAGCAAGAACATCTCCTGGGGTTCCCCCAAACCTCCATGAGGGCTCTTCCCAGGCTGCCTCAGCCACCAACCTCAAGGGGACACTGTTGGGATAGGATGGGAGCGTGCCCCACGCTCGAGAACCTTGGCCTGTTGTGGGACCGATGGATCCTGCGGCGTGGGCTGCCAGCCCTGGGGCGAGCCCTGCTGCGGCTGTGCCGTGGGGCTGTGCCGTGGGGCTGGGGGACGCGCCTGTCCCACAGGGTGGAAGGAAAGGTGGATGCGGGGGCACAGCCAGCTCGGCGAACCTGATTAAAAAGTCCAAATTAGAGATCTGTTTTCCAGGCGATCGGCATCTCTCAAATCTCCCTTGATACCTGACATTTCACTCTCTCCTCTCCAGCTGGGATGTACAGCCAAAGTGCCAAAACACCAAGGACCTGTTTTTCTCTCTGAAGTCTTGGACTGCACATTGCTCAAGTCTCGTTAATTTAAAAATGGCACAAAGAATGCTCAGCATCCAGCAGGATCAGGCCTCGGGAGCAGGAAGTACCAGCTGGCTCCGGAGAGGGCTCGTTCCCATGAGATTCCCAGTGTGGTTTTGGCAGGCGGCGTGGCTGCGATAGCTCTGCGAGCAGGCTCTTCCTGCCTGAAATGCCAGCCGTGGCGGAACAGCTGACTCAGAGCGTGACAGCTCTTCACAGCATCCCCTCGTGAGAGGAGCCGTCAGAAACGCTCCTGACACCGCTGCCTTTACATTGCGTGAGGGGGGCTGGAAAGCCGAGATGTAAGCCGAGCCCGCCTCGCGATGCTCTTGGAAACGGTGCTCGGTGGGTGGAATTCACCTCTGTGCAGGGGCTGCATCCCCTTACACCCTACTGACAGCACAGGCTGTCAGTCAAACTGGAGCGGTTCATGATGTATTCACCCCAACATCTGAATTACGATAAATACATAACGAAAGAGTCAGCGTGACTTGGCTTTTTGGGGTGCAGGAGCCGCAGGGATGCAGGAAGAAACCCAGTCACCAGGGTAACATTCTCCTTGCCGCGAGGGACATGTTTTATGCATTTTGCAATACACTTGGCCCAGAAGCAGAGGTGAGAACCTCGCAGGATCCCTTTTAGGGTAGAGGTTCCCAGATCTGTTCTGCACCACACTAAAAAGGAAAAGATAAGCTCTTGTAAGTCAGTTTACTTTTTAAAATTCATGTTACCATAGCAGCTTAGCACACTGTCTCGAGTCCTCCTTCTTGCAAAACTTTGATCACCATGAAAACAGAATTATGTTGTTCTCCAACATGTTCTACATATAAATATATCGAAGTTCCATAGTTCATGCTTCAACATTTCTGCAAAGACCTCTTTTATTTCTCGCTCACAAAGTATTTCTCTGGCCAAAGGACACTGTTTTAAATCCTCGAGCTGCATCGGGCTCGGTCTTGGTGTAAAGCTGGCTGCTCAGCATCTCCATGGTCCTGCTGTTCAAGTCACCAGCCAGGGTTCTGGTTCCAGTGGTTTCTAACACACGCTGGTACACCACAACACTCAAGCCCAGCCGCCAAGTTTTGTCCCCAAAATTGCAGGAATACCCTCCTCCCTTGGCTCTGCTCTCTGGCTGTCAGCCTAGTTTCTTCCCTGGAGTATTAAAAGAGCACAAATTCCCCTGAAATATCTATCCATTTGCTGTTATCCAGCAGAAGCACTGGGCTGTGTTGTCCCTGCTTTCCTCTAGTCCCACCATGCTGGGTTCCCTCTGTCCCCGGGGAAGGAGTCAGTCCACCCTACTTAGGATGGGATGCATCAGCTTTGGAAATGGCTTGTTCCTTCCATTGGCTGCAGGAGACTATCTCAAGACTGGACACAACTTCTGTACAGGTAGAATTTGGTGACAATTTATATATGGGTGGGATTTGGTGGCGGCTTATATGTGGATGGGATTACCTGACACCAGTGGCTTTAACGACAGTTAGTGCACCCGCCATGTAGGGTGTAGGCACCTGCTGCGGCCCCAGGCACTGTGGTTTGGCTCTTCGCAAGCTCTGCTGTCAGCCTTAGCAGATCTGAATATGTTCTCGTTGTTACCCACGATGGCGCTGCCACGTTCTTGCTCTGAAACTTTTCCTCTGTTGCACATGCTGGGAGGAATGGAAGGAACTTTTATAGACACCAGCAGTTTGAATCCTGCTTAGAGCAATGCTTTTGTTTCCATCAGGTGTCCCGTATTTCTGGCTGTGCTCATGCTAGCAATATTGGAAAAGACCAAAAAAAAAAAAAAGAAATTAGGCTAGATGTAGACAAGTTCGCAAGAACAACCTACACCGTCATTTGGGTAAACAGCACACTACCCTAAGCCACCCCCTTGCTGTTGTTGTTCACATGAATCCATCTCCTCAGCCCAGAGAAGACCCTTCCAGACCAGGACTGGGAGAGGTCAGTGGGATTTTTATTAATGTTCACAGCCAGGCTTCTTCTAGTCCACTTCCCCCCACTCCACTCCCCCAATCAACTGAGGGGGAAAAAAAAAAAAAGGAAGAAGAAAAAATTGGGGTAAAAGTTGAAGAACACTTTAATTTATAAGAAAAAGAACTAAATAATTGATGTAGTCATGGTGCCAAAGGTAATTTCTGCTGCTCCCTCTATCTCACAAAGACATTTAGCATTGATTGAGATCAAAGTATCAAAAACCCCTGCTGCTGAGCTGAAAGGCAAAACTTTCGGCTGCCTTTCTCCGCTCTAATAATATCGTCTTTATGTAGTTAATAAACTGCACACTTCAGTCAAACTATATCATTACAGAAGACTTAGGGAGCTAATAATTTAAAAGCAAAGAATTGCCTCTGTTCTTCGCTTTGAACTAAACAACATTCTGTTGAATGAGGGGGACATCAAAGCTTTGTTACTATTACCAATGTGGCTGGAGCACAGGGCCGCACAGAGTGTATACTTCAGTCATCAAGAGAAAAAAAAAAAAGATTAAAGATATTGGCTTATCAACCCACAGGCAGAACCAGGTGTTTTCTTTTCTGCTGTGCAAGCATCAGGTGGTTTGCTTATCAATGAGTTTTCTTGTTAAATAGATGTACCTGACTTAGGTTGATCCCTCCAGTCCTCTGGCCCTTTTATTTTCTGAGCAATCTTTGAAAAAGTTGGGATGAGGCTGTTTGTTTGCGGGAGGACGGCTAATTGGGCCCTTTTGTCAAGGGCCGGCTCCTGTTCTCGCTCTGCTGATGCTCTCCTGTCGTGCCATGCTCCGCTGCGGCCGGTCTCCTCCCTGCTCCCCACCTTGCCCCAGCACGCGTGCAGTGGGGCAGCCCCCCAGCATGTGGGGCAGCCTCATCCTCTGCTGGATGCGCCTTCTTCTAGCAGGTGTGGTGGTGATGGTGGATTGATGGTTGGACTTGATGATCTTAGAGGTCTTTTCCAACCTTAATGATTCTATGATTCGTTCCCTGCCTGCCGTCTCATCCCTGCCGCTCCAGTTCCTCCCTGCTCTCAGCAGAGCAGGTTCTGCTCTCCCTGCCGCTGAGGAAGACCCTCTGGCATGAATGGCTGCGAGTGATGGAGGCACCGTGCTGCTCCACTCCTCTCTGTGTGGGGAAGAAAGAGAGGACCTGCTGTCCTGCTGCTGCCTTCTCCGGCTGCACCACAGCCAAGAAATGCTTCTTTTCCCTCCCAGCCACCACACAAAGGTTTGCAAAGATCTGGCCGGTGCCAGGAGTGGGTGTTCATGGAAGATCTCAAGCACCAAGATACTACATTTGTTCAAGGGTGTGTGAATCACTCATGCTCATGCCAGCGATGCTTCCTTGCCAGATGTTTTTTCACCAAGTTTGGGACTGTGGGAGAGAAAGGCTTTCTTTCATGAATTCCATTAAAATACAGAGGTTTTTTTCCTGGGATACTGGACAGGAACAGGATCAGTGAAAACAGTTCACGGGGACTTCAGGAGCTCTCCTCCCATCCCTTCCCTGCCATGACAACATCTGCCCATGTCGTATGTCTGGGTCTGGCTCCAGGTCAGACCTTCTGCACTCTTTGACTGGAGATGTCTGAATACAGGGCTGTGGTGTGAGCCTCAAGGTCTCAGCAGGAGCAGCAAGGGGAATCACAAGTTCAACGCTTGAGAGGACAAGACCTCTAAACCCTCCTGCTCTGATCTCCCAGGATGGATGGACCCCTGGATGTTCCAGGCAGGTCTGGGAGCTGGCAATCTGGTGTGTGTTCTATTATGGGATACTTGCACTTCTTAAGTGCTGCTTTTCATTTGCATCAAAAACTCTCCTTGATTCTTGGCGGTCTGGATCTCATCCCCTGTTAAAGACTAGAATTTAAAAAAGCAGAAAATAATGGCTTATTTCAAAGTAACAATTCAACTGCTTTTTGAAATGCTGTCCTTATTCAAAACCACTTAAATTTATACATATTTCTAAGTCTTTATTATCCTCAGAGACTGAACCAATTTGGATCTTGATTTCTGCAAGTGTTCTCCTTGATTTCTGTGTCAGAAAGTTGGGATGTGACGTGAAGAGACTGGACATTAACTGTAGGTAACAAATGGTTTCCTGAGAATTAATGCTTAAGTTATTCTTTAAAATACTTTGCAAAGCCTGTTACTACAGGGAGAAGATTCACAGCAAAAAGACTATCAGAAAGGGGTGATCTTATGCTTTTCATCCTGTCAAGCTGCAGGCTGGAGCATGTGCCTGAGCACGTGTGTAGACATGTGTACATGTGTGTGCTCTTGTGGGCTTTTTTCTTTTCTCCATGGAAGGGGCTTTACCATGCATCGAGAGCAATATTCTAGCCCTGCTGAAGTGTTCTTTAACCTTTCGCTTTGGTAAGACTAAAATTTTCATTTCTGAAATGAGAGAGGGTCTTCTAGCAGGAACACACATGGCTGACACACATCTTACGGCCAGAAAAACGTCACTGCCCTGTAAACAGAGAGCAACTTGTCCATCACTCCTTCTGCAGATCAACGGGTGACCTGCGGACACTACGTGCTGGTGATGTGTGTTTTTTGAGGACAGGAATAATCAGATGAGGAGGTGGGAAAAAGTCTTCTACCCACTCTGGCTCAGACAGCACGTGATTCTCACGCAGACGTAGTGCCAAAATTTTAACAAATGTTTTCTGCAATTTTGGCCTCATCTGCCAGGAGGGTTTTGAGTTTGTCTGAGCTCATCAGACTGCTGCCATCCTGGGAGGGTGAAGCGGTCACAGTTAAGTCAACCTGGCAGGTTGTCTCTCAGAGGCAACCATTAAGCCAAAGGAGACCATGGTGTGTTCTGCTTGACTTCTTTGGACTTTCACCGCTGGGATCTATTGTGCACGATACCCAAGATTAGCACCCAGAAATCTGAATGCAGTGGATAGTGTTTACTACAACTAATAGTACCTAATGCAAATTCTAGAGCACAGCATCTGCCTGCCCATCTGTCTGTCTGCCTATCTACCTACCTACTACAGGCAGACTCATCCATGGAATGACTATTTCTGCAGCTTTTAGAAAAGCTTCCATGTGCAAAACAGTGCTGCGAGCCAGCGCGGTGCTAGGAGAGGCTTTCAAGCTGGACGGAGATGCAGAGCTAAAGGCTCTTGAGCCAACCTTTGCAAGATCTGGTAATACAAAGGTAATAAAGTGACTGATGGGAGTGCAAGGCAGAGTGAAGCTGTCTTTACCCTTTACCAAAACCACTGTCAGTGCCTTTGCCTTTTCACAGCACAGCTCTTCGCAAAGCTAATTGGGCTAGTGCCTTGCAGGGGGTTTTCAGTGTCTGCAGGAGATGGGCTGCTGCAAACACCTTCCCCTTCAAGGCACACAGCGTTGCCTTTTTCACACCACAGCTCTCTCCCTGGCTTCTGTTCTCAAAAAGCAAAAGTCCCAGGCTGTTCTTCAGTATCAGCCATTACAGTGTTTCAGTTCTTTCCTCCCAGCCATTTTCAAATGTTCAACTTAAAAGGAAAATGTTTCATTTTAGGCCAAATTCCCCCCTCCTTTCCCTTTCCCCTCTCTTCTCCTTCACCCTCCCCCCCTTTCTCTGGAAGAAGAACAAAGTCATTCAAATCAGGAAGCTGAGGAACTCCATGTATACTTTCCACTGGGACCTCAGTCCCTACTGGTTCGGCTTGATTTGATTGAAGTGTAATTTAATCCTTTATCATTTGTCATAATGTCATTTATATATAAAAACAACGCTGCATCCAAACTTCACATCAGCACCGAGGAGCTCTCCAGGAGGCATGAAAACGGAGCCGAGGAGCAGGCTTTGCTGATTGCGAGGAGGGTGTGAAGCTGGCAGGCAGCGTGAGTGCCTTCCTACGCGCTGGGAAGGCACTGGGATGAAGCGTGTCATGGTAAAGTCAGATTGCATTACATTAGTGAAGATGGGTCTGGATTCACAGCGAAATGAAGGGATGATTGTGAGCACATCTATGCAAAATAATTGAGGTTGCGTAGGTGAAATACCCGGGAGGAGGTGAACAACCTGGATTTCAGCATGGGCTAGAAAATGGAGTCTATTTGCAGGTGCAATGGTAAGGGTGGTGATGATAATGCCACTGCCCTCTGTTACCAGCTGGAGCAAGGTGGGGCTGGAGTCTGGATACCTCAGACCAGCTCTTTGTTGTAGAGGAAGAGGAGGAAAGGTAAGGGCCTTTCATGGTAGGACAGGTCTTCCTAGCTCTGCTTTGCCATCATGTGCAGCATTCCTCCGTCCCCTCTTCAGAGTGACCTCTACATTGTTGGTGCTTGCCTTCAAGCGTTGGGGTTGGGGCTGCAGTACTTTTTTGACACCGAGTCCCTCCCATGGAGCCTGTAGGTGAGGCAGCAGGAGTCACCAGACAATCGGCTCAAGGCTGTAGGAAGCTGAATCTTCCTCCTTTCTGTCAAGTGTCTCATGTTTAGCTAAGCACAGCTAAAATACCGAGCCTCCCATCTCTGGCATCTCTCCACCCCTTCGTTCGATCGGTACAACGCAGAAGAGGACGGGCACGGAGGGGCAGTCAGCAGCCCTGCTGTGTCTCCAGGAGGCTTGGAAGGGCTGGTGGCCCTCAGTGGTTACGGGCTCAGCTGCACTCGGGTGGTGAGAGGGCACGTGGTCCAAACCCTGCCCGGACCCCTCTGTGAAACCTCTTCTCGACTGCAGCTCTCGGTGTCCCCATCCATGAAACCAGAGCTTGTCGATCTGCGGCGAGGCTTGCGAAGAGGCACCTACAAACACATCCCCGCATTACTACTCCTGTTCTTCACCGCAGCTCTCAGACAAGCGGAGCCTCATCGAATAAACGCACCTTCTGAAGCCTTTGGTGCAACACGGTACAGCCGTTCCCGTGCTCTGTGCTCTGCTCGGGCAGGGCTCGCTCGCCGTGCTGCGATCTAACACGCAGTCAGAGGCACTGACCCAGCTCGGCACCCGGGAGAGGTGGCTTCTCGTTCTCTGTCCAGCTTGCTGGCTCACCGCTCCTCACCTGAGCAGTTTTGGCATGGTCTGGCCTCGCAGCTAGGCATGTCCTGGGACGCACCACAGCACGTCCCATGGAGAGCCACTGCAGAACAGGAAGCTTACAGCTAATCTGCAAATGTCGTTTGAGGTGGTTTTACTCGAGGATTTTTTTGAGAGAGATGCCAAACATCTTTACATTCCCCTTCCTACCCATTTGCTGAACACCCTAAAAGGAAGTATGAACGAGGGGAAGAGATAAGCCTTATCCCTCAGAAAGAAAACATTCCTGCAGTCAGAGTATAGAAGCCAGATATCGCCTGCCTTTCTTCAGCCCGAGCCGTGCGGGTATCGGAGCAGCCGGAGCCGGGCTCTCCGCTGGGGCTGAGGACAAGACCCAGGGGTCACAGGGCTGGGGGTGACAGTGCCCAGCACAGCCCCCCCAGCTCCCCACCGCCCTCCCCGAGGGACTGGGCTGCCAGGCTGCCTTCGGGAAGCTGGGAGGACCTGCTGTAAGACACCGGCCAGAAACGTGAGTGGGGAGGGTTGTGTGAGGCCCCCGCTCACCCGCCCCGGGCTCCCCGGCTCCCCGTTGCACGGCCGTCAGGGCTCTGCTCCATCCCTTCCCTCTAACAGTGGAGCAGAGTATCTGTTCACAGCACTTGTCAAAAATTAAAGCAGAACCTTCTTTCAAATGCTCCGTCTGTGCTTGACTGCCAGAAAAACGATTCTTCCTCAAAAAAATTTGCATTTAAAATTCCAAATATGCACTTTTGCTCAGACGAAAGAATGTGTGTTCCCGCTTTCAAGTCGAGTTCTCTGTGACCTCTAGGTTTTAATAATTTCAGCAAAGTGTCATTTGACAATTCAAATACAGTCGGTAAGCACAGGAAGGTAAATGTCCTTTAAGATAAGCGCATATTTTATTGAGACTTGATGATGAGAAGATTTCACCTACAGCTAGAAACTTCAGAGTAATATGTACGACACTTCTGCATATTAAAAAACTGCTTTGGTGAAATATTGGTATTTCCAGATTTCATCTTTGCCAGCGCTAAAATATTTCCACTGTTTAATTCATAGGAAAGTGTGATGGCCTTGTATGTAGAGGTTTCACTGTTTAGCTTTTCTTTCCAATTAAAAATAGTGTTCAAATCCTGCTTGCTGCTGATCTGAGGGAGCGCAGGACCGCAATCCGGATGGCCAAGGCCTGCTCTGCCAACCCACTGCCTTGCCACGGTGCCGTGATGCCCGCGGTGCCGCAGCCGGGAGATGCTGGGGCGGGGCCAGGGGTACCGCTCCCGGTCCAGGGATGCATGGGAGCCTGGCGCTGACCCCACCGGCTCTCAGCCCCGGGTGGACATGCTCGTCCAGCTTTGCGTTCCCCCCTCATGCCCTGGTTTCCTCAGATCCTCTCGACTTTCTTGCGCTCTCCCGACACCCTGGCCCAGAGAGGGCTGCTGTCACAAGCACACCCGCCCCTCCGCACACAGCTCGAGCCACCAGTCAGCAAGCAGATCAGCTTGTCACAATAATTAATAGGCCTCCCTGTGGTCCCTGGTAATCCATCCCAGGACTGCACAGCACCGGCTCTGTTTTACTTAGGTACATGTAAGCCTTAGAACTGCGCCAAACAGAGCCTTTTTCATGAAACTCCTTCATTCAACACCTTATAAGGGCTGCGGGCGCAGGGAGGGGGCAAGTTTACACAGATGCTAGTGTCTCAGGACTTGCTAGCAGGTGTCTCCTAACTTTACACAGACCACCCTCACACTAAAGGGACTCTTTTGCTTTGAGCCTGTTTGAGTTACATGACTTCGGTCTTTCAGTTCCTGTTCAGCGGGCGATTTATGACTTTCCTTATTGATAATGCTCCCGTAAGCAGAGGGACGGATTGTTAGCCGGCGGTGTGGGTTTCACGGCATCTTCGAATAGCTGAAGTTCCCTGACCATGCCATTCCTCAGGCTTTCTAGGGAAAGGAAAACAACAACAACACCGGTACAGGCTGTGGGGGTTTTCGTTTGTTTGTTTGTTTATTTAAAAGGGGAAGGGGGGGGGGGGAGAGCTAATGATAGGTTTGAGCAAACAGTTTCCTCTGAATTTGGCCATTTTCTTTCGCTGAGGTCATATGACAGCTGAGATTACACGATTAGAAATGTTTTAAGGCATTCCTTCAGCCTCATGAGGGGAAAGTATTTCGGGTTTGCTGTCTGTAGTTCCGGGAACAAGCATCGGAAGAGCTCTCTTGCGTAGGGGTGATGGCGGAGGGCGTTGCCTCCTTCCCGAGGGACGAAGCTGGGAGGCAGTGATGAGCTCAAGCTGCTGTTCCTGACGGAGAACTAGAGGTCCCTCAGGCTTCAGGAAGTTTGGGTTGGGAAAAGCTGCTGCAAAATTTGGGTCTTGTTTTGCAGCTCTCTGAAACCTCTCCATTGGGGAGGATAATGGGAAGGAGGTGTTATTGGGGTGACTGTAGTGCCCAGGACCCCCACAGCAACGAGCTGATCCCTGCCTCAAACCTCTGTTTTCCACAAGCAGCCTCTCCTTCATCTCTGCCAGGTTGTTCACTGCGAGTGTTACGGCTCCTTGTCACCCCTGCAGCCCTCACAGTGGTTCCCTCATGCCAGGAGAAAGAAATTAGTCTGTGAGTGCCCCAAAGCCCTGTGTAACACAGAACGGTAAACAGGATTTAGATCTGGATCCGCTGCATGATGGATCCATCACCATCACAGATAAACATCTCAGCCAAACTCTACCACGTCTGCTCTCTCGGAGACCCATCTTTACTCTGTTAAAGATCCCACTAAAATTAGCAAAGTGTCCTCTCACAGAGGTGAGAAATGGTCACATCATCTGGGCTTTGTGCAGCTTTCTGGAGATCATGTAAAAGTTGCTGTTTTGTTGCTGGCCAAGTTTTCTTCCTACTTCTCTGTGCTAGCGCTCTGAACACGAGAATACCCCTGCAGAGGAAAGTGGAGAGCGTATTATTGCAGGTTGCAAACCAGTTACTGTCAGTTAAAGGACAAAAATATAACTGGTAGTCTCCGAAGTGAGCCCACCACTTGCCAACGCTTCTGTGTAGCACGGTACATTTTTGCTGAGTTCAATGTGTCAGCACATTGCAAGATCGCGCCGCTGAGCAGTTTAACCCCGCCGCGCAAGGGTGGGTTTCACAACTCTTTCACATTGACTCGCGAGGTCAGGGAAAAGGTCCGGCTGGCTTCCCAGTCTGTACAGCTTTACCCCTACTTGAATTTAGCCGCTGAATTTCTAACACTATCCTGGACGGACCTGGACTTTACAAAGGGAACTAAATATTAAAATATGCACCTCTATCTCCTTGCAGTGGTATTTGGGAATTACTCCTTCTGCCACCATTTTGATCCTGGTGAAGGTTTCTTGCTGATCAACAGCCATTTCCATGCCACGACCATTCAGTGGGCTACCAGAAATGACCTCTAAGTCTCAGTCCTTGCAGACAAATGTCTCCAGTCAGGCCCTGACTTTACAACTGTGCCTCACTGATGGGTTCAGAAGCAACAACAGGTGCTCAGTGATATAAATATTTCCAGTTCAAGTCCTTATCTGGTGCAACAAGGAGTGGCCACAAGATTCATCTCCTTCTCCTGCTTTATCGGCTCTCAATAGGAAGGAAAGGGGGAAGGTCTCCTGCTGATCATAGGGAGGTTATTGGCTGAGTTTATTCTTGGCTGCTTGATAACTTTATGCTTCAACCCTTATCCCTCAGGTCATTTAATATTTTGCTCCTGACTGAGCTGTAGAGGCATCAGCTGAAGCCCAGACCGTGTGTGTCAGGTAGTGGAAGGTCTCTCAAAAGGCACCTGGTGCCATTTGTGAATGATCCCAGGAAGCTGTGAGGAGGTCATCCCGTGCCCCTAGCCCCCAGCCTTACACACACACGCTTTGTAAAAGCTGTGAGGGGTTAGTTGGGTAGACATGATAAAAAATAAATGACTTTGTTGTGTTTTTGGAACCAAATCATGCTTTAGTAGCAGAATCCTTTTTCAAAGTTGACAGTTAGGAGTAAGCAGCACTTTAGGCAATCCATGCATCTGCTGCAGGGACTTTCCCTCGTAATTAGTTAATGAGCTTGATGTACTTTTCCCATCCAATTAAGCTGCCAACTTTTTAGCCTTGTTAGGAAAGGTAAACTTTTGAGGTGTATTAGAGACAGGTTCCCTACCTGACCCTCGGGTGTGCACTCTGGTGAGCGGGTAGCACCCTCCTGGACAGCTGCCCTGGGTGTGTGAGGAAGATGTCTGTAAATCTCTGTGTGTACGGAGTTGAAGCAAGGTGTCCAGTACTCACCATGCACAGGGCAGATGGGAGACTAAAGGAGAAAAGCAGGCAAGAAGAAGTCTGTATGGGTCTTTTCTGTGCAGAGGGTCAGTCCTCCCTTTCCATCGCTGAAAGCTTTGGTCACCTGAACAAGCTTTCTGTTCCCACACCTTACGTTGGAGGTACAGAGTGCTGCTGGTTTTGCACGGTAACCTGAGTGATCACTTCAGCAGGACACCTCTTCTTTAGGGCTTGTTCATCAGTCTTCCTAAGGAGTAATGGCTGTGGGTATTCAGTGACAGAGCTGGCCTTCCTAAAGCCCAGTATTGGAGATTTACAACAATATACGAATATATATTGGGGCTGGAACTAGATGATCTTTAAGGTCCCTTCCAACCCCTACTATTCTATGATATGCAAGCTAGTTTCTCTCAAGAGCTCCCCAGTTCCTGAAGCAAGAGGAGGCTGTGTCACCACAGTCCCATCTCCATCACTGATATTTTCTGCTGGTATGTTCTGTCCTGCATGGAGTGTTTGCAGCTGGATAGTACCTATCTCAGTCGTTTCTTTGGTGACTCTATTCACAATGCTCAATTAAAAATTAGTTTAAAAACACTAACATGGAATAATTTCATAAACTGGAATTTCCTTTGTGAGCCCTTTTCCACCTCCCTTGCTGCCAATGCACTTCAGGATCTCCCTGGTTGTTGCACACCTGGACTCAGACCCAAACCAAACCTGACAGGACTGGGACTTGTGGAGCTTCAGGGAGGTGCAGTTCCAGACCCAGTCTCCAGATTTGACTCCACTTGAGGACCAAATAGGTGTTCATCTTCATTCTGGGCATTACCCTTACTGTGATTCACAGGATAAAGGTGCACAAGAGGCCCGAAGCGCAGGGCTGGGAGGTAGGACAGCCTCCTCCCACCTGCCTGTGTGCTGATGGGCGATCCACTGATCTGTGCGCACCATCTGCCTAAGCAGAGGGAGTCACGCTTGTTCGAAGAGATACCATGGATCCAAAGAGAAGCAGCAGGTCTCACCAAAGCCAGTGGTTCCACCAAACTCAAAAGAAAGAGCTGCTTTGAAAGACCTCCGAGAGCTGGGAAGCTGCAAGCCCGCTGTTTGGTCAGAGCTGCAGGCTGCGAGTTTTCTCTGGCAGCAAATGAAAGCAGTATCAGCTACAGTAGCTGGAAGCTGCCTGTGTGCTGGAGTGCCAAAATATAGGAGAGAGCATTGTGAGAGAGCATGAATCCAAAAGGAGAAGGGCTGGAGTGCTTGGCAGGGGGATTGCTAAGCGAGGAACCTGCCAGCTCTTGTGCTGGGTTTGCATGAGCAGCAGCACCCGGGAGGGAGGCTGCAGGAGGAGAGGCTCCGAGAGGCAGAGGCAGCTCAGGGGACCATGGCCACCCTTGTTTGCTCTGCCTGGTACAGAAATCAGTTTGGCTGACGTGGGAGGGAACAATCACGGACCTACACGAGCTCCCATCGCTGTTACAAACCAGCACGAAGCACAGTGGTCTTGGGTACAAGTCTCCGCTGCTAACAGCAGCTGGGGGAGCAGCTCCTGGTCTTTCACAGAGCAGCTGGTGCACCAGATCCACATTAGGATGAAGGAGACTTGGTAGAACAGAGTAACTTATTGCCTTTCAAAACCAGACAGTGAACTGGTGGCCGCACCGGGGTTTCTGTCAGCTTCTTTTCCCAGCTGACCCCATTTTAACATGTTCCCCCTTCATAGCTGGGCTCCAAAGCCCGGATATATTTCCTCCTGGCCTGCCATCATGCTGATGGGATTTAAATATGAAAAGCATTGTTCTCTGTGCAAGTTAAGCCTTTGGTTAAAAGTGCAGGATGTTAAGAGGTACAGGATTTTTTTAGTCTCTTGTAAGGTCTTTTTCAGTGTCTCCTTATGAGATGGCGTTGAAAGGCTCTGTAATATAATGATCTCACACACTGTATATGCAATATCTCTTCTCCCTTTATGTAGAGTTTTCCTAGCTAATTTCACAGTATACTCCATTAAATCACCATCCTTTTCCATGAACTCTGGAAGTTCTTGCTGCCACATGGTACATGTGGCTGCTGCTTGTGTATCTGCCTTGAATTAATGTGGATGGGCTTCATCTCCTGCAGCCTTTTTGAAAAGATCAATGGGCTTAATCCTTGGCCTCCAGAATCAGGCCCCAGAGCCACACAAATCCCCTCCAGTGAGCTGTCTCTGCCTCTTACCCTGTGGTCCAACTTTTTCTCAGCAGCCTTTCAGCAAAAGTTTGACCTCCTTCAGTCTGGGAAATGCAAAATCCTAGAAATTCAAGGAGAATGAATCAGGAGGTGTCCTCAGCCAGCTCAGGACCCTCTCCCTGAACCACAGCAAGCTTGGGTCCACAGGGTTGGCTTCGCTCCCAAGTAGCTGCACCTAACAGTTATCCCACACCTTTGCCATTGCTCACCTGTGCCCAGGTTTGGGGGATTGAGGTTGCAGAAAGCTCCCTCCTGCCCCCGGAAGCTTCAGAAGAAGTGTAGAGAGAAAGAAAAAGAGGGCAATCGTGGATTCAGGACTGCCAGCAGCACTTCTACAACAAAGATAATTGTCTTATCCAACCCTTTACTTGTATTTTACTGAATTGGTCAGCCCAAGGCTTCATCCACATCCTAGTTCTGTCAGTGGTGGCCTTCCCATTGTCTTCAGTGGGCCATAAATCCAGATCCCTGAAGGTGACCCTCAGCTTCCCCCCGCCTCGGCATTTCTCAGTGTAGGAGTCGCGGCTATAAGGCAAGGACAAAGAGGGAACCGTACGTAGGTCAGGCTGCAGACTTTCACATTCACATGGCTTCTTCTTGCCCAGAAAAAAAAAAAAAAAAGATAAAGCAGAGGTGAGAAGACAAAGAAAAACAAGCAGGGCAGAAAAACAATAGAAGGAGAAGGTTATGGCTATAAAAACACACTTTAGCATAAGCTTCTGCTATGAACTGCAGATACAATGCACCGCGGTGAGCAAGAAGGCAAATTCTTCTCCTTCTCCCCAAAGCAGCACACCTCGCTCCTCGCAGGGATGCTTCTGCCAGCCCGGTCCCCAGGCGGCCGCCCAGAAGGGAGGCTGCCAGTCATTCGGTGCTGCTTTGATGCGGGCACAAAAGAGCAAGTCATTTGAGACGCTTCCTGACTGGTGGCCTGTATCAGCTTGTGAATCATCTGAACGCTTCTGCTTAATCCGCTTGTGTATCTTTGAAGCCTTTTCTGTCTCACAAACAAACGATCAACTGCAACTTATTTTTAATCCATTAAAAGGTTCCAGATATTCCCCTGTAAAAACAAAATACCCCGCCTCGGTGCCTCGGGGAGGAGGGAATTTTCTAAGTATTGATTCCGTCTCCACCGAGCACAGTCAAATATTAGCATCAATTTGTGAGTCACTTGCTAGGAAGAAATGTCAAAGGTTCAGCTTTTACCGTGATCTAATCCTAGCTATTAAAATACTGGGATCTCGAGGAAGGTAGCTGCAAGACAGTGTCGAAATGGCTTGGCCTACAGTGTTGTGCGTGGCACACTTGATCCGAGGGGCTACCAAGCCAGGCCTGGCGTGTGGAGGGAAATTCTGGCCGAGCAGCACGGGGATGAGCTCAAAGCAACACTTCCACTGTTGTCTTTCATTTGCAGCTAGACACACATGGAAGGACACCACTCTGTGTTGCAAGACCCTTATATACCTACCCTCCCATGAAGTTTTATGTGAATTAATTGTTGCTTTCCATTCCTTCTTCCATGTTTTTCTCTAACTCTCGGAACAAAAAGCTAAAATTACAAAATCCAGCTGAAACTTAATTGAAAACACCACATTCCATCTGGCCTCACATAAATTACCGTCAAAGTCACCATTTTAAAAAACAGTTGTTGTTGTTGTTGTTGTTGTTTTTTAATGCTAAACTATAAATCAGCTCAAATTGCATTCAAACCAGCTCAAAATTGGGACCAGGTTTGCTCAAGGAGTTTGCAGACTTGACCAAAAAGCTCTGGGCAAAGCTCTGCTGAGCACTAAACTTGCAACAAGCCAAGTGAGCATGCGGTTTTGTACCGAACATTTCCCAGAAACATGCTTTTAACAAAGAGACACTCGGAGCTGATTTGTGCCCGGTGGAGGGGGAGGACGGCGCGGGTCGGGATGCCCTTCCCTTCCCAGAGGAGAGGGGAAGGCAGCTCAGGTGGGCACGTTAGGAGGGGAGGGCAGCGCAGCACAGGTGCCTCTTGTTTTTCCTTGATGGGGCTGTGAGCTTGTGACCCAGCTGTTACCAGGGCTCTTAAGAGAGGCTGCAGGAGGGCCCAGCTCTTTTCTTGGGCTGTGGGGAGCTGAGAACCCCAACATCATGACCTTCAGCCTGACTGCCCAGCTGTACCAGTGGTGGTGGTGAGTCCTGTGCTGTCACTGCTCCAGGGAGCATCCTCGGTGAAGCTGGAGGATGACGTGACCGGTGGGTGTCTGCTGGCAGCTGCGTGGCCATGCCGGTGAGCAGAGGTGTGGGAGGCTTTGCTGCGGAGGCTTGTGGCAGAGGGTGAGGGGTTTGTGTCTGGGCTGGTGTCCCCTCGCAGCCCAGGGATGCAGAGCTTTGCCCCCGCCGTGCATCGAGCGTGTGTTGTGTCCTGGTACCCAGGTGAGAGCGGGTAGAACATTCTTTGCTAGTCCGAGTCATCTGCTGTGTTATTTAACTGTAAAAGGTGTTGGTCTGAGGGTGCTTTTAACCACGCTGTGCTGCTGAAATGTTGTCTGAATGGTGAGAATAGGGCCCCTAGACAGAAAATGTGTCTCTGCTGTGCTGTCCTGCTATAGAGCAGCTCTTGAGAGACTGTAAATAATGTGGGAGCGATCCTGCAGGATGGCTTTGTAAGAGGAATCAGAAGTGAAATTACTCTGTGACATTAGAAATGAGAACACCTCTTAACTCATTGGTGAGCAGTAGAGTTAACGGTTGCGTAAAATGTATATAAATTGTCTGAGTGTAAGATGCCACTGCCCTTGGGAGGTTAACTAGGTTATTTTTTCAGCATTTATTTAGTGGCTGCACGTCTTAGACACAAGTACTCAGCTGATTCTTCTTCCTTTTCGTCTGACTGTGTGCATTCTGGAGTTGAGCATCCTCCTGTGGTGTGTAAATGATTAGTGACTTTTGATGATCAAAGAGTACTGACTTGATAGACATGTTTCAGCTTCCTATTTGATACCCAGATGGCATTTCATTTCTGCTCTCACATCCAAAGCTATCTTTCCCTGAGCACATATTTGCTAGACTCATACTCTTCAGGTAACCAGTGAAATGGGAGCCATTCCTTCTTCTGGCCCTGCTCCTGCCAGACTCACGATGGCAAGTAGCTTTGCTTCTGTGAGTAACTCTTGGCACCCCCCAGGGCACAATTCAGATGTGCAAATTTTGTTCCAAGCAGGAGTGGGGGATTAGGATCCAGTTACTGGGAAAAGCATTAGTCCTGCATCGCGGCAGTGTGAACAGAGCAAAATCCAAATCTCCTGCCATGCAGAAAGTAGGATGGGGTAAATGGCTCGCAAACTGCCTGTGCCTTCTCTGTGCGTGCAGTCCCTGCGTGACAGTGCGGTGCTGGGGAGCAGCCGCCTGCCCCAGCAAAGGGCTCGTGCGGACGGAGGCTGTGCGTTCAAGCAGGCTGGCGCTGGCCGTCCCTTGCGCTGGAGGAGCTGGTACTGCAAACCCTTCGGTTGTCAGAGGAGCCTGAGGGAGTGATTGCTTCGACTCCAAGCTTTGCTCTCGATGCAAACACCAGGTGTGAACTGGAGCATTTTTACTGTAGCTGGTTGGGAGATGCATGGTATTTCACATCACAGGCAGAAAGAAAATCTATTTTTTATTCTTCATTTTCAAAAAGACAATTAAGGTTCTCCTTACTTTGTCAAAGGAAGACACCAGTCCACAATGTGTGTGGGGAAATTGTAGAATCATAGGCTGGAAAGACCTCTAAGATCATCAAGTCCAACCATCAACCCAGTAACACCATGCCTACTAAACCATATCCTGAAGTGCAACATCTACATGTTTTTAACACCTCCAGGGACGGAGACTCCACTACCATGGGCAGCCTGTTCCAATGCCTGACCACTCTTTCAGCAAAGACATTTTTCCTAATATCCAATCTAAGCCTCCCCTGATGCAACTTGAGGCCATTGCCTCTTGTCCTATTGCTGGTTACTTGGGAGAAGAGACCAGCATCCCCTCACTACACCCTCCTGTCAGGGAGCTGTAGAGAGCAATGAGGTCTCCCCTCAGCCTCCTCTTCTCCAGACTGAACAGCCCCAGCTCCCTCAGCCGCTTCTCACAGGACTTGTTCCCCAGACCCCTCCCCAGCCTCGCTGCCCTTCTCTGGACACGCTCCAGCCCCTCCATGACCTTCTTGTAGTGAGGGGCCCAGAACTCCCCACAGTACTCGAGGTGCGGCCTCACCAGTGCCGAGTACAGGGGCACGATCACCTCCCTACTCCTGCTGGCCACACCATTCCTGATACAAGCAACTACTTCAGCCTGGTCCCTTTCTGATGCTGTCTTTAGCCAGAAAGAAAAGGCAAACCAGCGTTTGCCCCTGCTGCATCCTGGAGGAAGTTTCCACAAAGAAAGTCCTCCCTGTGTGCAAACCCATATTGAAAAGGGAATTGTAGATGATTTCTATTTGGATCCAAAAGGCACGTTTTACAGAGAGGGTGTTGATCTGTAGGAGCATTGTCCAGCGTCACTTTGCATTTGTTCCTGTCCGCTGGAGTGGAACTGGTGCCGTTGGGAGCTGGCTCTGCAGCGCAAGGTATGGACACAATCGCTCCCGTCAATGCTGCTGCTGGGAGGGGGCAGCACTCCAAACTGTGATGGGCAAAAACCAAGCCAGAGGCAAGTGATGGTTAGAAATGGTGTCCTCAGTCCAGAGATATCTGTGTCCTTCTCAAAGGGACAATGTGGTGTGTGCTTTGGAAAGCTGTGGCTTGATTTTTTTTTCTTGTCCCCTGGGAACCGAAGAGGGGGACAGGGCAACGAGACTGGTGCTGGCCAAAGTGGACACTGCTTGCTGCAGAAAGGTTGTGGTTATATGTCTGGTTGCTGTTGTCCCAGTATTAACCTTCGAAAGTGGGGAAAAATGTTTCAGAGCACTGCAAGCAGCAGTAAATGGCTAGCATTGGCTCCAAAACGTTGTAGGAATCGCAGGGACTTTGATCCCCCATCACTCCACCCCCTTCTACTTTCTGTTGTTTAAGATTTACCAAACATTGCATCTCTTCACATAAAAATTCACCTTTGTGTTGCTACATATAATCATTGAATAGTGATAATAACAATAAAACTCCTAGGAAATCTCCCTGTGGCAACAAGTAATTGACCCAAGAATTTTCACTACAAGGAATTTTTTTTAATAACCACACAGCACTAGAGATGCTCGTTCATCAGGGGATACACCGCTATTGTTCTCACCAGTCCTGATGCTTTGCTTTCACCCTTTGAGTTTTCTCAAAGGATTGAGATTATTTGGTTTCTTTGAAGAACAAAGGATAAAGAATTTTTTTTAGATGACTGGCTATTTTGATCTGGAAGGTCTGCACGCAGTGTGAGGGAACAAACATCACTGAATCATTAAGGGAAAAGGGAAGGGTATGCATAATGGAAAGGAGAAACACAAAAGCCACCGAGTCCAGTGGTTAGAGGAAGGTGCTGGCAGCCGGCACCGGGGTGTTGTTTTCAGCCCCGCTGCTGATCCAGCACGAGGTTTGGTGCCTTGCTTCTCTGGACCTCAGTTTCTCTTATCTATAATGTGGCAGGGTAACTATTACAGCCAAAAGACTTTGTCAGGTTAAGTTAGTTATAATTTTCTATTCCTTGGGCCTTTAGAGAAAGAACAGACGTTAAGATATCTTATTTAACCAGCCCCAAGGCCTGTCTTCAAATGCAGCCAATGCTTTGCTGCAAGATGTAAGGTGTTGTGAAAGTGTCTATGAAAATCCTACAAGACTGCCTGACCTCCCTGTCCATGGCTGGACGTGGTGCCAAGGATGCCAACCCTGGGTACCCGATGCGAGGCTGCGATGAGCACCACGATGAGGGGTGTTCGCTTGGTCTCTGTTGTTGCAGCCGTGCACAGTCCTCAGTGCATTTATTCTCCTGAAATCTTTTGTCCCCTTCTTGGTGGTGGGGAGTGAGGGTTTGCAGCACGAGGGTCTGTGCATCAGCTGGTCAGATAATGGGCAAAGCCTCTAATTTAGGAATTGTCATCCCCAGGCAGCTGATGGTTAGAGTCACGCAGGAGGCCTTGGGGGGGTGTTGGGGGTGGGGTGAGGCAGACCCATGAGACTTGAGCAAGGGCTGGCCAAACCAAGGGGCCTCCTTTGCCCCCTGGGCTGCAATGCTTTAGAGCTCACCTTGCTGTTCTCCAGTGAGCAGCTCCACAGAAAATCAAGACCCCTCCGTGAATCTGTATGTCATAGGATAATACACAAATGTACTTCCTGTTCAAATGTGCCTTTTCAATTTTGGGAGATAAGAAAATATCACATGTTCTGAGGAAATAGGATTAGCCTGTAATTAAGCAAAAATCCTTCTATTTAGCATAACAATTTTTTTTAAATTAAAGAGTGAATATTACCTGCTAATTATGGGGTACACAGTATACATAGAGCAATGTCTGATTTGTGTGAGTGTCTATTTTTATTCTATTGGAAAAAGAAATTGAACATTAATAGTCAAATGCATAAGTAAAAGACGTCTTCTAGACTTCCAGCTGAACAAACAGCATCCTGCTGAGCTGACTGTCATTGCTCCTGCCAGCTGGAATACAGCAGATGATGCTTTAGCTAAACTAAAAACACAGTGTCCATTCTCAGCTGTTGGTGGTGGTGGTCACCTGCAGGGTGAGCCCCCACCATGAGGCTGTCATGGACTGTCCTCAGGGTGAGCAAGGTCTGTGCAAGGGTGTTGTGGAGCTGGAGGCTATAAACCATGGAGGACAAGAGAGTCCAGAACTTTGGAGAATATTTGGTCTGGATCCAGGGTCTGGAGCATGATCCTTGGCCAGGGCCTGGAGCTGCCATGGGCTTCTCCTGATTTTGTGAAAAACTGTAAAAACCTAGTGTGGCTTGGACAAAGTTTGGACTTGTACATGTAAGCTTGGACTATGTTGTGGTTCAACCTTGCCCTTTCTTAGTGGATATTGAGAAACGGTTTGTTTGAAGCTGTGGAGGGCAAAGGAACTTATTCTCCTCAAATTTTGATCCCCCTATTACCCATCAGTTTTAGATTTAGTCCTGAATTCTGCAAACACTTAAGCACATGTTTTGCTTCACACACTGAGCAGGAGTTATATGCAGTTAAACATATGTACTGGTTTTCACAGGATCCAGGAGTCTGCCACAAATATTTCAGGTTCAGCTTCCACTTCGCATCCCTCAAAGTGGAGCTGGTCTTGTTTCAGAAACAACCTGCTACCCTAATTAGTCACTTTAATCCCCTTTGGACATATTGACATGAGCATGTCCCTAATCTTCAGCGGGGATTTTTTCTGAGGCCTTCAAGTTCCGTATGTCTCCCTGAGATGGAGTGCTCATGACACACGAGGTGGTAGTAGCTGTGGTGGTTGCGGGGGTAACCAGAACAACTTCTGAAAGCACATGAAGGCAGAAAACATCACGTTTGCTGAAGTGCTGCTGCCCTGTGTGAGGGGTTTCCCAGCTCTGGCTGGCCAGCCTTGAGAAATGAACGGTGCCTGTGGGCTGCACCTCAACATGCTGACTGCTAATGTGCAGCATGGTGGTGGGGCAAAGACGGTAGTGGCTGAAGGAAGGCAACACCAGATGATACGAGACCTATTTTTTCAGGAATATGGCGTATTTTCTGAATTTCCAAAGTACTGCTTACCTCACACCAGCTCAGCCAGGCATCTGAGCAGGCTGGCTTCAAGTCCGCTCTCATGCTGAGCTCTGGGTGCAGGCAGCAGGGTATTGCCCCCCGTCTGGGAGGAGCGGGGCAGTCGCCCTGTCCCTGGGGCAGGTGACCGATGCTGCACCATGACGGTGCTGGGCTCGGGGCCAGGCTGTGCCATGCCTCGGCCCAGGCTGCACTTGGCGAGCAGCATGGTCCCGGTGCCATGGCTTCCCGGACGTGGAAAGGAAATACTAAAATCTACCTTGCAGATAAGTGAGGCTTCCTCAATTAATAAACGTGCTCGCAGGCTTGCCAGATGAAAGAAATGCAAAGTACCTTGATAGCTGCTTTTATGATCATTAATAATAGTATAACTTACCTGAAAGGCACAGCGCGTGTCCCCAGCGAGTTTTGATCTCTTGTCACGCCTGGGTATGTGGGATGGGGAAGGCTCTGTCTCTTTGGGGAGTTGTTAGATGAGAAAACAGGCGGCAGATATTTCTCCACCCCCTGCTTCGCTCTATTCCCAACACTGCTTCGCTCCCAAGGATCAATATCTGAACTGAGAAATTATATTATTAAGCTGCACATAGTAATCACACATCAAGTGGAGTCCACTTCCCCCCCTTGGCATGCATTAGCATGCCCTGGTGGAGTGGTGTTTCTTTTGAAAAGATTAAGAGCATCAGGCATGCAAAAGACGTGGGGTATAGGAGTGGGACGGTCCTTCTGCAGAGGGTGTCTGACTATGCGTGGATTGCTTCGTCTCAATTTGCATTACAGAAAAACGATCTTTTATTTATTTAAGTTGGAAATCCCTTTGCATCTGAACTTCAAGTGTGCAGCAAACACACTTTGATCACTTTAATGCAGAAGTCACTGATTTACAATAAATATTGTGTTTGCTTTTCATACTTCTTTTTGTTCTTTGAGGAGATTAGAGCAAAGGAATGAAAATAATTTTGACCCCATTAGAATTGCCTGGCACAAGAAATGTGCAGAATGAGGAAGATGCTGGGCTTCAACTTGTCCAAAACTAAGGACAAAGTACAGCATCAATCTGAAGGTTGTTCGTTCCTGTTGTGGTTTGTTAGGCCTGGGAGGAAAAGCAGCTCTAGGCATAGTGCCTTTGGGGGAGTGTTTGCTGTAAAGCATCAGGAGGAAATGATGTGTCCAGAGATGCATCATGGCTTTGGGTGGGAGTTGAGGTAGCAGAGGAAGAGCCCAAGGGAGAGGTGGGGGGGTGTGTGTGTGTGTGTGTGTGCGCTCAGTGACCTACATTTGGGGGACGCTGGGCTTGCAAGTACCTGACCTTCCCATGGCAGCCAAAATCCATGAAGAAGTACAACTGCTAAGATGGTGGAACACCTTGGTGAAAGCTTTGACATGGACCCTCCGAAGTGTCTCCACAGAGCTGTGTTGGGAGCATCTGCCTCCAGCTGCCTTCTTTCCGCTGCGGGTGAGTGCATGGGCGAGAAAAGCCTCGACCCAGCATGAGCATCGGCGGCTGGTGTGGTGGCTGTGTGAGAGGAGCGCTGGTCTCGGAGGCTACCAGCTACCAGAATGGCGAGGATTGGCACCTAAATGCAGGTTTTACAACGCACCAGCTGCTCAGACCCTGCTCCCCAGAGCCAGGGTGACATGTGGGGTGGTGGTTTCTCATCGTGGAACCCTGTGCTCGCCAGGCCAGCGGTGATGGGGTGGTACAGTAGAGCGGTGCAGCACTGTGGCTATTACTGCTTTCTCTTTCCTGCAATTATTACATGGTATTAATTACATGGTTTTTTGCTATGTGCCGGGGGCTGAACTTGCACAGCCAAACTGAGAAGAGGACCGGGATGAAGCCCAAAATGGGCAGCGAAGTGTTAGGAAAGCAGCAGTTTTTTCTGGGATCTTGGACACAGTACCATCTCTGGGTTAGAAATACTTTCCAGTGAATGGATTTGGTGGTGTGTGTGAGAGCAGTGAATGGAGTTTGGGATTGAGTCAGTCAGCAGCTGACCCACTGTGGTCTGTTATAGCTGGTTCTTGGGGACGGGTGGTTTGCTGGAGCATCGTGGTGGGTTGTGGTCCTGAGCAAGGAGGCTGAACCCACCGATAGCACAGCCTCCTCCCTGCTGGCCTGGGAAGCTTTAATGTGGATTTGCAGAACTCCTCTCACTTCTGGGGATAGAAATAGATACAAAGTGTGTACTTTAAAAAAAAAGGCAACAAAAACTGAATGAAAACAAAACCCACAAACTGCAAAAACCCCACCCAAACAAAACTAAGATACAAAAAACAACCACCACCCCCCACCCCCCCAAAAAAAAAAATGAAACTCCCCCCAAAACCCCAAAGCCTATTCAGCCAACCTCAGACAAATGCAGCTTTCTTCTGGAGTAATCCAGTGTAAAGGGAAGGACTCAGCTCCCTTTATGCCCCTGCTGCGCTGACACTGATCTGAGCTGACTTGGGTCTTTGTGGCCATCCCAATGCCAGGAGCAGCAGGTCTGGCTTACAGGTGTGAATTCCAGCTCTGTCCCCTTTTAAAAAGGGGCTTTTCATGCTGGGCAGGCTTTGGCAGAAAGCAGTTCAACAAAAAGAGCAGTTTACTCTGCCTGGAGTGTGTTCCTGCCTTCCCTTTCAGTCCTTTGCTGCTCTTTTTATTTCCTTAATCAACGTGGGTTCCTTTTGCTTCATTCAATGGTTTTCTCTTTGTTTTTACTGGTCCAAATTTCTAAAGAAAAGGCAATAAGGAGACTTGGGTTGCTCGAGCTTTACTCGAGATTGCAGCTGGAAGCAGCAAGAGCAGTAGGTGTGTTGGTTGCAGGGAGCAGGTTGGTTACTTCAGGCCGGAAAGGGTTATTTTGTACTTGGTCAGTCTCCCAGCGGCTCCGTCTATTGTGCACGTTAGGCTTGCGCTCCTGAGCATCAGGAACAGATTCGGTGGAGGAGAAGGATGGGCTTACTTTTCACAGGGAGGGCTGTGAGTAAAGAAGCCTGAGAGGCATCTTTGGGTTCTTCCAAATGTGGCTTTTCTCTGGCACAGTGGAGATCAGAATCCAGCCCATCACCTTTCCTTTCGCTCCACGATAACTTCTCATTATACAGGATTGTAACCAGAACAGTTTAGCTTAAAAGTGATCCACCCTCAGTTACACGCTACTGTGTTACTTCAGATTCAAAGGGGCCAGAGGCACATCCCGTTATCCGGAGCATCTTAGACAAACAAAGCAGCGGGGTTAGCGGCAGTGTAAACACATTTAAATTACCCTCTGTGGAAAACCCCGCTCGCTCATTATGGTCACATTCAGCCGGATGGAGCCAGAGTGACACTTGAAGGTTTTTGTCTTCAGGGGAAAATGCATGTTGGAGACCATACGAACAAACAAACACGCAAAGTCACTGTGCAGTCTCATGCAGAGAAGGTTTTTCCTGTTGAAGAAAGCCTGGAACAGCTGGCAGTTGTCCTGTTCCCTCCTGGTGCTCACCAGGGCCTTCTGATATGCCTTGAGATGGGACTGTCCTGGCTTACCCCAGAGATGAAGCCTTGCACAAAATTGTTATCAGTACTGCAGGTTACATCTAGTGGAAGCAAATCTGTGAGGAATAAAACCGCAGACATAATTTGTGACCCCATTTTGTATCCAAATGCATCACAGAATCACAGAATAGTAGGGGTTGGAAGGGACCTCTGTGGGTCATCTAGTCCAACCCCCCTGCCGAAGCAGGGTCACCTACAGTAGGCTGCACAGGATCTTGTCCAGGCGGGTCTTGAATATCTCCAGAGAAGGAGACTCCACAACCTCCCTGGGCAGCCTGTTCCAGTGCTCCGTCACCCTCAGAGGGAAGAAGTTCCTCCTCATGTTCAGACGGAACTTCCTGTGCCTCAGTTTGTGCCCATTGCCCCTTGTCCTGTCGCTGGGCACCACTGAAAAGAGTTTGGCCCCATCCTCCTGACACCCACCCTTCAGATATTTGTAGGCATTTATAAGGTCCCCTCGCAGCCTTCTCTTCAGGCTGAACAAGCCCAGTTCCCTCAACCTCTCCTCGTAGGGGAGATGCTCCAGTCCCCTCACCATCCTTGTAGCCCTTGCATCCCCTCCTTCAACCCCAGCAGATGAGAGGGACCTATAAGGGCATCCTGGGGACACATTTCCTAGCCCTTTCCCACTGCTTTCCATCTCTGTGGGGAGACTGGTGTTGTGATGGGCCCATGCACTCATGGGTCCTGTGCAGAACATGTGTAATGCTGCCGGCCAACCTGGTGGTTTTGACCCTGCAGATGTCCAAGGCACGTGGATACTGCAGGATGTCTCGCTTATCTAGCAAACCCATGTCAGGGAGCTGGAGCATGGAGAGGTGGTGGGCAAATCAATCCCACCAGCACTGGTAGAAAAGCCATCACCTATGGATGTGCTTTATCCTCTCTGTGCTGAAAGTGCCTCCAACCTCCTTCCCCCGCTGTGAAGCAGTGGGTACTGCAAGGGGTCAGGTTTCCCTGCAGGCACCCCTCCTTATAGATGCCTCACCTCATCTGCCAGCTGGGAAGACGCTGGGTTTCGCGTCATCCCAACCTAGCGATAGAAATTGCAGCACCCTGGGGAGAAGCCGGCCTTTGGTAGTGCTAAACAGGGAGGGTCCCGAAGCCTGAGTGACGAGATTGGCATGAAGCGATGGATGCCCTGGTAACTGCAGCGTGAGCATCCGAGGGGTTCCCAGGGGACAGGGCTCCGTCACTCCCCCTGCGTCTCCCTGCACGGGAAACAAAGCCCCAGGTCCCTTCCCTTCTCCTCAGCGCTGGCTGAGATGTTTGAAAACGAACACTAATTTTCACTTCAGCCTCATTTCCTGTCCGTTGAATGGGATTTGATCATGCAACTCCCTTCATACACAATTTGCAGTGAGCAAGTTTTGCTGGGAAAACACTCTGGATCTTGCTGGTGTTGCAGTAGGTCTGAGTTTCTCCTTTCCCGTAAGTGGGCTTAGGGAGGCTGTTTCCATGGACAGCACCAGCATGTCCTGAGAAATCTCCAGCAAAGCCCAGACAACGTTTTCCAGTTATTATCCAGTGACTGATGGAGTTTAGGTTTCCCGTTGACAATAAGACAGCGGGTAAAAGGAAGTGATTAACAACTTACAACTATATCTAGTTACTTCTGAGTAAAGCCCTTTGCTGTATTTTGAGGCTTGGAAGAACTGTACAGTACATTGTTTCAAAGTGCGTCCTCCGTTTTGGAAAATCTCCATGTATTTTGTTTCCATGTTATCTGTGTGGTTGTAATTAGAAAATGATGTGCCTGCTACATGACCTCCTCGTAAAGAACATATTTAAAGTGAGACAATAACATTCAATTCCCTTTCTAAACCATCAAAAAGAAAATGGTTTTCAAGGCATTTCTTCCTGCTTCCCAGTTCCCTCCCTTCAGCCACTTGGGTGGTCTCATTTGACAAGTTTTACAATAGAAGACTTTTTTCTTTTTTATAGACGAATGTGTAAGCGCAGGACAAAATCTGGAACTGGGAAACAAATGCTTCTCCCCCGCCTTCTCCAAGAAAATCTTGAACAGGCTGAATATCAGCAGATCCTTCCATGGCTCCTGGCAAAGACAGGGTGAGAGGGAGGCCACCTTGCAAAGGGAAACCTGCTCAGCTTTGTTTTTGCTGCTTACCTGCTTTGCTGTTGCAAAACTTCGTAGCCTGTGCCCGTAGGAGGGAGGAGCACGTGCGTGCTCAGGCCCAGGGAAAGCTGGGGACAGCGACGGAGTGATGGGGACTTCATATGGCTACAGACTGCCCAGGTTGGGGTCAGGTCACCTGCACAAGAGGCAGAAGATCCCCGTGCTGCAGGACCTCAGCTTGCCTCCAGAGCAAGGGGAAACGCACGGAGATGGTTGCTGCACGGATGACCAGAGGGTGCGTGTTTGTGGTAAAATTGCATTGTGGGGGCAAGTTGGACTAGTGTGTGTCTAAATATTTCTGAGGGAATAAGGAGCAGATTTGGAGATGGTACTGAAATTAATCTGAAGGAGGCAGCAGAGCTGCTGTGAGGGGCTCATTGGAGCAGTGCTGGAAATGTGAGAAAATGCTGTTTTGCCTATATTAAGGATGCAGAAGATGGGGTGGGATAAATAGGTCAATAGTGCCCAGTTTTCATCAGTGGAAATCCTCTAGTCCACGCAACCAGCTGTTTCTCTGGGTGTTTGCTGTGTTCTCCCTGCACAGCTGGTGGAGCGCTGGGAACCGGGCATGGCTTTCCCAGCCACGCCGCTGCGAGTCCCGCAGACGATGGCGTGTTCCCCGCTCAGTGAAATGCATCTTTGAGCAGTCCAGCCCCCTCCCAGCAGATCCACCTGGCTTTGCAGCACCCTCGCACCCCAGGGGAACGTGGCTCTCGGTGCAGCCCGGGAGCAGCCACTGCTCTGCTGCTGCGCTGGGTCGGTGCCGTGGGCTGTGGTGCTGCGATTCCAGGCCGTGTCCGCACCAGGCGAGGCACAGCTCAGCTGGCTCTGCAGCCTGCGCTCGAGCAGCTCGCTGGTCGTGTAGCCCTGGGGTCCCAGAACAGCACGTTTCCCTTTGTGTGTGAAGGCTGACTGTGTTACATGGGAGAGAAGTGCTTGGGAGACCTAGAGAGAAAGGCAGAGGGAGAAGAGATCGCAAAGCCACGTCTGACATGGTGTAGAGATACAGAGAAAAGATGCAGCAAGAGGGTCAAGGAAAAAAATTATGCTTATATAGAATAAAATAAAACCAGTGGAAAATACAAATCCTATCCACCACTGAGGTGTGGCTAGATTCCACTAGTTTGGAGGACAGCAAAATAGGTATCACTTCTGAATGCTGCTCTGGGAGAGTCACGTTCCTGTAAATAGTCACGTGCATCATACATTAGAAAACAACTATTGGAGCATTAACAGAAAAATTGTTGGAGGTTCCCAGTGTTTCCTGGTGCTACTTTAGTAGCCTCCATAGGGTCAGAGCCCTGAGGACAAATAGCATGCAGTGAGCTCACTTTCCTTGATCAGCAAAAATATCACAAGCGTGATTATCACTTCCACTGCTGCCCTTTTAAATCATTTTGCCAACCTAACGAGGCTTTAATATAAACGAGATTTTACATTCATGACAATGAACAGCAAAACTGGAATGTATTTGCAGCCTCCACCTCTTTTTGCCTGCTCGGCTCAGGCATTTACCCTGCCCCTGCTAGGCCGTGATGCACGTGGAGATCAGCGTCTCTGTACCCCAGGCTGGCGTGCTCTTTGGACGTGGATGTGCAAGCTGTAGAGCGCTTAACTCCCCTTATTTTTTAATGATCTCTTTGTTAATCAGCCTGTGTGTTTTTGCAGAAGAGGGCCCACAAGCAGATACCAGACATAGCAGGTCTTACAAGACCAGCTTTGTGCCTTGGGGATTTTCCACGTTGCGATGCCAGGAGGGCACAGGTGCACAGCCGGCGAGCAGGGGAAGCGTCTGGGTTGGTGACAGTTTGGTGGCTGCAATATGCTCCCACCAAACGTGCCTCTGTGCGCCTGGTGTGTGTTAGAGGGTCGACACAAGCTAGTCTTTCAAAGAGGTGAGCATCAGCCAAAAGCCTAGAAAATAATAATAAAAAAAAAATAATGAAACTATAAAATGTAGCAAGCAGCTTCCCACTTGGATTCGGGAGAGGGAGAGCAGTGCTAAGCTGCACCCTGTGCAAGGCAGAGCTGTCACTGGGTACCTCTCTTTAAAGCTCGGAGAACTTGTGTATGTACATTTCTCTGATTAAACCTACCTAGCAGAAAGGGTGCGTCAGCTGGGCCAAGAGCTCCCCACAGTCCCCAGACCAGCCTTGCAAACTGCAAAACAACGTCTGTCCCAGCACTGCTGTGCATCCCCCCCACCCTGGGCGGTATGAGGAGCAAAGGATGGGCAGCAGCTCGCAGGGGAGAGGTGCAGAGCATTGCTGAGCTCGTGGCTGGTGGGGGTCCCGTGGGCATGGTATTGCCCTGAGCCCCTCAGGCGTGGCTGAATGCAACAGAGCATTTCCCAGTCTGCATCTACTCGTATTTCTAAAATGACTTCTCTGTATTTGCTCCCCTTTGCTTTTCTCCTGCAAGCGCAACTATGGTGGCCCTATTTGCAGGAGTGACTCAGTAAATGGATCATCTGGAACAAAGTCTAGAGGAGAATCACGTCCAGCTACAGACCCTGGGACTGAGTCACTCGCTTGGTAGGAACGTGTCTCCAGGCTGAAGTGCCCAGTCACACTTACCTACATGACATGAATTTCAAACACAATATGCTATTTATGTCAAGCCTCTTCTGTAGTTAGTCATACCTCAGTAGCTGGGGAACAGATCAAATATTGTTATAAAAACATGGAATTATTTTTTGTAAAAAAGTGCCAGGTTCTTACAACTTTGTGTGCTGTTTGTCTGTCTATCTGGGCTTGGAGTCTTCGACACTGAAAGAACAGCAGGGATATTGTGAGTGTATAAAGCCTAAGCTAGCATCAGCATTTCCATTTAGGTTATTGCTTGATGTTGTCTCTGGTATATTACCCTGACTGCAAGTGAGATTTGAGATCTCCATCTAGTCCTGATGGACAAAGATCTTTCTTGGAGAAAGGAAACAGCCCCAGATGCTGCTTCTAAGCTGGTGGAGTCTCGTGTGAAGATGGGAAAGCAGCTCTGAGCCTACTGGATTTTATATCTCATTAAGTACAAGCTGGACCATAATTTTTATGTCACTAAGTCATTCTACTGCATCTGACCACTCAAAGCATCTTTTCTTCTTTCTCCAGCCTTTTTCCCCTTGTTGTTTATAAAACAATGGGACAAAGGCTATCAACTGGGCATCAAATGTATGTCAGAATTCTGACTTCATCTTGGAGCAGCTCCCCTCAGGCAGGTCTCCAGGGTCCATGCATGACCATGGAGTAAAGACTGCTGAAGGCCTTGGGAGCAATGCTTTTGGCTTTACTTGGGTGCCCGCAAGGGGCACAGGGGATCCCACTCATGAGTGAGAGAACACAAAATGCTCATGTCTATCTCCACAAAGGAGCTGGAGGAGGACTGCTCTGTGTCCGTGGAGCAGGAATAGCTCAAGATTTTCCCCCTCAGGTTTGCATACCCCTGATTGGTTGAATGTGCCAGGTGCTCAGGCAGAATCTGGGCATTTGGAAGATTAAATGTTGACTGTGAAATGTTATGAAACAAAGAAAGGGGCAAATGGATATTATCTCCTTGCCATAGTGGTCCTTGTCCCACTGCTGATTGCATGGACTAGTTCAGACAGTCTGCCTCAAACATTCATAGCCACTGGGGTCATTCCATTATATTTATGGCCAGATTTTCCTCCATATAAATCCCTGACGTAGCCTCTGTTAACAGGGCATCGGTTTGATTTTTCAGTACCTGGGGACAGGGTACAGCACCTGGATGCCAACGTGTTTCCAAGGTGAAGACACCGTGAAGTCACACTGTGTCCCTCTCAGCCTACTTGAGACTTTAAATGACAATTGTTTTATATTGTAGAAGAATATAATCTCTCCTATACCTGTGGCAGATCTAAAAATAGTGTTCGTCTTAGTAATTTTCAAGATTTTTTTCCAGCAGAAGGTGAGCTCTTAGTGCTACTGCTGGATAAAAAGCACTGCACAGAGGTGTGCTGGTGGAGAATATGCACTGTAACAGCCCTGCTTGCCTGGATGCTGCTGTTCTTTTTTCCAGCTTCCGTGGAATCAAAACTATGGGGTGGTTTTATTTACATAGAGGACAGACTGAGTGACAGATCAAATGACCAGATTTTAGTATGAGTTAGGAAAATTAGTTAATTTGGCTAGAGAAATCAAGGATCCCCATGGAGTTTGCAGGGTAAAACTTGCTTCAGATGGTTCATAAACAAAGGGATGTGTTGCTAGGCTTGTGAAGTTCAATGGATTTTGCTTTTGCAACCCACTGCTGCAGTTTTACTTTTCCCCTTTCCATCCGGGAGATATTTAGTTGCCTCTATTTTATGTTTTCCTTCTGATTTTTCTTCTTTTTTAAATGTTATTGTTTTCAACAATCCTAACAGCAGGATTTGCATTTGCGGTCTGTTCCAGGGGACAGAAAAAAATCAGGTGATAAATAGCAAAAAATATGGAGTGAAGATTAGCAAAAGATGTGTGTTGGGGAGCCTGGCCGAACTGAAAGCATCCCTGCAGGCAGCTGGGCCAGGCACCTGCATCTGCACGCAGGTGGCAAGGGGGAGACGAGCAAGGGAAGGAGCGCGAAGCTGCGAGCAGTGTGCGCGGGGCAGTTCCATGCCACAACGTTCTCTTTCACAGTTCCCCTTAAGCATGGTTAAGCTTCTATATCAGCACGTCCTGGCATATCTCCCAATGCCGTGATGTTCCTTGGTGACGCTTTATATTTGTTCTTTGTCTGATATTGCACAACAGATCAGGATTCCTTGATCTTGCCTTGTTTGGGTTCCTTCATGAATTGCATCCATGTGTCCGAGGCACTGAGCCCTTTCACATAATTGGGCAATATTTGCATTGAGATGAACAGCTCTTTCCTAAGTGAGTGCAAGTCATTGTTCCTTCCAGTCCCAGAAGTGCCAATGTGAAGTACAGGACTTTGGATCGGGGCTGCAAGTCTGGGACATAGGGCTACAGGATAATGTTTGTTCCTTGTGTGTTTGCCTGGAAGCAGCTGGTTTTCCCTTCAGGGCAGGACGTTGGCTATGCCTGCAAGCCATTTAGAAATTGCAGGGAGTGCAGGATTCAGCAGCCTGCCTATTAAGTCGGGTTTCTTGCCAAAACATTACTCTAAAGAGCTCTGCACTTGCAGTCAATTCTCAAGTAAGGGTGAAGGCAGTGGGTTTAACACCTCAGTCCAAACCAGTTTGGACCTGGGCATGTACGGAACAGCTCCTGTTGTCGTGGATAACATGTCAGTTGCCACAAGGCGATACACATGAGCTGACAGCCCCTCTTGTGTGAGGCAGAAGAGGAATGATGGCTCAAGCTGCATGGGAGAAAGTTCTTTCCATCCTTTCTGACGTGTGTGTGATTCACTAACTAGCTTTGTCCAAATGGAATTATCACTGAAACCTCATTCCAACAAAATTCTGATTTCATGACTATTCCCAGAGGTGGTATCTCAAAAGTTTAGAAATGAGACTGGCGTCAGCTGGGACATAATTGTCATTTAGGTGTTTGTGCTGCTGTGTGCACACAAGTGTGTGAGAATGATCTACAATGTGTCATGAGAAGACTGGGTTTTCACTTGGCTTTCTTGAAGAACTGTGCTTTTGTGCTCTTTCACAGTTCTCGTCCTTTCTCCTGCTGTATGATTTATCAGAGTGGCTTAACTTGAGATTCTTCCATCCTTTCTCCTCCTCTCTCTTGCTGATATTTGTAAGCAAATCACTACTGTTTCATGGGAAGCGAAAGATAAAAAAGAGCAAGTTTCTTGTACATGCTGTGCAATGGAGATGGTGACTGAAACAGCTGTTGATGATGGGTTTCTGCATGCCCAGGCACAACTTTGATTTCTTAGTAATTCCAACCATGGCAATGTACACGAATAGCATAGTTTGCAGCTTCATTTTTTCCAGAATCAGCCTAAAACCAGGTGGTGTTATCACTGAGCTGTTGATGTAACAGGATCAGGCCCTTGATTAGTTTGTAATGGTAGCTGTTGGTGTGGATTTCCAAATGCAGTGTTTGATTGCTTAGATTTGGGGCTCTGGTTTTCACAGAGGCTACTCAAATCTTACTGAGAATGCTAGGTGTCTGACATTCACCTGACCAAAAATTGAGACATTGAAAACCAACAGTCATGTTTTACAATGATAGCCATTAAATAAGTGATTAGCTCATCTAAGGAAAGTGAGGCATGAAGATGGGTGCAGATGGGCTCTGCTGTGCAGGGCAGGCATTCTCAAGAGAACCATGAGTTTTGTCTGTCTTCAGTAGTGTCCTTGAAATGACTTTTTTTAATGTTCGTAACAACTGAGTCCTGTTTCATCTCTACCAGGGAGGCACTACTGGAGCTAACTAGCACTAATTGGCAAGGGGGAAGTAAGGAGAAAGGGCATAAAACCCAGGGAGAAGAGGTGGGAGCGTACATACCAGTGACTAAGTTTAATATTACCAAACTTGGATGGAAATCATACTTTCTCAGACCACAGAAACATGTCTTTCACTGTGGGAGTGCAGAACAAAAAAGGAGAGATACGATAAGGCTGGTGAAGTCAATGCAGTTAGTGCAACGAGCCCTTGGACGTTTCCCTGGCTGGGCTGCCTTACAGAATTTTCCTTCTGTGGGAAAAATCAACAACTGGAATGGGTCGGTCTTTTTTGCCACAGCAAACCTATACTTAGGTGTGATTAAAATGCTTTCAGCAAAGGAAATACCCTGTAGTTTAAGCCAAACATGGGGACATCCTTTCTCCCTCTGATGTTATGGTGGTCTATGTGGCATACTATATTCTGAACCAGACCCAAGTCAATTAGGCACCATTTCAAAGTATTTTCTCATGCGGACCAAGGTTTTGCTCATGCCAACGAAATCCAGAACTCAGGGAAATGATAGCAGAAATGGATTCTGTGAACGAACACAGCCAGGCCATCGGGTTAGCAGGCAGCAAGCGCTGCAGGATTCCCTGCTTCAAGGATCAAGCTGCCTTTTTCAAGTTGTGAGATTTAATGGCCTTTTTTGCTGACATCAATTGTAGTATTGACTTAATATCTGATATAAGCTCCATCAGGAAAGTATATTCTACCTTTGCAGAGGGACAAGGTGATCTAGCTATAAAATGATCAGATCCTCACAGTTTTTTCCTACCCCTAGACCAGGTGGGATTTCTGCCCCAGAGACACCATCTAAAACACGTTTACGCTCAGCCTTTGACTAGTTGAAGCTTTCAGACAGTCACAGTGTGGGAAAGGACAGTCCTTACAAATCTTTTGCCCTTTCAGCCCTGCAGTATCATTCCTTGTGATGGAAGAGAGGAATAACATGAGAGCACCATCACAAGCCAGCCAGCAAAGGAAATAATAGGGTGACCTTATAAAATCTGAGCCCCAAAAAACCACCCAATTATAGGGTTAAATGCCACCGAAGTAATGATTCTCCTGGTTTATGTCACTCATGATACACTGCGTTTTAAACCCAGCCACTGGGGACATGTGAAATGGTGCTTAAACCATTAGTGGAAGGTTCCTTCATATAACAGATACATTTTCTTGTATTCCAAAACGGCCCAGGAGTCTGAGCTGGCAACCAGTGAGCTTAATGCCTACCTTTGTAGTAGGAGATCTTTGAAACTCTTATTTGATCGTTTCCATAGATTAGGATGGTTCTGTGCTGCTTTGGAGAAATATGTTCCCCCTGCCCACCAACCTCCTCTCCCAAAGTGATAAGGCATCTGCAAACACTCTCTGAAACTCTGTACAGAACCTCCTCTATATACCGCTTTGAAGCGGAGCTGCATGAAGACCTCTGTACCGGCTGAAAATATCTTGCAAACTGATAAAGAAGTGCAGGTACAGCTAAAATCCACTGTGTAATAAGGATTAGCGAGCCTAAGGAGGTTTGTTTGGATTGAAGATTGAGTTGAAATGTATGAGGCTTGGATTCAACCAGAATTAAACTGAACTTGGATTTCATCAGATGCTGCACAGCCCCCCTCCTGTCCTGCTCCTCCTCACCCCACTCCATGTTTAGAGTAAATACTCAGAGCTCATGATTTTAAAAGGAGGGGTTTAATTTTCCCACTGGTCCATGTTCTTGTTAAATACACTGTACTTCAGTACAATTCTCGACTTTCCCAGCCAGCCCTGGTCTCTCGGCGTCCGTCTACCTGTGTGCTGGTCTGTATTGATCTCAGATATGTGGGCAATTGCTCTGCCGAATACAGCCTGAAAGAACCCCACTTGATCCGGTGATGATACTATAGCATATATTCTGACTAATTGTATCCATGGAAATCAAGTGCACTTTAACTAATGAAAAAAAAGATAGTATGGTCAAAGCTTATTTGAAGAAATGACAGGTTTTAAAACCTGACATGACTTAAAACAGAATCATATAAGTTCCTTTGCTAAAACACTTTCAGGATATATTAGGTATAACAATAGTTTTCTACATGAAAATGGCTTTGAAATCTTAAAAGAAAAGTATTTTAAAAGAAAAGAATTTTTGTGGTGCATTAAATTGGACGTGAATATGACAGATTTCAAAGACTGTCAAAATAACGAATTTACATCATAAATGCACAGGCTCCCTTTTTAAAGGCCTCTTCAACAACTCAGGAAGGCGTTTAATGGTGAGCAAGTTCAAAGTGTCATGGACTCCCACTGGTATAAAAAGAAGGCAATACCCACTATACTCTCTGTGTTTCAGATAATGTATCTGTCTCTTTTCAAGTTAATAAACTGCACTCCTGTCAAATTGCAGATAAATGAAAGCGACCAAGACATTGTTTTCCCCACATATTGCTAAGAAAGATATCTCGCAATATTTCTAAACGACCAGTATGCTAAAAAGAACTTGAAATGAATCCACCCTGCAGTTATTTTACAGCATCAAAGACAATGAAATTTCCACAGAGGCACTTTCTGAAGTTTTAAATGCTTTATTTCTGATAGCTGCTCATTAAGAAGCTTCGAAAGCTTTTTATTGTTTCAAAGGCAGTCATCTAAATTTTTAATCATCCACTAGTGCTATATGGTCACAATGTTACTCTTCTAGCTTTAAAAAACCTTTTTTGTTTTCTAAACAATAATGTCAACATAATGTTTCCCTGAATAATTGTAAGGTATGGCCTTACTCAAAGAGCAAATGTGAGAGGGAGAGAAAGAGGATTTTTCCGGCTCCCTTTTGCGAGGGAGAGAAATGAGACGCTTCAGGAAATTAAAACCCAGGACCAGCACTTTACAGAGCTGGCCACTGACTTAAAACGCTGGGCTTCTGGGATGGTTTCAGCTCCATTTTTTTACAGCAGGGTAAGTTAGTGGTGGGTATTTTTTTTTTTAAGCACACAATGGTGCTCTGCGGCCGGTTCTTGCTTTGTGACACATGAGTGTCCTTAGGGATTAAAGAGGATTTAGGGAAATTTCCTGTCCCTGCCCCTCAGAGCTGCCTCCTACCCCACCCACCAGCGCGGCAGGGCTGGGTCCCACTCGGCGGGGAGGATGCAGGAGGCAGCATCCCCATCCATGGCAGCGAGCGAGCGGCTGCCCGACCCTTGCCAAGGAGCAGCGGCGTGCGGGGAGGCTGGCACGCCATGCCCACCAGCCAGCCTGGCCTCGCATCTGGTTTCACTTTGCTCCTCACTCCAGCACCTGTTAAAGGCAGAACTTCTTTCTCGCTGCCTGGGACTGTAGATTCTCACACGCTAGACGTAGGGATGAGGTTGCAGTTTGTTTACTTTACAAGCTTGTATTAAATTTCTCCCTCTAGAAACCACAACCCAGCCTCTCTCCTCTTCAGGGACTCCGAGTTTTCCATTCTCAGGATCTAAGCATCAGACTGAACCCATGTTCCAGCTCAAGCCTCTTCCCTTTCTTGTGCCTGTATTAAAGTAGGTTCAGTTCACTGATAAGCGAGCAGCAAGGAGAGATGGGGGCAGGTCTAAGCTGCATCTGCTTAGCAAGAACGTGGATTCCTCTGAATGCAGGAACTTGGCAGTTCATCCTTCCAGTTTTCAGTTAGGGGAAATGCAGAAGAAAGGATAAATAGTGGCAGGAACAACCCGTGCGTGGAACAGAGTTTGGACATCACCTGCGAGAGATCTCAGGAGCCGGAGGATAACAACTGCCTCTGGCTAATGTAATGCTTTGCCCTCCGTTAGTGGTACTTGTGATCTGAGACTCTCCAAGGAATTACAAATACTAATACAATAATCTTCTACTGCCAATTGTAGCTGTTCCCCCTTGCACAGCTGAGGCAACCGAAGCATGGGTTGAGTGCACTCTCATTGCAATCCAATGGGATGGGGCACCCACTTCAACCAGCACCCTTTATTTTGTCCCCTGGGTGATGGAGCTGTAATCCAAGTCTTCAAAGGATGCCTTTTTTCATGCCGAATGCGTGACTGTTGAGTAGATCTCATTAGTTTTGTGTTCCATGCAAGACTTTTGCCTACCACAGATGCATGTTGACACTTCTGTCTGCACCTCCTCAGCCTGGGTTTGGGTGGTTTTGAGCACACTGAATGCAGCTTTCTGGCTTTTCCTTGTGACCATGCCAAGACTTCCTTCTCCTCTGTGCCTTGGACCCAAGATGTCTGTCAACTGATCTCATCGCTAGAAAAAAGCAATTTGCCCAAGTGCAGGAGTTTTTAAACGCAAACATTTTCAAGGCACATTGGCTAACGTGGAGCCATGAGACACAAGCATGCTCACTGCCCCCGGGCTGACTCCAGCCCTTGGAGCCACAGCGAGAGAAATTTTGCTGGTTACAATCAACTAGTGATATCATGGGAACAACAAAATAAAACGAAGCAGTTGCTTCAGTTGTACCAAAGGCCTGGGAAAAGACGAGTTGCCAGCCGTTCCTGTTGGGAGCGGAGCGAGAGCTGGCCGGCTGTTGAGTTTGTGGGTGTTGGTGCCAGGTTTGGGATGAGGGAGATGCTACTTGTGCTCTGCAGCACAGCCCATGCTGCAGCCAATGCTCTTGGCCTCTTCATGCTGTGCTAGGCTCCCAGACCACGCGGGCTTTTCTTAAGTGTCTGAGCTAAAGCTGTGTCCTGGGATCTCCGTTTGTTTTCTTGGGCAGCCAAAGACCAGATTACTTTTCCTCATCTGCTTTAGGTTTTGTTCTGCCTGGTGTAGTTGCTGCTGTAATTCCAGCACACCCCTGAGCCGTTCATCTGCCCAGCCTGGGGCTCCTCCTGACAGACCTGGGCGAGCTGCCACCGACATTTCACGCTAGTCCTTTACCCTTCTCCAACAAGCCTTTCAAGCAGCCCTGTTTCTCTTCGGGAAGCTTTGCAGACCTCTGAGGTTATACTTTGCTCCGAGGAGTCAAAGTGTTCTTGATTCTAGTACCGGAAAAATTAAGAAAGGACCGGGAACAGAAGTGATGTCCTTAGCTGGTATTTGACAAGGTTTACTGTGCTTTCCAGCTGCCCTGGAAGCCATCAGTATGTCAGGCAGATTCTTGCAGCGATCAAGCCATAGGATAAGCCACAATCTTGCCAAAATAGGCAAGTCATGAATACTGAAGAGGCAGTTAACCTTACATGTACTTAGAAGTCCTGATGAAAACCAAAGATAACATGACAGTTACTCAAGAAATACACGTTAGAGGAATAGACTACATCCTGTGTGGACTGTCCAGCATCCATCTGTCTGCAGCTGTGTTGTACGCTGGTGTGAAGGACCTGGTCTCGGAGCTGGTGGGCACTGCAAAGCCTGTCTTGCCGCAGAAGTCACTGCAGAGGCTGCGTCGGGCAGGTGCTGTGGTTTCATCCCTTTGCACTGGGGAGCTGCTGCTTACATTGGCTGCCACTGTGGTGAATGCCAGTGGTGCCTTGGGAAGCTTCCACATCTAATTACAGCTACCCAGAATCTTCTCTGAAAAGAATTCCCATGCCGTGTCTAGGATGACCAAAGGAAACAAATGAGATAATAAAATTTGCAGAACATGTATTTTGCAAGAGACAAAACAGATTCCGATCTGTATGTGCTATGTTTGGAGCTAAGTTTAAAATTCAAGATTTTGGACAGACTTCCAAATATTGATGTGCAGGGTCTCAGGCCCTTCTCACATATTGCAAAATTCTTGCGTTCTTGGCTGTTTTCCTGTTGGGATCCATGCTCTGTTACCTTCCCAGGGAGAATTTAACGCCCTTTATGCAGAAAGAGCCAAGGGTTTGGGGAATAATTAGAAGCTGATAGCTTCATTTGCTACCAGTTCATTTGGCCTATCTTTGAAGCATAAGAGGAAGGGATGGAGTAAGATAGAGCTCTCGCATCAGTGAAATTGTTTTCCATTGGCAACCTCCCTACAAAGCCATAATTAATGGGGATCTTATGAATCAAGATGGAAGTACAGTCACCGGCATTGGCTTCCCCAGACTCTGCAGGTCCCTGTGCATGGAGGGAGATCCTGGAACAGCCTCCTGGGGCCAGGGCTGGATCTAAAGCTACTGCTCAGAGCAATGCATTCTATGCAAACAAGTGTGACCAGCAGTAGAGCTAAAAGGAGAGCATTTCCGTTTGTTTTTCCAGGCCCGGTGCATGGTTAATGTTGTGGGGTGAGGGAGAGGTCCCCCCAGTCCCCATCCCACCACGCCGCCTCCGGCAAGGTGTGAGGCTTTGCTCCCAGCCAAGTTTCAGGGAGCTGTTTCTCTGTGGCACAGCAAGTCACAGGGATGTGCCTTTGAGTTTAGCATTCGGGCTTTCTGAACCTGCACCTTTTGCCCCTTATAGTAAGTGTAGCTGCGATGACTTTAGCTTAAAAACTCCAGAGCTAGGCCAGCGCGGGAGCAGAACCAGCCCCTGCTCACATTGAAAATGGAAATGCAAATGCCTGCCCGCAGGCTGCTGGCTCCCCGTACCATTTGGTCTCCGAATACTCCGTGTGCTATATTTCTGTGTTGTAATTACCAGTCTGGTTCCTAACAGCCATAAAGCTGTCCTCGGGAGGGCGTGATGGATGATATTGTGTTGTTAGAGTGGCCTTTTCTGGGGAGCGTTGCTAACTCGCTGGCATGTTCCTTGAGGTGATCCTCTGCTGCTCCATGGCTTCAGAGTGAGCCACAATTCCCCACTGCTTTCACTTCCCAGTCGAGCTGGTTGCTCTGAGGCTGTAGCTGATGTCTAAAGAAAAGAAGCTGAACTTTTTCCTTGAAGCAGAGAGCTTACCAGAATGACTCAGCAGAGGCAACATAGATCCAGATTGTCAGTTACAGAGAATATCACCTCTGTTTATTATTCCAAACTTCTTCTTCTCTCTGGTTATTCTGAAAGAGTTAATCTTCATCATTCCATCAGTGTTAGCAAATTAGCTCTGTCATATGGTATCTTTTCCTTCTCCTCCTGAGTGACTTAGGTGACTAACAAAATACTTAAAATACTTGATCTGAAAATTGCTTTTGGGTACATCAAGGGGTTCAACTTCAAGCTTCATTACTGGAGAACCTGCCTGCTGGTAAACTCCGAGCATTCCTGCAACGTGCCAACCCAAAGCACCTTGTGTGCTATCCCACTTTCCTATTCGCAAATTCAGAAAAAGACTTCCAGTACGTTTCCAGCACGACTTACTCATCTCTACATTGTAGTTGTGGAGGGTCGGATCTGTTTCATTTAACTTAAACAGAACCTGACTTTTAAGCAGATGAAATTAGACATCTCAACTGCCTCTGCAATGGATAGACAGACATAGTGCCCTGAAGGGAGAGCACTTCAGTCCCTAGATTGATGTCCAAGGGAGGTTGGAGGAGATGCCCCGCAGCGATATCCAGTCTCCACTGATTATAGGAGTTGCCTATGTGACTGGCAAAGACCAAAAGCCTGGCTTGCATGTGGCAAGATGGATCCTAGCTGTGGGCACACAATTTTAAAGGTATTGATGTGCCTAAACAATCAGAAGACGCCTTGCGGGATTTACAGAAAGGTTCTTTGGTTCCACTGAAATAAACGGGCTTTAGTTTAGATAAGGCAGACATTTGGGAAATCTGATGTCTCACGTATTCGTCTAAACACTTCAGAAGAATGTGTGCCTGAATGTTCTCTCAAAGTAAGGTCAGATTTGGCTGACAGACATTTAATACATTTGATCTTAACCTGACCCTCAGGAAATAACAAACTTTTATTTCAAAATGAATGCTTTATTGAGAATTGAAAATAGAGTCTTTCCCACTGCTGCTTTTGAGTGATGCGTTCCTTCCGACCAAGGTCTCAACTACACCATCCCAACCTTGCCGTATCTTCCCTTGGTGGCAAGGGGGAAGGCAGCATGGTCCTAGTCCAGTTGATGTGCAGGGCTAGAATAACTCTCTTGTTCCCTGTACAGACTCTACATATTTTTTTCTGTTCCTAAAACACTAGGGAAAGGCACTGTCAGCCTTGACTTCCAGCTTTCATCCTGTCCCTTGACAGCTAAGCCTGCTTTCAGAAAGGAGACAACTTGTGCTAGCTCATAAATAGTCCAAAACAACAACAAGAAAAAGAAAACCCAAACAAAACCCCTTGTGTGCTCAGGTCCAGACATCCCTTCTTGAGCTGTAATTTGTGGCTTTCTGATCACTTCAGAGTTGTAGCACTGATTTCCTCACTTCTCCTGAACTCCTGCCATCTCTCCCCAGGCCTGGAGAGGGGCAGTTCCACTCGCTGCACTTCTGGGCTGCTCTCGGAAATGCTGCTCCTGTCTTGCAAGCTGGAGGGGGAATAAATCACCCGCAACCTGACAAACTTGCATGAAATTCAGACACGGTAAAAGCAAATGCTAGGGCTAAAGGCAGCTCCTCTTTCCTCTCGATTCATGGTTTTTGTGCCCGTACTAGGCTTGTGAAAGCTGTGCTGCATCAGCAGGTGTGTGTGTTTGGATCCAGCTGTGCTCCTTTTGCAAGATGGCAACTAGTCACATCTGGCTCCCCTTGATTATACTGCTGAGAAATCACCTTGTTCTCATTTTGAAGTAGTAAAGATGGCAGAAGGTCCCTTTATTCGCAGTAATCAATTCTAGTTGGAGGGTCCTTTATACTTGCAGACAAAAGAATAGCAAGACCCGGTAAGCTGGAACTACTGAAGGTCAAAGCAAAAATAAGTAGAAAAGCTTTTGTAAAGAGCATAGTTAATCATCACAACATCCTTTTCAGATGTATGGTAGATTTTCTATCACTTCAAGCCTGTAAATGATGACTGAATATCACTCAAAGCTGGATTCAAGACAATCAACAAGTTACTGGGAAAAGCATAAGAATCGTTGGAAGAAATTCACTGCAAAACATAACACAGGTTACCTGTACTTAAGCTTTTATTAAATTTTGCTGCCTGTCTGTAGGATCCCACTCCTAATGAGTCAAACTCGGTGTCTCACTTGGCACCCAAGGGCTGATGTTTCCCTTCTGCGAGGAGGCTCATAGCTTGCTGGTCCCAGTGCAGGAGCGCATGTGTGACGAATCCTCTCTGGGCTTCCAGCCGTGTCAGTCCGAGGCCTTCACTTCACTCCACAAGAGGTAAAACCTCTCTTCCCAGCACCCTTTTCCCATCTCCAAACTTCATCCCAGGGGACAGCATCCCTTCCCAACCACAAGCCACAGAGGAGCAAAGAGCTGCTCATTCCAACAGTGGGACGTATTCATCAAACTAGAAGATGGAGCTGATGTTGTCGTAGTTTATTGGATTTGTGCATCACGTGGGATGAAGTACCTCCAGTACTTGTGCATTTGGCTAAGCATTCCTGCAGGGAAAGTTACTTCAAGCTGAAGTTCAAAGTTCCAGAGTGCTGTTCCAGACCTGATCTTCTGTGTAGGCTGTCTTGAGTACAGTTTAGTTCTTTGAAGGTGACCCAAGCCCTTGAGCTATCGGTTATCCATTAAGTAGACAGCTCTGAGGGTCTCAAGGGGGCTTATAGGAAATAGTAGACCAAATGACTTAAATAAAAATGAAATCTTTAGATTCTGTCCTTGCTGTGCTGCAAGCATAGCATGGGGTGGCCCAGTGATTGAGACCAAAGGAAGAAGAGGCAAAGTGGGGATGGGAATGGGGTGAAGAAACACATTGTTTTCCTAATTTAAGGCTCAGTGACTGACTAGACAGGTAGCTTGGGCCAGCTGCCATATTGAACTCCCTCTGGAGAACCACAGGTTTGGGCTTTTTACTTTTTCTTGCTTCTTGGTGGGGGGGAGAGAAAGAGCTGGACCATCCCTACCCGAAAACCAGATGCAGCATCTTGAAGCCGAGTTTCCTCTGGGAAATAAATTTCAAGATGAAATCAAACTAAACAAAGCCGCTAACTAACTCAGCACCGCTGCTGATGAGTTTTGTTGGGTTTTCAAACGTCTTTGTGATGATTCTGTTCTTTCCCTGTTCTCCCAGTGCCATGTCGAAATGTTACATGACTTAAAAGCCTGCAAGTCATGGAAGGGGGGTAGGGGGAGGAGGAAAATTCAAAGCAAATTGTACAGACGGCTATTGGGGGGGGTGAGAATTTTTTTTCATAAGCCCCAGTAACCACATGAAAGCTCTTTAAAAACTAACAAAACCGTCTTCTCCGTAGCAGTTCTAGTAGTGCAGGTAGTAAAGGCTGGTATTAATTACCTGATTGAGCTTATTGCTGCAGGTAGAAGCTAGTCAGAAGCTAAAGTGCTTGGGTGGCCAGCTGCACTGGTTTCCATAAAGATAATGGGACACCTTGTCAACCCCAGCCTCCTTCCTGGAGCCCCGGAAGGAGACGCAGAGCCGGTTTCTGGAAGACATTGCACTGAGAAAGCTCCCAAAGGAGCCCGGCCTGGCTTTCTGGAGCCACCTGGATCCAAATATGTGCAGACGTGCATGTCTGTCTGTAAACCAAGCCTGCTGGAAGAAGAAACACTCGTGTGACACAAACAACTGCCTTTCAGAAGCCGGCACAGTGGGTGCTCCAATTAACAGTGCCATGACGATCGCTGTTGCTCATGAGTTCATTACAAAAGACAGACAGACAGCTGCAGGGGTCTTAAAATAATGACTCCTTTCATCTGGTGATTGGCAGAGGTGGGGTGACAAGGATGTACTGCTTAGCATAAACTGACTTGTTCTTCTCTTTTTTGGATACGAACAGAAAACATAACGCGGGCACTCAAAAACAGCGGCTCGGTGGAGGAGGGCAGGGCTGCAGCAAACCCTTGCTTCCCTCGCCCCGCATCAGTATGGTCTTCCCAAAGCGTTCACCGTTAGGCTTGAGGATGGAGTAAGCCTTCTGGTCTCCACCGCTCCAGAAAGCTACTGGTGCTTTCTGAGGGCACATTTTCCCCACAACACCAGTGTGTCCTGGGCAGCTTCTGTGTGCCAGCTGCACAGACAGGGACCCTGGGCTTACCCAACTGCCTCGTGCCGAACTCTTTTGGTCTCTCTGGTCAGGTCCTTCACCATCACTGCCAAGGCATTGCTCAAACCATGAAATAATGGCAGAAGTACCCTCTGAATCTGCTCTTTCTTCCCAAGGCTGTACAACTCTGCCATTGCTGGCCACTTTCCTAAAGGCAAAGCGACTTGGCATTGCTTGCAGCCTCTTTGGTCTCTCTGACTTGAGAGACATCCTGAAACTTTCAGAGGAGATAACAGTTTCAGGTCTGCTCCCGTCGGCTTTGGTCACTGGGACATCCATACGGGAAAGACTTGTGCCAGTTCAGGTTTCTCATAAGTCGTCTGAGATTCCCAAGGTTTTAGTCTAATTTATTTTTCTTAAGCTAGGCCCAGTAATAGAAAAGAAGAAGAAGTTATTAGCTATTTTGTAATTATACTCTGACCTCTTACAGTACTTTTCAGTTACGGACTTCAAAGCTATTTGCAAACTATCATGAACTAAGTCTCAGCATAAAGAAGTGCCACCTGATAGATAAGTAAAGTGTTTTCCCAAAATATATGAGGAGCTGAGCTGGGATTAGACCCCAGACTCCCAGCTCTCAATCCCTTGCTCTGACTGCTGGCTCAGCCTTTGCTCATTCTGGCATGGGAAACGCAATTGGGAATAAAAAGCTATTACTGGGGCAGGCGATCTATAGGGGATAGAGTTACAGTTTTTACAATAATGTATGATTTGGGACTAGGTTGAGATTTGAGAGGGACTCGAGCTGCAAGTTCAGAGACACTGCTAGGACTGAACAGTGAAAACACCGGAGCGGAGAAGCATTTGAGTTTTTGGTTTGGGATCTATTACTGTGGATTTGCAGAGATGTCCATGCCAGAGGTCTGCAGCACATCTTCCGCAGCACGCACTTCTTGCCCTCAATACTTTACTTTGCCACTCAGGAGAAGAGACAAGAGGGTTTTCTGTGCCATGCCATTATGATTCCTCTCTTTTCACTGAGCAGCTCAAGCAAAATTATTTATGGAACCAATAGAAGGGGCAAGACTTTCACATTAAAATGTTTTTCTTGTCTGCGTCCTATTGCATTGCTGCATATTTAGAATGTGTGTCGAAATAGAAAAAAGGGATGCTGATGTGTTTTATTTGGTCTTTCATTTGAGGATTGTTGGCTATTTTCAAACCGAACTTAAACAGAAGGCCACAAGAGTTTAAACCTTATTAAAAGGATGCAGGAGAACATGAAATGCTGCTCTCCAGAAACTATCAGACTCCCTGTTAATCTGTGCTGACACCTTTTGAGCATCAGGGTTAAGAGACAGTAAAGAGCATGGGGCATATGGGATCAAGACAAAAACGTGAATTAGCGAATTAATGAAGAAAGATCTTGAGAAAAAAGTCTTTGATACCTAAAAATAACCAACAGTGTGTATTAGTCTAAGAGCATATTTTCAATGCAGGAATAAGTGCACACAGCAGGGAAGAAAATACAAGAGAGAGGTTGTAGTAGAGGGTGTAGAGGGTGAATTTAACTGACAATAGATCACTAAAGCCTGTGGTATCACATTTAGAGGGTTAAAAGGCTAAACATCTTTGTATTTAATGGAAGATGCTCCTAGAATTCTCAAAAGCGAAAGCTGGAGAGAAAATCTGCTGCCTGGGAACTTGAAAGAGATGCACTTTTGAGCCCGGAGTGTGGAAAGCTGCAAATCTGTTCAAAGGGGAGTCCCAACAGATCCATTTCTTCTCCTCAGCACTGCAGGGAGCTGCCTTGGTCCCGGGGGATTTGCTGTCCCCGAGACCATTCCCAGGAGTGCTGCTTGCCCTGCGCCCAGGCTGCGTGTCCTGCCCCGTGTCTCGGTCACTCCAGGATTCATCACCAGCTTGGGTTGAGGGCAAGAGTTTTCAGGGCCTTTCAGCCTTATTCAGAGACAAACACTCCTCTTGACCAGTGAATGAGGAGGAATCTCAACCAAGAAAGGTTTGCACTGCTTGGGAAGTGTTTGCTTACAGCGTGTCTGGCACGGCACTGCAGTCTGTCTTTGGTTTCATAGAGAAATACTTTATACCACTTTGCTGAAAATTGCTCTCTGGTGTTAATCAGAATGGAGTTTACAAGGCCAGGACCAAAGTGAATGATAATAACTCAGAAAACTACAGTAATTTACTAATTATAAATATATATTACTATTTAAGTTGTTTTAGCTAGAATTTTACCATATACTATTTGAATCAAAAAGTCACGCTTTCTTCTTTGGGAAGGCATACTCTGTAGGTAACCTGCCCTTTCTAAAAACCAATAAATGATGTTTTTGGGGAACAAAGATCTAAGGATGCTCTATAGAAAGGAATAACACGAACAAAGCTGCATCATGCATTAAAATCAGCAAAACTGCTGAAGGCAATCCGATTGCATTTTTTTATTAGTATTGTGTTGTGAGGCTAAACAGAAAATGACAACTGTGAATAAGATAAAGGTCTTCATTATGCATGAAAAATTTAAATTGTTACTTTAAGGAAAGATTTCTTTTTTCCGAACACCGTAAAACATTTACGATAACATTTTACAAAATTAGGAAGGCGAGAATTGGCTTGAAGTCTTCTAAATTCATTAAATTTGCATGCTGTTGTTCAAAGCAATGGTTAAAAACTCAAGAAAAGGTAGAGGTCTAGAAGGCATGGATATATGTGTATGAATACACATTTGACAGCTTTATATGAGAATTAGAAACCTGGTACTTGAACTAGATTAGGGCTGAACAAAAGTTTCATTTGTGGGTAACAATTAATGACTGAGGTGGAGCGTGACCTTTCCATGTTACATAGAGGAGAAGAGGTTTGTTCCCAGTAGATACTGGATCCAGCCCAGAGACAAGGCTGCTCTGTGGAACCAGTTGCTAAAAGTTTAGGAAAAAGCTTCATATCTTATCAGAAACTGCAAGTTTCTCAGTTGAAGTGACTTCAGGCACCTTTGCAATAAGTTTTGCCTCTCTCTAAAACAGCCAGAGCAAGAACTGTGCTCTGGAGAAAGGAGAGGGAGGCGGTAAACCTGGCAGCTGCGAGGCCAGCAGGTCTCTGCTGCGTCACGGAGATGCACAGGCGCCAGAGACCTGACAACCATTTTCTGGCAGCCACTGTTATGGTCTTTTGGGGTGCATGTGCCAGTGGGGGTTCTCCCAGGGCAGGATCAGGGCTGTAAACCCGCAGCACAGACTAGGATGGGGAACTGCCCTGGCTGAGCTCTGCTGGAGATGGTGTTCAGTGAAACTACAGCATGGTTTTATCACAAAATTTGGAAATTAATTCCCATGGGATTGCGAGGAGTGGAGCAAGGAGGAGCTGGGGTGCAGGGAAAACCACACGTCTGCCGAGCACATGCAGTGAATATCACAGCTCCCACCATGCCAGGGGGGATAGGTCCCCATCACCCCCCCAACCTGGGGAACCCATGCGTGCTGGCCCCGTCCTCCTCCCTGGCTCCTGGGAGCAGCCCTCCCTGCTGCTCTGATGGCAATCAACTCCCGCACCGCCCACCCGACAAGAACAGCAATTTGTTCCTTTTTTAAGAAAAATTAATTGTGGCACAGGAGTAAATGTGAGGACTTCAAACGAACCAGTGACTCTGACTGGAAATGTTGGCACTTGGAAAACAAACACGAGCAGCAGCAGCATCGTTGCGTGTCACGCTGCACTCGGGGGGAGATGCTGAAATCCCGACTCTCTGCACATTCTGCTCGGCGGAGCGGCGGGAAACCCGCTCACTGCATTTTGCTGGTTAGTAATTACATTTTTCATATTTTATTTATTTCCTCAAAAGAAACAAGTAATTATTACACAATCCTTTCCCTATACCACTTTGGAAGATTTATCAATTATAATCTAGGAGAACGGCCCCATGTTAGACTTCAAATGCATCTCATTAAAGATATATTTTAGGAAGAGTGGTGGAAAAACAAAGAACTGCTGTGCTGTTGTCTTTTACTTTGCTTTAATGTCGGGTTCAGAAGTAATGATGTTGGGAACAATCATTCTTCAAGCCTCTGTTTCCTTGTGTTTACTCATTAAACACGAGAACCAGGTGCTCTCACGGGGAAATGCTCATTCTAACATTGGCTTTAGAAATCAAAAGTCTCTTCACTTTCGCTAACAAGCATAGCTTCGCAGGGAAGGGACCAGGAAAAAGCAAGCAGGACCTGCTTTAAAAATGAAATATTAGTACCCAGCCCTGTAATATTAGCGCACAGAAGCTGTCCTGATTTTAGACGTATTGGTGGGAGGCATATGATTACAGGGTATTCATGCTGCCTAATGTTTGGTCTCTGCATTCAGACCTCCCCACACCGCTCCCAGCGAGCGAGGGTCTCCTTTAGGAGCAGCTCAGAGCAGCAAAGGTCGGCTTCTGCTCTCATCCTTCTCCAGATGTCCTTCTCCACCGAGCAGCCGAGCTCCCTTGCTTGTTCAGAGTGTGTATCGCTGTGGAACATATTTCTCTGTTCCCATGGGGTTGTCAAAACCAGCTATGCCCCATATCCAACACTAGCAGAAGAAAATGAGCTTGAGATCTTCATCCTGAGTTTTTGTGTTCCCTCCTTGCCGTGGGAGGCAAAGGTGATTCCTGGCAAATACCAGTACCAAATTTAGGATATTATGGGCACAGATGGCAGAGCTCAAACTCTGTGATATCTCGGGAGCAGTTCAGTGACCTAAGTGTAGGCATCTCGTGTTGCTTGGGGCTCCTCAGGGCATGCAGGAGATCTGTGCAAGCTGGTGGGTACAACACCCGTGTCTTCTGGTGGAGCATGTGGAGGTCAAGGACGTGTCCCAAGGCACCCGAAACCTTTGTCTTCTCACCCATGTTTAAGCACAGCTCCACCCCAGATGTGATATGCTGCCTGGATGTGATGGGATCGCATCAGGGCTTGAAAGATAGAAAAGCTCTTTCTTCTGGGGGAAATACACTCAGTTTTCTTGAAGTTTCTATAGGCAGAAGTTAGAAGCCCAGAGTTCAGGTCCAAGCTGTGAAGCTGACTTGACTGTGAAAGAGCTGATCTGTTGTATGGATGTCACCACCAAGGCTGGGAGGGAGGAAAATGCTTTCCCTTAGGATGGATGCACAGGAGGCAAAGGGGGCTGCCATGTAATGACCTTTCTTTGTAGAAAAGATCTTGGGTATTTTGATGGAATGCTGAAAACCTTCATTTGCCCAGAAAGTTGTTGAAATATTCAACAAAAAGTAATTTTTTCTTTTGTTGTGGAGTACAAAACTCCTGTTTCTGCAGGTAATCCTTTTTTTTGCAAGACTTCAGCCAACCCCAATTTTAGCATCACTTTGGTGAAGCTCAGGGCTGGATGTTTATTTGCACTGATTTAAACCGGTGCCTCCCCCCGGCTGTGAGTGACAGGAGTGGCAAAGGCAGCAAGTGCTCCGGGCACCAGCCAGTCCATTCGGGTGCTGATCTCCATTAGCAATTATCTGAATCCTGAAATGGGCCTAAACGGGGCTTGCTGCGGTGCCTTGCTGGGGGCTGCGCCCGGCCCCAGCTGCTGCATGGCTCTGCTCACCAAGCCCCAGGGCCTTTGAGCGATCCCATTGATGCAGAACCTGAAGGTCTGTGTTCAAAGCTGTGAATGCTGCTCTCCCGCTTCTAGCCCACCTTCCCAGAGCCAGTCGCTTAAACTTTTTACTTGTCCTGCAGGAAAGCCTGTTAGTGGGAAGATATCAAGAGGAATCTGTATAGATCTGATTGGCAAGCTGTGTTCTTAGTTCTTGGTGCTTTTTTGAGTCGTCGTCTTTTCCCCAGCAGTGCCTTTTAATTCTGGTTTTATAGCTGACCTTGTTACTGTTGTTAGTACAGTTTTTTCCTTTCCCTTTTTTTCGGTGTAGCACTTCTGTAAATGTTTTTGTTCTTTGTTCTAGTTCACTGTCCCTTTGAGGTTCCCTCTGATGTCTAGTCAGTGGCGTGTTTTTGATAAATTCTTCCCTAGCTGGTGCATCTTCTCTCCAGGTATCAAAAATCAGGGCAATGGTTATTGAAGGGACGCTCGTTAGAGTGATATATGATTTCACTGCTGCCACCACCACTAAGGAGTGGGTGCTTCCAAGTCAACAAATGGGCCAGCATTTAAACAAGGAAGCAGGCGACCTGCCCTTTCAGACGCGCCGGGTGAAACCTCAGCCGAGCCCTGGGCCTTTGTGCGCGGGGCTTTGAAAGCCACACGTGCGATGGGGAAAGCAGCGTGCTCTGCAAACTCCCCGGCAGCCACATCCCACCGGAGCCCAGTCTCGTGCCCACCGTCAATGGGCAAGAGTGGTCTCCTGCACAGAGAACTGTGCTTGGAGGTCCAAGGTGAATAACTGGAAATTGGGAAGCAGAGCAAAACAGGCTCAGTTTTGCACCTTTTCACTGCTTACAATGTCTTCTTGTAGTGTGCATGAAGGGGGCTGCGAGACAGACACAGGACTGCCCAACAGGGCTAGAAAGTTCCTAAAATCCTGCTGGCACAACAGCCATGTTCTGGCATTGGCCTCCAGGCTGCTCCGTGGGAAGCTGAGCTGGCTCTCGCCCCCTCAACGGGTGTGCTGACCTGAACCACGTCCTTGGCTTTGAGCTCAGTCCAACCAAAAAAATCTGTTCAGCAGCAGAACCCAAGTCACACGCAGTTCAAAGGGGTTTCTTGATGTCTTAAGGGTTTAGTGTAAAGCTCTGCCTTCCTGGGAAACTCCTTTTCTATCCACCTGTCCCCAGGCACTGAGAGATCACCCACTGCACAAGGTATTTCCGAGCTTGACATAAATTTTTTTGCATCTTCTTGATGTCCTCTATGAACAGAGCACAGAGCAGGGAGGAACAGAAGCTCCAGGTTCTTTGTGCCAGCCAAGTGGAGAACCAGGGAATCTGGGGATCCTCATAAAAGAGAAACCAGCAGTCCCACCTCTGTGCTTTCCCAGCTTAGACCTTTTGTCTTGGATTATTCGGGAACCTTTCTTGTGTTATGCATGGTAAACAGGCTTTGCTTGAGTCTCTCTTATGTTAGAGGTTTAACAACGCAAAGGGCTTTGTTCTGGTTACGAGCATTGCAAAGAACATCTCTAAGGTTTGTTTACACCAAAGGGCAATGGCATAATAAACCTCGGTGCCTCATGCAAGGGCTTGCAACAGGAAAGGTAACGTTTAATGACCTTCATTTCTTAAATGCCTTCCAAACTCCTCCTCAGACACTAGAGGGTGAAGCTCTGCAATTCCACTGAAAAGTAAGTAACAGAGGGAAAACGAGCCACTGCAAGGTCAAAGACAGTGTCTGAGCCAGGACACTTGGCTGCTTTGATTATGTCAGTACTGCCCTATATTCTAAGAACATTTAGGAAGTTAAAGAAACTCTGAGTTGGACAAAGTTGAAGTTAAACACAAGATTGAGTGGCCTTTGGCAATACCTTTTGTGCTTCTGAAATATTGCAAGATGCTGCTCCCTGACCAGGCAGGCCCCACTGGCAGTGCCGCGGATCCAGCAGAAATTCTGCTGGAGTCCAAAGTGACACAGGTTCCCAGGACCCTCAGCAAAGCAACTCAAACAAGGTAGCCTTAATATAAATTCAACCCTAAATTCTCTTCATGGTTTCACCTTAGGAATAAAAGGAGCTGCCAAGTGCAAACACTGGAAGTAGATCCTTTAATTTAACATTGACTTTTTCTTGTTGCAACTTGATAGGCATACTCCAAATGCACTACTGCTTTGTTCTGATTCTAATTCACTCATCCACACCTGTCTAAACTGCCGGTGACTTTCTCAGTTGGAAGCACATGTACACGTCCTGGTGTTGAGCTGTGTCAGCAAACACTGCGCCTTGCTGCTTTAAAAAGATTGCAAAATACTTGTTGGGTGCCAATGAGCAAGCTTCATGCAGCCAAAAATGAAATGCAAATAGGAGGTTTGGCCCATTGCTGGTGAGACTCTTCAAAGCAGGGCTCCCCTTCCTGTGATGTGAAGACTTTGAGATGGAATCCCCCCAAGCAAGAACAGCTCTCAGAAGGGATGCCAGCACCTGGTAAAATCAAAGCTTTGAAGATGGGCCTCCCCATTGATAGAAGTCTTTGCATAAGTATCCTCCTATCTTCTCTGATGCCTTTCCAGTGTCAGCAAACTGGAAGCTACAAAATCAGGAGAGGGGTGGGATCCCTCTGATGCACCCTCACTGGAGCAGCAGGTCTTGGGTTTGCTAGAGGCCACCACCCAACCGTGCAGACAGATCGGACTGACCTTTTTCTGCCTGACTAAGGGGTCTGGCCAGGTGCATTGTAGTGAACCTTGCTGGGGTGGCTGGAGATGTTATCTCACCTCCACTTCCCCTCCTATCCGTCCTACCCCCTGCCCACCACTCCCTTGCAGAGCTCACAGAGTGAAGCTGTGCTGGCACTATAAGCACTTGAGGGAAAACCCAGCGGCTTTGCTGAGACAGGAGAGAAAGTGAGGTTTTTCTACCAGACTCTGCAGGGCGAAGTCTTTGATTCCCCATGCCACAGGAGCAGAAAGCTCCCGCAGGCACAGGGCAGGGAGATAATGGGGCAGTAACAGCACTGAGAGCTTTTACAGATCTCACCTGCTGGAGGCCTAATGTGCAAAATTTTCCATTTTGGATCTCCCTGAGGGAGATGATGGGGTGGCAAACAAGGGTAAATACTGTGACTCGTCTTCACTCCATCATTGTGTTATCTTCCAGTGGAGGCATGATGCTTTCAACCACCTCCTCCACTGACTTTCTCAAAAGAGAATCAGTCCCTTCATCTTCATCCCAGAACCAGCCACTCCTCTTCCTCGGGCTGTTCTTCACCAAAACAATGCTTTCCCTGTACCAGGCAGGGTATCAGATGGCTCACAAATGCCTATATTATTATTTGATTGAACCCTTTTACTTTAATGTATGACCTGCTGAATTACAAGGAAAATTTATTTTCTGGTCTAAATTCTCTCTTTCTTGTAGCAGGGCCTTAAAGCTTTGATTTTTCCTGATCCCAGAAAGATGCCCACTAACAGGGCATATGAAACAGGAAGGAGTGAGGCCGCATCTTACTTTTCATGCTTTCCTCTAATCAAGCGACACTCCTCTGCATCCTGCAATACCTGTCTTGGAGCCTGTTTTGGGGTGAGGAGTGTCCTCTGGCCAGGAAGGAAGCAGGTGGAAATAGAAAGAAAAACCTCTCAGGCTCTCCCCAGGAAGAGGAACTGGGAGGGCAGTGGCTTGGGCACGCGGGCCAGGAGAAAGGCGTTGGCTAATGAGGTGTCCATGGAAGTAATTTGGTACATGGATAAAGGGCAGGAGTCCATGCATCACTTTCTGGTTGCCTTCCTTAGGAAACCAACGTACTCTGCGTTCCTGAGAGCACAGCTGATAAGAGAGATGTTGCTTCTCTGCTCGCCTTTCTCCAAGTTCTTGAAGGTGTAGTCTTCCTAGCTTTGGGGTACTTTAGGAGGGAACTGGATGCTTGCATTGAAATGCCCGGGAGAGTGCTCCCGTGGAGAAGGGGTCTCATGCGGAGCATGGCTGCTATTCGGTCTGGACAGAGGGAAGCTCAGCTGGATTATTTCAACCATTTCAATATGTTTCACTTCTGAACAAGAAATCCACTGCCTATGTCCACCAGACCCAAAAATGGAACACTCTGTTAAACATGAAACTGGAAGTATGTTAAAACTGTATATTACAGTCTTAATAAATTATCTGTTTTAAAAGGGGAAAACAGTGAAGAATTGCTGGCATAAGTGTGGAATAAGATTTTTCAAAGGAATTATCCAGCCAAGGCCCTGGATAAAAGTATTTTCAATAATAGCATTAGACCAAGAAGCAGCACAGCAAGAAATGCCAAATGTAGTCTCTAAATGCTTAAGCAACTGGAAATCTAGAGATGAAAAGGCACTGTACACTAACTATTTACTCTTATTACTGCTGAATTGTACAGAAGTACATTTATATTTTATACCTCTTTGAACTGGGAAATATGTATAATTCGCACAAGAGGATAAAGTATTTTTGCACTGAAGGATTAGAGAGGTGCTGTTTAAAAGACAATTTAAGATACAGGTCTAAAAGGGACTTTGGCAGTAGGTCTGGTTATTGCTCTTCTACTTTCATTAGTGCCCAGAATTGGAGGATCACGTCTGTGTTTTGCGAGTGAAGGCGATGGAGGGGAATGTAAGTAGTCCTCGCAGATCTTAAACAAATTACTGCGTTATTTGCAGGTGGAGTTCTCTTAGAAATCAAATGGCTGATAAATGTCTTTGACCGCTTTCCAGCCTGTGTGACAGTCTCCACCGCTGTGACCCGCTGGACCTTGTCCATCTGCAGCCACAGCCTTTGTAAGGCACTTCCACTGTGGTGCCTCTGCTCGAAACTGGGGAAAGTGCTTGCTCTTGCTGAATGTTCCTGTTTGAACCCAACCCATCATCTCCTTAGATGCATTTCTCTGTTGGAAGGTTATTAAGAGTGACAAGCCTCTAGTAATGTAATCTATCATTTGAATAAAGGAACTGCTGTGTTCTGCAGGTGACTCCTTTGTGGTCACGCTCAGAGGAATAGCGTAAGGAATGATCGCGCATGCCTTTAAACTTCATCACAGTACACAAAGGGTAGAAGAGATAAATAAAACCCAAACACCATTAGCTTGCACCATCAGGTTAGCTTGCACTATCAAGTTAACAAGCTCTACCACATCAGCTGGAATGGCTGGAAAAGGATACTGCCCTTTCCAAAATGAGACAGCGCCTGTGTCATTTTTATTTGCTTGAACATATCATTGGATCCAACCACTAGCCTAATAAGGCCGGAAATATTTTCTTGGGATGACACAGTTCCACTTATCTGAGGACCTTCCATCCCACGACATTGCTTGATCTCTGGCAAGGCAGCCAAGGGGATCCCAGGCGGGCTCAGCCCGTCTCTGGTCCTCTCGACCCATGCTCCTGCGGGCTTGTCTGGGGCTAACTGTAGAGAGTGTTCATCTGCCACAGACCCACCACTCCAAACGTGCTCCGGCCGTGGGCTCGGAGCTGATGCGAGGGAGCATGGCTTTACCTTCTTCAGTCCGGGATGCTGGGGCTGGGGGACAACGATTTCTAACCAGCAAATATCGGTTTGAAGACTCCATTGTACCAACCCACCGTAGGGAGGGGAAGAGAAGCAGATAATGAGCTACTGCATGATCAACCAAAAGAAGAAGGTATAAAAGATATAGACCATTAGAAAAGAACAAGGCTTTAAATGCCATCTGAGATTTTAGCCGAAAAGGCCTTTATTAGGTTAAAAAAAATCTACATTTAACAATATAGAGTACCCAGTCCTGTAGATTTCTACCGCAAACTCCTCTGAAGTAAACTACAAAGGATTGTGATGTTTCTTCTTTCAGACTTTTTTTTTTATATGAACTTTTTTTTAAGGCACCGTATCCCAGTGAACTATCCTCCATTTCTTTTTCTTGCTGAAGCTGCAGATGTACATTATGCTAGTGTGAAAAAAAGCTAATTAAACTGCATAGACTCCGCAGGAGGCAGCGAAGGCCTGCAGTGCACGGGGGATGATTGATTTGGACTGTCACACAGCTCTGCTGGGTGTCATAACTTAGTGACAAATAAAGGATTACAGTGTCCCAGAGTAACTCTCTCCCTTTTATTGTTCACCAGACATCAAAGCACAAAAGCATATTAGCATTTTTAATAAGTAGTTAGGTCAGTTGTGGCTTACAGTTCGGAATTACTTTATGTAAAACTAAAAAATGAAAGAAAAACCAAACTTATTGGTAGATTAAAAAACATAATACCCGCAAGGCAGGAGTGATTCTTCCATCGCTTTCGATCGAGAGTATGCTATTTGTCTAAAACATGCAGGGAACGTGGGTTCCCAGCCCATTGTCTGAAAACTAGACTTCTAGCTATAAAAACAATATCGAGAAGATGAAAACGTTTTATCAGAAAACCAGTTATTGAACTTCCAGCGTCAGAGGCCTGCGTGGTGCATTGTTTGTGTATTTTTCCTGGGGAGCTTCTTGTTTTCTGCTTACAATTAGCAGTATAAAATGATTTTTTTAAAATCATCTTATCTCTAATGAACATGTATCCCCAGAAATAAAATTGTGAGTATCTTGTATTTTTAAGAAAGCATAATTTGAGGGTGTTTATTAGATATGAAAACGTGAACCAGGATGGAATAATGAAGCTGGTGTTCTTATCAGTGTACGATTAGCTCGGCATAATTGCTAACATTTCCCTTTGAAGTGGGCAGAGTCCTTTTTGATGGCGCTGGCGCAGATGAAATGGCACAGCCAGGGTAATGTCTGCGTGCAGGACGCCAGGCTGGTTCTCGGGCACTCGGTGGTGTCTGTGCATTCACACTCGCAGCCTCCGCAGCCAGCGCCCATGCAAACCCCCAGCGGCAGCAAGAAAACTTCTCTCCTAGATGGAGATGACCCCAGTGAGGGCGACGCTGTGACTCCCAGCCGTCAGAGGTCTGTCGCCGTATCGCTGGTGGAGAGCCTGCTGCCGGGATTGCGTACTTTAAGATGTTTATAAAGACCTTACGGGGTTTGAGCTAAATCCTTAAGTATGAGGATCTTGGCTGGAAACACCGCTTTTTACAGTGGAGTTGATCAAAAGCAGAGACGAGGGAAAGGTGACGCTGGATGGCCCCAAAGCTGCTCCTCTGTCACCGCCCGACCCCATGAACCGGTGGCTGGTGTCAGCGAGCTCCGGATCCGGCCACGGCCAGGCTGAGCCCCCCATCTTCCCTGAGAAAAAAGCTGCAATAATGATGCAAACTCCATTGCCCTCAACCTCCCTCTCAAAGGCATAAAAGTCACCAAAACGTTATGAACACGTGAGATGCAGTAGCTAAAATCAGTTTATTCACCCCAAAGCACCGGCACATCTTTCTGATTGCTGGTGTAACTGTTATCGGTTGCTATCTAGCACTGTCATTAACACGGTGCTATTATCTCTCTCTGGTGTTTGGGAAATTAACTGACTGCCCTCTTTTATCTTGATGCTTACTTGCATCCCTTGCTGCTACTGCGTATTTCATTGCAAGCGCGATCCAGCACTAAGAGCATCAAGGATGTTTTTGGTGTCTGGAGCTCCATTTGCTGAACCTACCCTGCAAGACAGGCAAGGAGCTCAGAAGGTTCTGCTACAGCTTGTGTGAAAATGCCGTGTTTCAATGGGACGCTTCACTGAGCTCATCTCGGAAGTGCCTGTTGTGTCCCCTTCACCAGGCTGGCACGGTCACCAGCAGGAGTTGATGGTACCACAGGACTCCAACAATGGGACAACTGCATCCCGCTGTGTGGGCAGCAGCCTGTCCTGGGGAAGATCTTCCATTACTCCCAGCTATCTCTTTAGATACAGATTTCAAATTTTCTTCCCCTTCCTTACTTTTTTGCAGTTGTACAGGCTGCCTTCCTGCCCCACCAGGACTAACACACTTCCTTCTGTCAAGGACAGCAGCTGCCGGAGTGGAAAAGCTGCATTAGGAAAGAATAATGTGTATTTTTAGGCTGCCTCTTTATATAGTTCAGGAGCTGAAAATGAGGAAGAGAGCCAAGATCTCTGTGGAGCTCCAGCGAATATGCCATGAAGCATCAGTGGTGCAAGACCAGATTTAGGGAACTGCTGGAATGGGCCATTACAGCTGTAAAGCAGATACAGTTTTCATATTATCCCTGGAGAGATGTTTCCTCTTTTTTTATAACAATCCTTTTAATACTTTTTAAAATGAAAGCTTCATTTCTTGGTATGAAATTACCTTTTTTAAAAAAAAATCAAAGATCTTACCATGAGAAAAAAACCTGGCACTTGGATACCCGTGTGATAGGCATCTTATAAATACCTCTGATAAATAAGGAAAATTGGTATGAAAGTAATCTTAAGAGTCTGTCTTTCATTTTCAAAGACAAGAAAACCTTTCTCAGTTAAAGATGAAATCATATTATTAACCCATCATCTTGTGCCTGCACAAAAGGCACAGTGGAAAAGTCCAGAGAGTACAGAACTGTATTTACCATTCTGTAAGCGCCAAAACACGGAGACACGGTGCAGGGATTTTTGATAATGGAACTTCCGCCTAAATTTAATTTCCTTTCTTTGGCTCAGATAAGGTCTTTCATTTAATTTTAATGTAGTGCTTTTTAGTAAATCCAAACTTACCAGACTCTGGGGCATTTAAACCTGTATCCAGAATTGACTTTTGCAGTGTGAATCCACGGTTAGTATTTACGTGAGTATGCCACAGTGCGTTTCAGTTATTGTATGTTCTTGGGGCTACAAGGACAGGATGGAAGAGTCCGTCTTCATATTACAGATGAGCTGGAAATCTCAACAGGACACGGGATCTGAATGTAGGAGGTTCTTAATCTTGGCAGGAGTCAGCAAGTCCCTTCTGTACTCACACTACAAAAGACAATTTGCATGAGGATTGTTGCAAACTCCAGTCCTCAGGATCTAATTTTTTTGCAGGACTGCGATGACTTCCTCCTTCCCCCAGAAAAGAACCAACAGTGTGAACTGGTTTTATTGCCTTCTTGGACACATTAGCATAATTTATGCATACCTGCTCTGCGTTTTCCAGTTATTTCTTTAGACTTTTCTGGGATCTGGGACTCTCTTTCCATTTGTGAATCCTGTACACTCACTTGCTGTTGTAATTTGGGAGGCTCCTGCATATTTGAAAACGATGGCTTCATTTGTTTTTCCAAGTTCTTACTGAATCACTTGTTAGTGTACAAGTAACATTCCAAGCACCAGATTAATGAAAGCGCCTTTCTTCTTTGTACAAGTTATATTACGTCAGAAATTTCTCCACACGCACACCAGTTCCAGTTATCTGATTGATATATTTAGACATCACGCATGAAATACGCCTTTATTCAAGTATTTGTGTCTATAAACTGAAAAGGACCCTTTATTCTGGAGGAAGAGTCCTGAAGCTCGGAGCTGAACTGTACGGTTCTGTCAACAGTTAATCTGGCTGCTCGCCAAAAAACAGTCTTATCTCTTCAAGCAAAATCGGTGGAAGGAACCACAAGAGTGATTTTTAAAAGATCCTTTTGGAAAAGACCCACAAACTCGTGATGTCACTTCAAATCCACGGCCAGCAGACGCTGCCCATCAGCCCTGCTCTTGGCAGTTGGGCTCCTCTTGGTGCCCACTGGGGAAGCAAAGGGCAGAGTTGATCTGACCATGAAAATCATTACCTGAGGGCTTTGCTCTTAGGGCCTTGTGCTCCATGTGCTGCACAGCGTGGAGCAGAGAGGCCAAGGGGGAGCTGGTAAAGCAGCCAGTGGCACGGGTGGAAAAAGGCTTCCATGAGGCCAGCCCACCTTGGACAGGATGCATAACCCCATCCCAAACCAGCTGGGGTTCGTGTCTGTTGTTCCTGACATTGCCTGGTGTGGAGATGAAGATGAAGATGAATATTTGCAGTGGATTTATTGCACGGGAGCCTCAGCCAGACGAGGGCACCATCGGGCTTGGGCGCTCGCTCTGCCTAAGCCCTTCTGGCCCACAAGGCAAGACCTTACAGGCAGAGGAGAAACCAGTGGAGAATAGGTAGAGTGCAAATAACAGCACTCTGATCATTGATCTGAGCTTGAGAGGAAAATTATGGCCATCACCTGCAGATCTGCGGTGTGAGGTTAAGTGAGCTGGACTGTGGGAAGAGTCACCAGCTCGTTAACATCTCAGGCTGCCTGCAAACGAGTCGTCTAACGGCAGCCTGGGAGAGGCTTGCAGGTTACTGTTGCTGAGGCAGGTGGAGAGGACAGCACAGGGCTCAAGATGCCGTGGTGTGGTCAGGTTTATGCCCCGATGTCCTTGGGCTGCAGGTGTTCTCCTTGCTGAGACCAGCTGGAATTGGGTGTGCTGAGCCTTCATCCTTGATGATACTGGTCTGAGGGAAAAAGATGACCTCTGGGTGAAGTTTCTTTCACTCTTTTTATTGCAAGCATGTACCTCTGGGAGAGTGTGGATAACAAGTGAGGTGGGCTTTCTTTCCATGCACTAGGAGGCAGTTGGAGCTGGCTATAGTTTTGACCAGGTAAAATACAGAGAAACAACTTGTAGTTCTGCAAAAGCCAGCAATGTTCAGATCATGACATGTCCCACCAAAGTCTGGAGGAGTTAGCGTTTGACTGGCCCTGGCATCCGTCATTTCAAACTCTATCCTAGGACGTTGACTTCCTCTTTGAAAAGTGCCCGAGATGTGGGGCTGCTCAGAGAGCCCATTTGCTGCAGGATTTCCATAATCCACGAGCCATTAACAACCTCACACAAAGTGGCACCTTAGTAGCCAGACCTAGCAGAGAAACCAAAGCAAATAGGGGCTTAGTTTCTCTCCTGTGCCTCCTCAAACTGGGCCACAGCTAATGCCGAAAGGGGTTTACGCTATTACCGCAGGAGCTGGAGGATAGCGTATTTCAGTCGTGAGCTTCCTGTTTACTTCATTGCTTTTAAGACTCTTGCTGATTTAAGCATGTGCTGCTCTGGAAGGAAGCAGCGGTATTTGCAAAAAAAGCTTTTTGAGAAATATTTGTGCATCCTGTGCAAAAGCAAAGCCTATCAACAGCCAAGAGAAGAAGCAAAACCCCAAAGTCATTATTAACTAGACAGTCCAAAATATAGGAGGAAAAGAAGCAAAGTGGCAGCAGGTCCATGCAAATACCTAAGTATGGTCAGGTACTATATGTTACAGGGTGTGCAGAGGATACACAGACTTATGAGTATTGTGGGAAGCACAGAACAGTTTTCATGCTTGTGCAACAGCAGAGGACTTTTTTTTTTCCTTTTTCAGCTGAGAGATGAATGAGCTAAAATGACAGAGACAGAATGGAAAAAATAAGCAGACTTGGATCTGGACTAAATGCACTAGCAGGATAGGATGTTAATTTTACCCAGATTTGGTTTAGCTTGGGAAAAAAACCAACACTTTGTCTCTCGGAGCTGTCTGCATAATGTATACATCTAGAGCTTCCCAATGTCACTGCAAAAATGACAGCCATGGCCAGGTCGGGCTCGTCTGCTCTAATTACCCCTCCACTGGAGATATTTCATGTCAGCATGCGGCCACTCTAAGCACATACACTGTGAGAGAGTTAGGGGTGAAGCTGGGAGTTTTAACCCTCAGTTTCCTTGCTCTGCTTGGCTTGCATTAGACCCTAATTAAAATGGGAGTATTTGGGAATTGAATTAAGAATATAGAATCAATTAATAAGATACTTAAATGATTACACAAAGTTAGCAGTGAACAGTTTGATACTTTCACTTCTGCTTTAGCTAATTCCTGATTTGATGAAGAATCCCAGCCATCAAAAAGGCTCAGGTAATTAGTGTTCTTCTGTGCCATAAGGTATTTTTAACTACCCCTTACCAAAGGCACCTCCTCCTTTAGAAATGGGACTTTTCAGATATAATTTAGAGAAAACTAAGGAAATTCCCCCCCATAAAAAAGTTAAGGGAAAGTTAGGGTAAGAATATAAATCGCAACATGATTTTTTTATTTTTTTCGTTATTGATTTTATTTCATAAAAACAAGAATATGTTTGTGTCGGTGCAATGGTGAGTCCAAAGACAGCCCTGTCTCTGGCCCAGGTTGCAGGTGCGTTGTGGACAGGGCAAAGCACGTGAAGAGGCATTTGGCTGTGGAAAAAGCAAGGCTGAACAATGCTGGTGGCCAGCTAACAGGACCGGTGCTGCGCTTCTGGGGTGTGATCCTGTTCAGCTTCTGGCTGTGGAAGCTTGTAGTGACCTGGTGGCTGCCCTGCATCGTGCAGATGTCCAGGCACATCCAGGGACATCCAGAGATGCCTCATGTCTGAGTTCTCCCCCAGGCAGAGCAGAGGTGAGCCTGAGGGCAAGCACCAGGGACCAAAATCAAAGGACTCCAAGGCAGCCTGGGAGCCTGGCAGGAAAGACTATATCTTGCATTATAGAGCATCTCTGGTTCACAGCAGCGAGGGGATAGGGAAGAGACAAATAACCTTGTTCATAAAATCCTGCTCTCCTTTTCCTCTGTGGCATCTGCTGGTCCGGTTGGGCAAGGAGCATTTGCAGTGAAGGACGGGTACTTTCTGCTTTGCACTGCACAAAGAAAGGCCTCGTCACATGTGATGCAAGGGGGATGTCCAATGGGGGCCTGACCTCCCTTAATAGCAATAACATTAAAATATTCTGCTGCAGGAACACAGCGACATCTGAAACTTTCTTTCCGTCATTTTCTTCCCCCTCCCTTTTTCTCAGCTCTTTGGATCCTTTGGCCCATATGTTGCTAATTTTCTGTCTTTTCAAAGCACTCTGTTTCATTTAAAGTCAGAATACATTATATTCATCACCATCAATACTAAGGAAAAAAGAGATCTCAAAGGTCAGTGTTCCCCTTAATATATAAAATAAATGAGTGAAGCACTGTGGTTTTTTCCTTTAGCTTATTGCTTTTCTTAATCTACTTTTTAGGTCTAGTGTGTGAGATCACAGGAGGGACTTTAGCAATCGCTCCTAGAAAGGCTTCTTATATATTCTGCAAGAAAGAAGTCCCTCAAAAATGCATGCCTTTGTAGTTTGATCTGCTGAGCCATCCTTCAACCTAGCTAATTACTGGTCAGCAAGCTGGCGTGCCGCTACGGTGACATGCACAAGTACCGAAGGACTTCCCTTGCCAGGAGCTCACGTTCACTTGCTGTCCATCACGTTTACCCAGGAAAAAAATTCCTCTTTCTTTGCTGAAATATTGCACTTACACCTTGAAATCTGTGCAAGGGAAGATAACGAGAGAAAGCACTGGCAGTAAGATTTTTAAAGTAATAATTCAGTAGATCACAGTCTTACCAAGATGCAAGTTAAACTGTTAAAATCACTTGAAACTGAGAAAAGCATGCAAGATGATCTGCTGCTTGAAGTTGTGTTGTTGCAGAGGTGAGGTCTCATTGTAGAAGGTGATCACAGGATTAAATTTCTGGAAGGACTTGTAGCAGATTGCCATGCGACCTGCAAAGAGTTAATTACATCACTAGCCTGCTATTTTCTTGCTTCTCTACAATTTGAGTGACAAAAGCTGATCTCTCCCCAGTTGTGACAGTGACAGCAGGGCTTGGGCCAGCCCACATCAACCCTCGTGGGCTGGAGTGACCCAGGAGACGCAGCCAAACCCAAAGTCAACTTGAGAGCCAAATGAACCTTTCTTTACAAAACCTCAGACCACATGAAAGCGCTTGGATTTGTGTTCTGTTATGAACCTGGAATCTGGGCCAAGTTAGTTAAAACGTTCATCAAGACTCATCAAGACTCTGATCTTTTTAGTGAATCTGGGCCTGAGAATTGAACTAACCCTAGTCTGAAGTTCAAATTAGCCAGGAGGCAAGCATTGTCTGGAGTGGGACGAGGTGCTGAGTAGACGGTGGCTGGATTTCACCAGCTCCTCGGCTGCGTTGCTGCTGCACGTGATGGACGGACTTGCTTGAGAACCCGAATCACCCCAAACATAAGCTGTGGGGACTGAAGGTCTTGGGTTCCCCTGAAATTTTGCTGCTTCTCATTCTCTCAACCACTCAACAGAGCCGTGGCCAGAGCAGGTCCCGCTGAGGCTGCAGCCTTGTCCCTAGGTTTTGATGGGTGCCACGCATCAGACCTTCTGCGCACCTTCCCACTGTAAGCTCGTTTGGGCAGAGACCTGCTGTTTGTTCAGAACACTTGCATGGTGACTCAACTAGTAAATAATCTCAGGAAAGTTCACTTCAGTGCTGTGAGATGCCTACTTTCATCTGGCAGTACTTCAGGGCTGGCACTTCATCAGTAGATGAACAAAGCCAAGTAACACAGTACAAGTAAAACTATTACAACCTGGGGTATTTCCAAAACAAGTTCCTGACCAGACAAAAAAGAAGAGAAGAAAAAAAAAAGAAGAAAAAAGATGGAAGCAGAAGGCAGGAGGGGCTTTAACAGCTGTTAGCTTTGAGCTGTAGATTTCATATAAATAACATTTATGGCTATTTTGAACAAGTACAGAATTTGCATATCTGTAAGTGAAAGTTTCTTGCTTTGGAGAATGGCTTCACCAGTCTAAATGAAGACTGTTCAGTGGGAACCAGGAATGGTGCTACTGTAGAAATCACAGCCTAAAAACCAGTTAGCAGGCAGGCAGCTGCTCTTGGATGCCTTTTCACCGCAGGGCTATTTGATCTCGCTTGAGGTTGATACAAGTCCTGCAGATGGGTAATGGGTTCTTTTTGAACAACAGGCCTGCAACATTTCTGCATCTGCAATTGAAAATGCTGTGGCAATGAAAGGAAGAAGGGTCTTTTAGGTCTTGTTTCTGGCTCTACCACTAATTTAATGCATGACCTTGGGCAAGTCAAAAAGCATCTCTGACCTTAGTTTACCTAGTGAGAAAATGGGAGTGGTAACACTTATCAGTCCCTGCGGTATCCAAGATTTCACTAAAACGTGTTTCCTCCGTCTGCTGAGACAAGTGAATCATCACTCTGCCCGTCTGTAGGCAGGCTCCTTCCCGCTCTGAAAAGCAGCCTGTCCTCACAGACCGATGGTAACACATGCTCATAGCTCAGTGCTGGAGAGAGTTATAACCTGCTCGTGACCTCTGAGCATTTCCAGGCAACTATGTGCTGGGCTAATCCATCATGATATCATTCTGCTGATCACCTGATATTTTCCATGAGATACACTCCTTGCTTTCAACCAAGAAACAGAATTGCTCTTAGAAAAGCACACGCACTCTAAAGCCTGACTTTTCCATCTCATGCCACATTCGGCTTGCACACAATTAATTTAACACCCAGCTGGTAGTAAAATTAGGTGCTCCCCGAGCATTATGTATTTTAAATTGCTTTCTTAATGCTTTCTGCTCTATCAGGGCTGTCCTGCTGAGGAAAGGGCTAATATCTTCTCCCAGATTCAACTTTTCTCTCAGCATTGCAGTACAACCTGTTGTAAATGTGACTTTTTATCAAAGATGCCCAACAGGCTCTCCAGAATTCCTGCAAGTCTTCCGCATCTGGAGGCAGTTTCAGATCTGCAGTGTCTGGGTTCTCTAGACCTTGCATGCTGCTCGCTTAATGGGGACACTGCCCATCACGCATCCCAGAGCGGCAAGGTCGACCGCTCAGCCCCTTCGCCAGGGATGGTTTTGATGTCCGGGTTAGCATGTTGTTGCTGCTCTCTGAAATGGAGATCGGATTCTGGCTCTGGGAGCCGTGAAACCAAACCGAATGGCAGGCAGCAAAATCTGTAGCAAAACACAATAATTTTCTTAACGTGCAAGGGAGGGGAGAGAGGGAAAGAGGACCCTACACGAGACATCGTGTGTCTGATTATACTCCATGCATCCATGGCTATTGAAACTCTCTGATTCCCCTGTTTGAGATTTAGCTCCAACATCCCATTTGTTACAAGCAGATATGTAAAGTCTCCTCGGTATTCAGGTTCATTTAAAGATTTACATTTTGTATTTCCTTGCTCTTTTTCTGACGATGTACATAAAACAGAATTGTAAATGTTTAGGAAAATCAAAGCTATTCTTAGATGCCTGCAATTCCACTAAGTTTGTATTCTCTAATTTGCGCCATGAAAGGAAAAGGAAATCTGGGAGAGGAGCTTGTAGTTTGCTTTTTGAGTTTTTCTTTACTGCATTTGCATTGAAACTTTGGGCTTAGAGTTGTGTTTCACAAGGCAATTTGAAAGTCTTAGTAACTGTTCCTTCTGTAGGATGCATCTGCAACCACCTCTTCTACTTTTTCAGGGAGCTTAGTGGAGAATTTTTAAGTGAATTGCAACAGAACCAGCTCCAGCAGATGTCCAGGAGCTCTGCTAGAGTCCTCTACCCTGGGAAAATAGGTGATGGAGGAGTAAATTCTGCCCAAGTTTTTTTTACATAAATGCTATGACTTTCAGGGCAGAGTGTGATGCCCAGTCCAGTGCTGAGGCATAGCCATGGCTGTAACAAACTTGATTCTTAATATTGTGAGCCAAATGCCAATGCCCCTCTTCCCAATGGTAGCTGGCCAGTCCCATTGGTGCTAACAGACTCACAGTCCATCCCTGCAGACGTCAGAGATTGTAAACTACTATGGAGGAGAGGGGGAAGAAGCGGTTTCAGATTAGGATCTCTGGAGGAAAATCAGTCCCGGGTAAATCCAAGCTAGATGAAATCCGCCCTCCTTTTTTCTTCTTTCCGCACAGTGAACATCTTGAGAAAGTTCAGCCTCACAATACCAACTGGGAAGGGAAATGCTGAACAAAACTCCCAACCGGCAGAACAAGAATTTTCAAAGGAACGAGAATTGCATTCCCTGAAGCCAGCCCCAACACTGCTCTTGGATCTCTGCTTCTGAATCTGAAACAGAAAAAAATAAAAAAAATAGGGTGGTTACTTCACACTTTGCCCAGGTTTGCAGCTCTGTGGGAAAAGTAGGCTTATCCAAACAAAAGTCTTGCAGAGGCTGCATGGCTTGATGAACAGAGCTCTGGAGTGGAATTCAGGAAAACCAAGCCCTCTTTCCTGCTCTGCCACCGATCTGCTGGAAAAACTGAACACTTTCTTCTCGACATGTGCGGTAACGGGAATTTCCAGTCCAGAGACAATTTCTCATATCTAAAATATTCCTCTGAATTAGAAAAAATAGAAGAAAAATCACAGATGTGGAATTTTGCACAAATGGAAAATTTTGGTTTTGGAGAATGCAAACCAGAACATTCCTCCACACCCACGTTCAGCTGCCGGCGTGGCGTCCCCGTGTCCTGCCCAGCTCCGAGGACCAGCGAAGTCCCATGGCTCTGGCTGAGGATGAGCAGCGAGGCTGGAGACCTGAGGAACCTGGTCTGAAGCTACTGATGAAATATGTTAGATAAAAATTTGACGTAACAGATTGTTTCTGGGGAAGATTTTTTTGATTCTCTTCTGGAACCACAAGCGCACTACCGACTGGCATGGAGAGCACACGTGCTAAGGACAAACACGTGCCTGCTGTATGGGACCTACCGGCCATATTCAGTGAAGGACAGGCCAAGCTTGTGACTACCCCTTTGACAAAAATGTGCTCAATGTCCCCTCCAGCCTGGCCAGCTCAGCCTGGCCAAAGGGCAGACGTTCAGCACATCTTGGTGAAGTTAGAGGAATCTGGCATGGTGTTTTACCTTTGCAAGTCAGTGCTGGAGGAATGCTTTGCACATATGAACTATCTCATGCTCACCAAACCCCTTATTAGTTTCAGGCACTGGCCCCTATATTATTATGGCCTTGATAACTTTATTAAATTCAGCCCCAGCTTATTCATCTCACAGAATGGCCCTAACTATTTGTAGATATTTTAAAGTAGCCATCCTTGCATCGTGATCGCTTCCAGACCTCGCTGAGAGACACGCATGTGTTTGAAATGCCTGCTTTCCTTCTCCATTTCACCATAAAGTAGCCAATTTAATTTTGCACAATACCATTTGATAACAACCATGTGTGTGTGTCTTCTACATTTATATACTTCAGAGAAGGTACTGCTTGGTCAGTGTGAGATAATTTCACAAAGAAAAATGGAACCAGATGTTACTCCTTTTTACTTGGCTTCTCCGTCCACCTATCTGGTTTCTAATGTCAATCTCCACTCAGGTTTTTCATTACCTTGGGAAGGGGATATCTTTACACTTTCTGTTTTCATTACCAACATGCCTGACAAAGTGTGTGGAGTAGCTGAGGTAGATGATTATCAGCTTAGCACCTCGGAGACCATTATCAAATGGTAACGATGCTCAGGAGACAAATACAGGGAGAGAGTGTATGTTGGGTGTGTTTTTGGAGGAACTCCAAAGGGAAAGGTCACCTTTCGGACCAAATCTCATGGACAGTGTCTGGAAGCCTGGGATGCAGCCTTGAGCATGCTGGGCAGGAGCGAGGGACATCCTCAGCTTCAACAAATGGACAGGAAAATCTGCAGGTGAGCTGATGTCCTCCCCCAGGCCCTTAACGGACAGTTTTAGAAACGGTGTTACTTGGTGAGGTCTTGTTGCTGTTTATGGACCTCCTGCCTGGCTGGCAGCATAGAGTTAAAAGTGGCAGTGCTTGGGTGAGTTACTTGTATGTCGGGAAAGAGAAGGGGAATTTCTCTGAAGTTGTAGGATGGGGAGGACAGGTGTTTGCTGACAAAAGAAAGAAAGGCATTTTGCCATATAGAAGTGCAGCTGGCCGGGGGACACCCTGCACGGGGTCTGGAGTGAAAGCAGCAGCCTGGGAAGGTAGATGCAGAAGTGCTGAAGACCTGGAAAGCCCACAGTCTCTGAGGTCACAAGTGGAAAGCGGGATCTGACCTTTTGGAGTCACCATGCAGCTTAATGGCTGGCAGGCCAAGAGGGGACCATCAGTGACTGCAGCGCAAGCTGCATCCTCTTCCTCGCCCCACCAAACACAGTGCGCCGGAGGCACTGAGCTCTGCTCCCTGCCCAGCCATGGGGGCTGAGTAATCTCCTTTCAGAGCTGCCAGCTGCCATCGGGCACGTAGCTTATTTCTGTTTGGACTATGAATTTCGGACAGGTCACTTCTGTGCACATTGCTCTGCAGCAGTTGGGGTTACAACGATTTTGCTGCCAATGATCTGGGCAGAAAAGCTGTGTTTCCTCGCTGGCAACGTTTGCTGTCACCCACCTGGCTCACAGCTTGCACTTTGAGGAGAGGAAGGAGTATGTGATCTGCCTGGATATCGGAGTCCCTGCAGCACTGTCCTAAAAAAGACCCGTCCTTGTGGCAATGACACACCAGCCCCAAAGCCGCTGCAGAGAACAAGACCGAACATGGATGAAGCGAGTGCAGAGACCTGCGAGCTGGAGTTGCCCAGCAGTGTTATTGCAAGGATGTAAAGTTATGTACCGTCTCATTTACAGGTGCTTTTACCTTGACACCGGCAGTTATTAAGCTCCATGATGAGAAGAACACTTTGTGATCCTCCCATGACTCACCAGTCTTGTGACATCCTGGCAGGGGAGAGCACTTGGCCGGGGCCAGAGGCGCTTGGAAGGAGCCGTTACTGTGGGGAGTGTCCGGCCTTGCTCGCAGATGCTTTCGGGCTGGCTGAGCTGGGCAGGATGGATTCCAGAGCAGCGCCCGGTCCCTCTGGCTTTGGCCCGTGGAGACCTGCTGATGATTCAGAGGACAGCGGTAGGAGTCTGTCAAGGACCTCCAAGAAAGACCAAGTCCTACAGCTGTGAGGACATCACATGCTTTCTGCTCCTGGCCTTTCTTCACTGCTTTTTATTTTGGTTGGAGTGTGAGCTCAGTATGAGCCTTCCTTGTATTACTTTTAGTTAAATCACCCCACATTTGCAGAAAACCTTGTATAGGTGTGAGCTGATCTTACGAGTCATGCTCATTGCAGTGAACACCGTATGGCGTACGGTAAAGCACTAGAATGGGATATATTGTCCGAGCAGCTGGCTGGAGTCATGCAAACCCTGCTGCTGGGTGGCATGTAGGCCAAGGAGCAAAGGTCCTGCAGCAACTAGTCTTGATAATCACCATCTCTTAGGGACTAATCCTGAATGGCTTTGCTCCCTGGCACTGCTGGCAGTAAGAACAGCAGGTGCCCATGGAGAAATCCTTTTCCCAGCACCTTTTTAATGTCTTTGCTTTCCAAGAGGAAAGTTGAAAGGCTTTCTGACAAGGATACAGAAAAAAACATTATCAATTTTTAAAAAGTCTTTTTCTCTTGAATTGTCAACTCTTTGTGATTTCTTGCAGCCATTAAAAGAGTAATTTTGTCACTCTATGCACTTTCAATCCAGTAAATTGTAGGACAAGGCAATTCTACTGGAGGCCTAGCTGGAAGGAAGGAGAGATATTTGCTTAATACATGCTTAACTGGCAGTCACCTTGGCAATGCCTTAGCCTCGCTGCAGTCAAGGTGGCTTTCATCGCTGGAGGTATAATTTGTCACTGCTCTTCCGATTGCTCCTTCCTCCCTTCCTCTCACCTCTCGCTGCAGTCTACCTGCACCAGTAAAAATCCAGCTCATACCCCAGGATAGTGAGATGCGCAGAGATGAAGAGTAGTGCCCTGTGCTGATTAGCATGGTTGCAACTCTAAATGGTCTGTGCTAGCGCCTACTGGAAAGGCACCGGTGAACCCAGAGCTGTACCTCTGCATTGCAAGGCTGGCTGTCACCTTTCTGCCCTTCAGGGCTTGCTTGAGCTGCCACCCGAAGTCAGTTGTTCCATTGATTTCAGTGGATATCAGATGAGATCTTCTGTTCCTGAGGGCAGGATTATCAACACCAGATATCTAAGGTGAGGCCTCAGCTTCGCATAAAGGCATATAGATAAGGGACTGGATTTTTAGAAGGGTGAGTTCGGGTATTCAGAGTCACTGCAAATTCCGTTTCCTAATTTAGGTACCAAAATCCTCATCCTCAGGTGTGTTACATGCAAGCTCAGGTACGTAACTCAGGTCACACGCTTTGAAAAATACAAAATTCAGCTCTCTGCACCGGTCTACAGAAAGCACTTTGTGTAAAGCAAAGTGTCAATCTTTATCCCACTCCACCAAAGTCACCACACTGCCTGGAGCCAGCAGTGCCACCACACCTGACCCACGTCACCACCAGCAGAGTCTAGATCTTCTTGTGTTACTGCGCATCTGCCTAGTGAGAGTGATGGAAGAGTGTTTGTACAAACAAAATTCAGTAAATATTATGAAGATTTTCATATAGTTACAGGAATTCCATAGTCTAACTTAGACCATGTCATCCACAGCACTTTGAAAAGCCCTGGAAAAGTGTCTTTGAAAGGAGACTGGTTAAGGTCTCCAAGCCCTTGTCGCTCTTCCTTGCCCCACTATCATCCCAACACCCCAGTCTTTATTTTCTAGGTCATCCAGGCATGTCTTTCTCTTCTGTGAAAATGCTCAGGTCATTTGTTAGTGACAACAGGAGACAGATCTTTTGGTGATGTAAATCAATGTCACTTCAAAGCTTCAATGGAGCAATACTTCTTTACACCTTCAGATATCAGTTCTTTATGTTTTGCTTTTATGTATGTCAAAGTTCTTTTTTCTGAGAGGTAACATTTTATTGCAAATTTCTATAATTAAGCCACCTCGTTTCTATGGCAATAGACACTATACAAATTAATAAAATAAATATTCCAGCACAGTTTAATTGTGGCAAAGCCATGCTAAAAACCTTTCCATCATTCCTCATTATGAAAGCAGCAAAACGTGCTTAACAGACTATCTTATCAAAATTAGTAAAAACATTAAACTTCCCCAAAAAAACCTTCTTTTGAAAAGTTGTTCTAAGCAAGTTTCTAAAATCTCAGAAGTATTAAATCCTCATTAATATAAGCTCAATGTATTTATGGTGTCAAAAATGTGTTTTATAAAAGCCAAAAGCAGAGTTGCACAAGTTGCCTCATTATCAATAATCTAGCATCGTCGCTTTTATGTGTCATTTCTTTACACAATATACTATCATTTATGACTTTTAGCAAATACATCATGGCAAAGGATTACTCTCATCAGAGGCAGTCTTTGAAAAGGATATGCTAATTTCTAGAGAGCAAGAAAACATCAAAACAGTGCCAGCAAATAGCCAAGGGACTTTCATGTCTTAATATCCTTCAGAAGTGCTTTATCTCCTAGTGCAACGTGTATCATAGTATAAACAGGAAATGAAACAGCCGAGGCATCAAAGAACCACCAGTGCATGGCTGTAATTTTAGATCAGGTTTAATAAAGGTTATCTGCAGCAGGCTAATCAAACAAAAGGGTGTATGTTTTAAAGCGCCATTTGATAATTTTCATTTAAGGCTCCCGATCAAAGAGATCCTAACAATGTCTTACTGACTCCAGATAGATCCCTTTGCCTCACTTTTCAAAGTAGCTTCGTTTATTGCTGGTAAAACTGGTTTTGATGTTCTAATTTTTTAGGTGGAGGAGAGATCAGAAACTGCTCTGGTTTCCTGTGCACCTTAATTTGAAAAGCAATAGAAAGAGAGCTGAGAAGGAAATGAGCAAATGCAGCAAAGGTCGGGAAGATCTCAGGGTCACTTCTGCAAGCTTTTGGTGGCCATGATGTCTAGACAGGGGCTCCCGTCCCAGATGTGATACAAGGAGTGGAGACAAACCTGGCCAAGATCCGTTCGGGTCATTGACTGGTTTACGTGAGGGACAGAGGGAAAAAATTGTAGCTTGACTTGGCTTGTTGCTGACGCAAGGCAGAAGCCAGACCAGCTGTTGTCGTGACACTTCTTGCCCTTGGCCACCAGGAGTAGCTCCACTGGCATCATCGATAGACGAGCAAGAAAAAGAGAAAATTGTAATTTGACTTCCCTACACTAGGACAAAACCTGCAGCTCTTTTCCCCCTTGTATTGTTACTAATTCCTTGATTGCCCTTTCAGGCCAGATCTGATTCAAGTTCCTGAAAAAAAATGACTATTTGATGATTTCTGAAAGTGGAGTAATCCTAACAGGAGAGACTGAGAGAAGCCACCCTCTCATGGCAAGGGAGAGCACTTGTTTGGGATGCCAGTGTAGTCTTCCGTATTTCTGGGTTATTAATTATTCTGTTTGTGGAGCAAAGAGGGAGACGAGAAATTTCTCCAAATAAGAGCTTGATCAAAATTATTATGTTTCTGGTAAGACTGATATATCCAAGGGACTAAACATAGTTCAAATAATTTGTGGAATCTCTCTGTACCTCTCAAGCCCAAGGATGTTTCAAACTGATTTTTGCACAAAGATGATACTTCCCATTAAAAATTAACTCTCACCTAGAAAATTCAGACATAAATATCTCTCACTGGGAGTGGACCACAGGGGAAGTACAGTGGGATGGCTCCTGGCAGCAGCAGGAAAAGCTTCCAGCTGTCCCAGCCGTCAGGTCCAGGCAGGTCTGACCATTTTAAGGAGAGATCCCAGCTCTTTGGACCAACCTTCCCGCAGCGGGGTCTGGAGGAAGGGGCTCGCAGGGCAGCAGCAGATGCGCAAGCAGGGGCGGGGCAGGCTCAGCACCTTCTTCATGTTGACGGCTGTTCTGTGACTTGTATGTTTGTAAAGCTTATTGTTATTTTTCGTGTCCAGAAATCCAAAGCACCGTAGGGCGTAGTTCTAAAGAAAAATCCAAATAAATAAAAAATTCATCCTTGGGTGCACTTAATACAGTTGGTGAGAAATGTGCTGACTCCCAAATGTTCTCCTTCCCACACACTTCACGAAATGCTAGTTTTATACATATACATGTGTATATATTTCCTGCTGATGCTCTCTTAAATATTTCAAAGTATTCTTATGAACCAATATACTTTTACCATGGTATTTGTAAGAGCGCAAGACCTTGGTTGTACCCATACAGCCTCGGTTTTCTTCTTTTTCTTTTCAAGTAAATTTTAAATTACCAGAGAAGTGCTGATAGTCACAAAAATCTAGTTATTGGACATGAGAACTCAACCATAAGTAATCTCCCCAAAACCAGTCCCATGAAATATTCATGCTTCAGGAATGCTGTTCCATGCAGGGCAGTCGCTTCCGATAATAAATGCTTCAGGAGAAAAGAAATGGTCATACCTCTGTTTTGAGAAATGAGAAAGCTGCCAAACTGCTTGGCAGAAAAATCTGCTAAAAAACAAAAAACAGGACTAGCTTATTAAAATACCCACAGCAAGCGTTAGGTTCCCGTCACAAGCGCTGGAGAGAGTGATGCCAAGCAGCATCCCTTCGGCCAGCCTCCGTATCGATCTGCAACATATCTGCAGCCGCTGCCGATCGCTCCCCGCGTTGGATTACCGGTTCCAGTGCAGGCACCAATCAATAGTGACTGAAGGCCGGTAATGACCAAATGTCAAAGACTTTACAGCAGCTTTTTTGAACTAATATTGGTACTTCCTAATCCCGTTATCAAAGGATACCATGAAAAACACCATGACGGTGGGTACGAGCTGCCAACCTTTTGCAGTTCATACACTTGAAGCCAGAAGAAACCATTCAATAATCTTTTTTTCTGCTGACCTTTATTTCACGGGCCATTAGATTTCTTCCATATGAAGTCCAATAACTGGTGTCTGACTGAGGTACAACTTGTGCTTGGCAAAAGTGTATCTTCAAAGAAGGAAACCGGTCTTGATTGAAGACATTGGAGCTGGAGACTTCACCACCCCTTGGCAGTTTAACTCAGTGGTTATGACAGTTTATTTCTGGGCACTCTTCTGCCCAAGGAAGTTAACTCAGGGCAAGGGAATGTGTGCGAGTAAAGACAACAATCTCTTTCTACTTCACCGTCTGCAGACACAAACATAGGCACAACAGTCGTGCAGAAATACTCTACAATGACTGCTATGTCTACAGGCTTTATTTTGAATTTGTCTGCCTCGGGTTTCATCTATTAGTCTTTTTCAGTGTGTTCCCCTCCTAACCAAAGAGCTGTATATTTTACACTGATGTACTGTCTTTACGCCTCATCCCCGTCTTCTACTTAGTAACTGTCCCCAAGGGCTGGGGCATGGTGATTTCTCATGTCACCTCCAAAATTTTCTTGCCTGTTCTGCATTGGCCAAACCAGAGAATGGGCAAAGTCCTGGCCCAGCTGTAGTCAGAGTAACTGAGACATTTCTGGAGGTTCGTACCTTGCTTTCCTACCAACCCTGACTCTGAGCTTGAAGGGGTTCTCCATCATCAGCAAGAGAGACACCTTGTCATGCATGTATATGTCTAGCACATGGTCCTCTGCAAAGTTACTCGCTGGTGTCACTATGTGCAAGGTTGGGAATTTCATCGTGCTTGGAAGTGATATTTAACATTATTTAAGATGGACTCTGTGCGCATGGCAGGCGCTCCGGCTGTGCGTGTTCAACGCAGGGTGTGGGCCATAACAAATGGGTTTGCTCAGGATTTGTCTATGACCTCTAGACTTTGGCAACATGTGGACACTAGCTGGCAGGTGGCAAATAAAATATACATAGTGCAAAACATGCCTGAGCTCAGCAAATAGTGTGCCTAAGTCCTAAAATTATCCAAAACAGTCTCCATGATCTTTATGGGAGAAAATTAATTCTTCAAAGCAAGAAGGAATTTAAACTATCTCTGGTTCAAAGAAAATTGCCACATGCCGACAAACATTAAGAATGATAATATTTTGCTAAAGCCCCAGTAAATCGTTGTGTGGTTTCTCTGCATTTCCTTTCCCATTGCTGTTCATTGCTCATACATCCACATTCACACTGGCAGCTCAAGGAGGAATAACTCCCTATTGAAAAGAGAAGAAAAAAATCATTTTAATTTGATACGATGCCCTGGGATATGGTTTTGACTCAGTAACGTTGCTGCCTGTGCAGGCTGCTTCTTCCAAGCATCCTCAGAGCATTTGCTGAGTACCAGAACATCCCAACCTAAACAGGAGCTGTAAAAAGTCTTATCAATCTGTCATACTAACAACTGTAATTAAAAGTGTTAAGCGAATGCACTAAGAGCCTCTCCGGGAGGGTGCTAGAACCTGTGTTTGTCTCTGTGTTAAAGTAATTGCTTCAATTACAGTACTAGGTTGTTAAGTGTGTGGCTGTACTCAAGGAACATGAAGGAAAACAAGAAGGGCCTAAGCAATGAATTTCTGTGACATACTTTTGAAGTACAGGAGGATATTGTCAGTGCTCCCTTAGCAGCAAAGGCGGCAGAGGGGAATGCAGAGGTGATGAGAAAGGAGCTCATGGTGTCGGTGGGGGCCAGTGCAGATCTGCCACACAGGTCAGGGGACAGAACTAAACTCTCCCAGCTCCCACCCCAGAACATTTTTTTTCCCAAGCAGTTTCAGGATGAAGCAAGTTTCGGGATGGCCTCATGAAGCAGGACAGCAAGAAGAGCCCCATCTGTTGCAAGACACCAACATCCCGTAACTCCAGCCTTTCATTGTCCACCACTTGTGACTTCAGGGCACAAGCACTTCTGGAGGCAGATTTTTACATTTGTTTATTAACTGACAAGCAAAAAAGTCTAAAGCAGAACACATGATGCAAAATCCCCCTCCCCAAACCCCTCCACGCATCTTTTCCAGGAGGCTGGAGCTAAGTCCACATTCACAGCTTGATCACATATGTGTGAAAGGGATCCAGGCTTGAGAACTTTCAGTTGGAGCAGCCGCAGTAGGAGCGCTGTGTCTGCCTCCATGTCCCAAGAAAGGGTCTCAGTCCAACAGTGAGGAAGGACCTGCAAACTCTTCCTCACCCTGATTACTTACCAGATTAAACTTTCTTGCTTGTGGCCTCCTAGCTCTTCCAAAGTTCTGGGTAAACCCAAGTCTGGATTTTAATTCAGAACCAAATTCTAATTTAGTTCCGTCTAAACAGCTACATGGACTGTCGTATACCTGCAACAACTGACAGCAGTTAATGGTTATCATAAGGTTAACATTCAGTTGTAAAAGCCACAGTAATTGAGTAATAATGATGGAAGAGCTCGGACCAATCCAGCAATGCCTCTCTTACGTTGCTGCGTACAGAGACAGTAAATCAGGGCAGTCAGTTCCCATTACGCAGTTTCGCCCTGAAGGAGCTTAGCTGCTTTGGCAGTGCAGATGACATTAAACAGATGAAGAACAAAAATGGCTCAGATATGATTATAATACATATGTGTAGCTGTCACAGCCCCCTTTCAACTTGCACCATATGAAAATAACCTCATCAAAACAGAAAGACTTTTAAGGCTGAGGTTAATTGCAAAAAAACCTCTAAATAAAACGATCACAAGGCCCCGAATGTTGTTATTAGTGTGAGCCAGCGGTGCACTCTGAACTTTACTGACAAAAAGTTTGCTCTAATTTTGCTAACTTTGCCATAAAATAGACAAATCATAACTATCTGCTGGAACAAGCCTATGTCTGTTTCTAAATATGCACCAGGCTTCTTATTATCCACGCACCAAACTTCTGTCGCTGGTGAGTCTGAAGTCAAGCCCTAGATCATCCGTCGACTGCTCAGCGTCAGGGTAGAGGGATGCACATCTGGACCCGACATGAGATCCCCCTACACTCTGCTTCTGGAACGTGCGGAACGAAATCCCCAATCTCGCCATCTCCTTCAAACTTAGTAAAGAACTGAAGGGGTAGCTGAGCTTTATTGCTCCATTACAACCCCATCCAGAAAGCTTGGCGTTAGATTGTACAGGGCTGCGTTGAATCTCCATCACAAAGCTTAAAAGCCACATGAAGACTGCTGTGAATTTTTTCATGTGTGTGTAAAGAGCAGAGGCCTTCAGAGAAGATTTGTGGCCCTTGTGACCACCTCGCGTGCGATTTACCATTACCCTGGTGTGAACGTGAAGCTGGGTGAGACTCAGCAGTTCTGACAGAGTTTTGCTTTCAAAGTTGGGTTTGTTTAAGTGGCTCAAAGGGGTGCTGGGCTGCCTGGATTGGAGCCAAAGAAAATGTTGATGCAAATCCTGCAAAGTAAACCTACCCCCTCCCAGAGTCACGTGCTGTTTAATTGTTTTCTATTTTATTTCACGCAATGTCTCCAATCTATCAGTGTGAGAAGCACCATGGTTCATGCGGCAGCATGGAAGTATTTCTGATTTTCTTTCCACAAGGTTGGAAAAATCTCCCTTCTTCTGGCTCTCCCCTGCCAAATGACTCATGCTTCAATATTTAAGAGGCTGTATAGCAAAGTTTAGAAACTGAATCAGCTTTGAGCCCAGATGTCCCCAAATACCAGGCTAGTTCATGTTCACTACTCCACATATGACCGTGCAACTAGTCCCTGAAGTTTGACTTGGACATCAGAGTCACAAAATGCTTTGGGTTGGAAGGGACCTTTAGAGGTCATCTAGATGGACCCCCCTGCAGTAAGCAGGGACAGCCTTAACTAGATCACATTGGAAATCATCCTCTTAGTTTCCCATCCCTCAGCCCAAGACAGCTTTAGCTCATTACAGCATCTCTCCATCCAGGCTACCCCCCTAAATCCACTCATCTTCCTGCGTTTCTTTAGAAAGACATGGGAGCAATGGGGCTAATCAGGGAGTGTTGTCCTCTCTTTTTTTATGTCCCGAAATCTGGTTTCCCATCACTAGCTAATTGATTCCTTAGCACTAAAATTTCAGGCTGTGATGGTTGTCTGTAGGAATCTAAAGCTACAAACTTTCCAGTGCTAACAAGAAAGACGGTGACCTAATACCAGACAATGCAAAGGCCAACACAACATAACCAAAGAGCTGCTTGAAAGCTGCCAGTGCAGCATCTCCCCTCATACTAAAGAGAATCTTCTGGAAGCAGCTCAGTTTCTGGCTGTGACAGCATTTGTGGCGTTCCAGGATGAAATTCCTCTCCCCTGATGAGGGATGAGCGTTATGTTTGAAGGCTGCTTCCTTCCAGTACTTTTAGCCAGGAATAGCCTATAGGATTAAGCTGGCATTTGGTTTCGTAGCCAGACTTTTGGGATATTATACTATCATGTGGTCAAAGAAAAGGGGGGAACATAGGACAGCCATTAAAGAATGGAGAAAAGGTCTCTGGGAAGCGATAAGATTGATTTCAGTCCTCATCCAAGCTGCTTATCAGGAAATGGAGGAGCCACCCAGCAGCATCGCACAAGGACAACTGCTCTTCCCACCCCACTCCAGCACAGAGGAGGCAGCAGGGGCAAACCAGTCTTCCTATGAACCTCCTAATAGTGACCAACCCCTTCTGACCAGGGGCAGCCAAGTCTGGGAGGTGGAGGGGGCAGAAATGCTTCTCTCAGCTGCATGTGCCTTTGTTAATTAAGCTGAATGCTGCCAGCTGGGCAGGCAGGGAGGGCTGCTGGGACGGCCGGGGCTGCCTTGGGACTCCTAGCAGGCAAACTCCTCTGGCACCTGAAAAACCTGGTCTTGCAGCTCTTCAGGGATTCTTGGAAGGTAAGATCCTAAATTTGTTCTTTCCTTTAATGAACTTTGGCGCTCCAAGGTGGAGAGTGAGTTCTGCTTTTGATGTAGTCCGCATCTTTTTGCTGTTGGAGGCACAGGGAGCTTGCTGCTTTTCTGGATGTTCCAGAAGCTGGGACTGATGGCTGCTGCTTGTTGTTTCCAGTGGGAGTTGATGCAAATAAATCCTGCTGTTTTGATCCACGTGGGTGACAGCAGCCCTGGAGGTTTGCAATAATGCTAAGAACAAACTTCATTAAACTTACTGCATGTCATGTGGCTTTCAGGCAAAAATAAAAACCCCTGCCAGTGTCCACAGTTTGATCCGTGTGCTTGCAAAACTCACAGGGCCCTGTGGTGAACCCAGGTTGGACTTTGAGTTTGCTTGGTTTTGGGGGATGCATTGCCAGTCTTTTTTCTTGCATGAGGGTTGCATGCATGAGCATGAGCTTTTACTGCCTGTTGAAATAAATGTGCCACACATTTTGAAGTTTGTGTTGTAACAGATGAATTCAAGTTTCTTGGGATCTACTTGCAATGAGCTCGAGGGGGTGTAGGAGGAGCAGCCTGGGAACCACCAGGATGGCTGTGTCTTCTCCTGGTTTGTTCAGAGATGCTGGATGCCTAACGGTCAGCAAAATGGACTGTGTTATCTGAGTGTGGGAGATCGAGATACGTTTCAAGAGCTGTAAGGAGGCTGGCAGGAAGATTGAAGTCCAGGGCCTTGGACAGAAGAGATTAAAATGCTTTTGCGGGTTTGGTAGATTAAGGACCTGTTTTGTTTTAATTGAATTTGCTCCTAAATTTGTCTATCAGTGGTATATGAACCATGAGACACACCTGTGGTCTGTATGAATCAGCTGAGAAGGGACGAAATGCATTTTGCCAGCCGTGATCCTCTTTGGAGTGTGTGCTTGTTCTGGCTGTGGAGAAGGGCTCTGGGTGATGACAGCAGAGAGGGGGCATTTCGAGCCGTTAGTGACATCCGCAGCCTCGCAGGAATGTGTCAGAGAGTTAATTATTGTGTTCAACTGTAATTCTATCGTGCCAGAACAGAAGTAGCTTGTTTGGGTACTCTTTCCTCCCCCCCCCCTTCCCCCTTTGCTAAAGATAAAGGAGTGAAGTTTAATCATTAAATCTCCATCTTGATCCATGTAGGTCACGCACTGAACCCAAGTCAGATAGCGTAGCATTTAGCAACCTTATCTCCTTTACAGTACAGCGCGAGCAGGAAGCTGACTCTGTTGTCTGTTCTATTTTTTAATATACGTTTATTTAGAGAAAAGCCATCTCAAAAGTAGTAGTGGGGGGGTGGAATCTTCCAAACAGCAGCTTCTGTAAACAGGATGAAATCAGATAAAGAAATTACTGTAAAAATATTGCCTCATCTCTAAAGCTCAGAACTTTTTTTTCTGTTGCTCTGTTTTATCTTTGAGAAAGATAATGGAAGAGGAAGCTTGAAACCACATTTCCATTGATGTTTGAATACACAACTGCTGGATTTAAGAACTGGAGGAGATCAAAGAGAATGGTTTTCATTCCGATAAAATTATAGCAGTTCTGGTATAGGGTGATGGGCTCATTTATGAACTCTACGATGCAAATAGTTGTTAAGGCACCTTTTTTTTTTTTTCCTTTCCTTTGCTAAGAACTAAATGAAAAATGCCTGGAATTCCTGAGGATTAATTAGGAGTGTGGCTAATAATGTTATAACAGATACATACTAAGAGCGTACGTCTCTCTTTAGCATATTCTCTGGGAGCACAAAACATCTGTACAACCCAAAGGGAATAGGAGTGCCTGTTCTTTGCTACTGTGTATTACAGTTCACACAACATGAAAACTTAACAGCATTAAGTTACAAAAGTATGTATCCTGACACCATGTGATGCTGATTTAATTTTTTATTGACACGTGCTCTGACATTCATTACCAAGTATAAGTCACAACTTAAAGCCATTCATGTATGCAGAGCTAACACAATTATTTATCACATGCTATTTTATGTTTTTAAACTGTGCAATAAAAGCTATCAGGAAGAGTCTATATAAAACGCAGAAGTGACACATCTGTGACTGAACGGGAGATCTAAGGCTGCGGTCCTCTAGTGTATCCGTGAAGACTTCCTGCGCCTGTGGAAAGATCTGTTGACCTGGGAAGGCTGTGCTTTAGTTTTTGGGAGACTTTTTTTTTTTTTTTTTTTTTTGAGAGCTGGGGATTATATCGGGGCTTGTGTCAGCTGCGGCGTGGTAACCTCGCATTTGCATGCCCTGAGGATGTGAATGTGCTTTAACGCAGTTCATGCAGAAATGAATTTGTCCGTGCCGGTCATAGAGCCTAGCTTGGTAGGGAATCCAGTTTGGTGGATATTTATCCACTTCTTCTTATGCTTCAAAACTTGAAGTTTCACAAAAATCATATTCTGTGTTGCTCACAATGTAGTAGGAAAAATTATGAACTTTCAGAACTTTTTATTTTTCTTTTGTTTGGGGGATGTTTTGTTTTGTTGGTTTATTTACATTTTGAGTTTGGGGGTGGTTTTTTTGTTTGTTTTTTAACTTTAATATCCAAACCAAATTGGACCATCTCCTCCGCAGACAAAGAAGGAGGGCAAAGTGCTGGGGGGTGTCTTATCAGGAGGTCACCTATTCGCATGGAAATCCAGGTGTCTAAGGGTCTGTGTTTGAAGAGTTGAACTGGTGATGGGGAGGGAACCTCTTATCTGGAAAGGCTGCACGATAAGAACCATCATGCTCCGTTAATGATGATAACGCACAGGGAGGTGATGCTTTGCACTTGAGGCATAGGCCAGCTCCAAAGATGGTGGCTAAGTGCAAGACTAGCATAGCTCTCGCTTCAGTTTGAGTTTTAAGCCATGTCCTCACTGAAAGAGAGGAGCACACCTCTCCTGTCAGACCCAGCCAAGAGGCTTGATTTGCCCGTCTTGGACACAACGGCCTGGGGGTCTGTAATGGTCTACGGAGTGGGGAATTTGCAGCAGGACATTTTATGCTTGAGCAGTGTCAGCATGGTGGCTGCTCCTGGTGCAACCTGCTTGCACTGCACAGCCACTTGTTACACAGGTGCCTGTAAAAGGCTTTTTTTCTGTGTTTTTTTGAAGCAGACAGATTTGCTCTCTGTTGTTGACTGCCTGCTGGACTGGGTGGCCATGAGCCTGATCCAGTCTGTCGACTGAGCCCCATCTCCCCTCCTTTGTCCATTAGTCTTTTTATGAAACCCTTGAGCAGAATGTGGTTCTTGCAGCCTCACTTCTACCGTATCAGATGTGGCTGGTGACTCAAAGCAGCACACAAATGGGTAAGCTCTTACCCTGAATTATTTTATTTAGTTTCTTTTGCTGGCAAAGTGCACCGTGTGATGGCACTCTGAGCTGCCCAATAGAAACAATGGCCAATGTTGCTTCAACTTAGAAACAGCTTGCGTTCAGGGTGGGCGCAGAGAACAGCTTGTGCAATTAAAATGGTGATTATCAAAGTCATGCCTAATAAAGTCATCTGTGACTTGCTGAACTCAAGTTAATGACCATGAAATCCATGGTTAATAACAGGACAGCCATAAGTGTGATGGGTGACATGCCGAAGGTAGCCAATGGAAAGTAATAAATAGTATCATGTGTTAATGTTTGACAGTTTAAACTGTCACTTGCAAATTTTATCCCCATGGTGACTGTTTGAAGTTTGCATTTTACTTTTTAAATGTCTTTTAAGAGCTTCTTGCTAGCTGTAACTTTCCAGTGAGACTCATTTCGTATTTGGAGCTAAGCGCTGAGATTGCGCAATGGTACTTGAGCCTGTACGTGGGTCTCTTGTGTCTGGTTTTGGAGCAGGCGGAAAATTAGCAAAGCATCACCAGGTCTCCATCCTGCTCAGCAGGAACTGAAGAGAGGGGTGGAACTGGGGGCAGAGCAGTAGGTTGAGGAAAACACACGTTGACAGAGCAGGCAGCGTGAAAAACAAGAGGGAGAGGTTAGGATGTGCTCAGAGAGCACAGCTCATCCCAGGCACTCGGGCACTGGCTGCCTTTGTCATAAAATGCTCCAGGAATCGGTAGGGAAAATGCATGCATTCACTTTGCAAACGTAGGGTGAAATGTAGAGGGTGTTTGTAGCCTTCAGGGAAGTAAGGTCCCAAAACACTTTCCCACATAGACCCAGTCAGGAGCAATACAGCCTAGCTGAAAACCGAGCTTGTGAAAAGGCTGGATGGATGTGGTACCAGTGGTGAGATGGGATCTGGACCTGTTCTCCAGCTGAGTAAAACTGCTGCTAATGGCAGTAATGGAGTAGTAAATGCACTTGCAGGACTTGAACTTTGAACATTTCTGCCTTATAAGTGATGGGGCTATTAGAGAACACAATGCTGTGAAACAGCTTTAAATTCCACTTGAAAAGATGATTTGTTTATGACTTCTCAAAATGTGTCAGTCTAGCACAGGAATGCAAACCATTTCATAAATATTGTAGCAACACTCTGCAATAAATCTGGAGCACATAACAATAACTAGTGCACCTCAAATATTTCTAATTACCTGTGATCCCCAATCACCAGGGACATGATCACCTGGCACAGGGACGCTGGGATTTCCCGAACTCTTCCGTGTGGCTGCCCAGATCTTGCTTAAATCACATGAGATGGACTGAGAAATTAAGAAAGAAAACACCGGTGTCCAAGGGATGTGGGAAAGCTCTTGTTGATGCTTCTTCTAAAAAGGCAGTGAGGGAGGCTCTGAGGAGTTTGTTGTCACTCAAGGACACAGGGAAGTGTTAAGCGGAGGGTGCTGTGGCAGAGTAAAGCCCCAGCATGGGAAACCTGAGGTTTCTGGACCCAGGAAACAAATTTAACTCCTTCAGGCTTTTTACAAAGCAATCCTTTTTGTACCGTAATGGTTCTCTGAGTGCTCAGATGTGGCAGTGGTCCTGCTGCTCCTCCTTCAACAGCTTGCACTGTCTGGCTCTGCTGTGTAGCATCCTTACTGGTTCATGTCTTGGAGAGGGAGGAAAGCATGAGAGTGGCTGCACACAGGGCTATTCCTTGTTTTGGTCAGTCTCTAACTGCTCGTGCAGTGTTTTGGTTTTTATCTCTGTTTCTAGTTGTAGGCAGCACTGAATCGGCGAGGAATGGGCAGATCCTTGGTGCCAATGCTGCTCGTGTTGGCTCTGGCCCTGGGGGCACACAGCACGGTGCTGGCCAGGGAGCGCAGAGCACATCCCTCCAGACCGCGGGTGATCTTAGCAGCATGGAAGCTGCTCAGGTCTGCAGGCAGACGGCTCAGGATGGGCAACTAGCTACAACGTGCTCCTCAGTAGTGTCCCGCGCTTGCACTGGGCAGATGGCTGAGCTTTCGCCCGAGGTGGGGTGAACCGCCACCCGCTCAATAGTGCCAAAAAAATGCCCTTGCACTCAGGGACTTTAGCAGCCATGGCAAAGCCTTTCTTTTTCTTTTGAGAGAGGAATGCAATAGCACAATGCAATATTCCCATCTAACTGTAAATATGGTGTTGTGCATCTACAGCAATGTTTTTCACCCCGTGGTGTCCCAACCGCTCTTGCCATGGATCCGGCTGTTCAGGAATGGGGTTACTGCAGGTACTGGTGGGTGCTGATAGCTGCTGCATGGAGATGGCTGTAGACAGCTCCCGTCACTTGGGGTTGTTTTAGCTTCCTTTTCCACTGGCGTCTCAGGAAAACATTTTAAACCAAAAATAGTGTTCTCTTCTTCCTGAAGAATGTAGACCAACATTTCTGGAAACACTGAGGAAAAATACAGCACTTGTTATTTTGATTATTCAGAAATTCCTGACTTAGATAAATGCATAACAGTGAATAATAGAATATCTATTAGTTCCAGCTCAAAATGATTTATAGCTTTTCCTTTTCACCAGAAATAAAGTTTCATCTATTCACATGCTTCAAAAAAAAACCCATTGGGACCATTAAGCAGTCATTAATTATCTTTGTCATAGGTGGCTGGAAAGTCATTGTGATGAAATATGCATTTACTTGTACTTACAAAGAGTCATGGGCTTGTGTTTATCATGTAAACAGCATAGGTTTGCTTAGAGAGAGTGGCAGGTATGTTGTTGTCTTTCAGAAAATGTAATTTTTTTTTGCTTTTAGTTTGTGTTCATACATATTAATATAGTTAACTTCCCTTGGGAAGAGTTACCTGATGCATCAGGAGGAGGAGGAGGGCGGCAGCAGTACCCAACAGATCAGAGTGCCATGGAGCGAGGAACCGCAGGCTTCTCCAAAATCCCGTCACAAGGGAAGGAGCAAACCCTTCAAAACCCAACAGAATGTGCATGAACAGCCCCGGCTTGTTCCGTGTTGGGCTGTCCTCTGCCATGATGCTCGGTGCAGACCGAGGCACCGGTGACAGCACAGCCACTCTGCCTTGGGGCTTGGAGGTGGTGGGGTGGCTCCCATGGGTGCTCTGGGCTATGGGTGCAGCACAGCCCCCAGGCAAGCCTTTCTCTGGGTGGCATGGCCCTGCCCGCCAGCAGCGGCAGGTTGGGTCACCTCTTCGTCCCTGGAGGCTCGCAGGGCTCAGCCTCCAGCACCGTCCCTAGTCCCTCTCCAGGACTTGCACCGTCTCACAGCTTCCCTGGCCACCTCGGGACAGGAGCTGTGTCAAACCCAGGCTGAGCACGTTGCTGCCTTCACCAGCTCTTGCTTGCTCCTAAGCACTGCTCCTCTTGCTATCGCATCGCAGGAGCGCTGCATTTCATTCATTTCCAAGGTCCCTGAAGGTGCTCAGGAGGAAGGGAGACCTGGTGTCTGCCACGCAAGCTGTTCGTGCCCTCCAGCACCAGACCAGGACCCTCACTGAGGCTGAGCACAATCCTTGCATGCAGGGGCTGCCACGGCTTCTCGGCCCCACGTCCCCTGCCAGAGAGCATCCCGGGGGGTGAGGGCGGGTGCCCAGCTCCCCTTGGTGCTTTCCCTCCGCAGGCTCCGAACAAGTCCCTCGGGGGGAACAGATGCACAGGCCATGCTGGTGCTGGAGGAGGAGCGCAGCCAAGTCCCTGGGATCTCCCGTTGTTACAGCTTCATCTTGAAGCGCTTATAGCACTCTCTTAGAAGTGCGTTTTCCATGCAGATTGTCCACCTGAGGATACAGGATCCCTTTGTAGGCATTAGTTAGTTTAATTAAGTTTCGCTGTCCTTCTTTGAGGCAGGGAAATGAGGTTCCCTGGGTTTTTACACCTCTGTAGGTTGAGGCGCAGAGAGGTTACGCATCTGCAGGAAAGTCCAGAGGCAGTTTGCAGGTGATCTGATTCAGGGAGAAGGATTTCCTCTGGAAAGAAGAAAGAGAAGTCCTAAAAAATCAAGAGGGAGAAATCCAAAGCCAGAAAAGCCTCAGAAATCAGAAAATATTTTTTCAGAAAGCTACACATTGAAGCAATTTTAAATAAAGCATTTGGAAACAAAGCGCAGCAGTTAGCTTAAAATTAAAATCTTCTGGTGGGGAATAGGTTCTGCTCCAAACACTGCAGTCTTAAATATGCGTCAGACCCAGGTTTAAGAAGGACAAGGAGGATTTTTGGTGCGAAATTAGATTTGCCAGAGGGGTGGACAGCATGAACAAGAAGAAAGAGGGGAAAGGATCCTGGGGGAAAGGACAGCGGGGAGCAGGTCTGAGAAGGGGCCGTAGAGACGTATGGCTTGTGAGAATCCCTTGGCCTGCCTTAGAAAACGAGTTTTGTTTAGCTAAGCCCCAACTCAAACACACTTGAAAATTCAGAGTTTTACCAGCCTGGTATCGAGCTGTGAACAAGTCGCTATTGTTCGAGCGAAGAATGACGCCCCTGTCACCCGCATTTCGGGGATGCTGGGGAATAAGTCTGGCTCCTCCAGGCCAGGCAGGCACAGCATAGTCTTGGAGTGAAGCTGCATACATTAAAAGTCACCAACATTTGCACAGACAGTAAGCAGTGTCAAGCCTTTGTCTTGCTCTGCCTGCTCCTCTTCTCTCCGGGGACCGATCCTGCACCGCTGCGCGACCCCCGAACAGAGGGGAATGGCCGCTTGCCGGTGGCCAGCACGTCTCAGCGCTCCACAGAGACACGGGTCCTCTCCGGGATGGGAACCAGTCGTGCCATGAACGTGCAAGCGGTTTTTCCCTGCTGAGGAGCTGGGAAATTGTGGCTGCACCCCAGGCCGGTGCTCACTCCTCGCGGTGCAGAGGTCTCATCCAGTACCCGCCGGCGGAGCAAGGCTGGGTTTTGGCAGCTCGGGAAATGTCTTTTCCTGCACGAGACACAAGGAGGGAAAATAAAACAATGAAAGCATGGTGAGCTCAGACAGTGTGAAATAGCCCTGGGTGATGGGAAGGTTGGGTGGGAGATGTTGGCAGCCAAACCTGGCTCGCTCCACCTTTCGCTGTCGTTCGCCGCTGAGCAGGATCCTGCATGTCGAGGCTCTGGTGAGCGCTCGCCAACGTGCCAGCGGGCTGCTGACTGATTCTCACCCATTTGTGCTGCTTGGGCATCGCTGCAAAAAAACCCCAAACTCGTAGGAATGGGCCTGTGTCCAAGGGGAAGCGCAGTAGGCTCAGCTGGCAGTTGGGGTTTTGGCTCTGTTTGAGGGTTATCTCATACACGTACCACTCCCACCAGCTTCCACTTGGGCCACCACTAAGACCTGAGGTAGGAAAGTGGAGTGTACCTTCCTCATGGTGGTATGGATCAGCATTATTGCTTTGACACGGCATGAATCCTGGCTGATTCTTCAGCTGCTGACACTTTCCAAACTGTATTGACAGTTTGAATGACTTAAAAGCACAACTTTGTCATAGGAAAGTGTCTTCATCTAGAGCGGATCTGTCGCCACAATGGTGGTGATGTGTTTCCACCATGGTAGCAATTCAAGGTGATATCTAAAGATAGTATCATCAGTGCTGTCGTTAGCTGCTCATCTGATCACAGCTGTTAGATACTATCATGGTGTCTAGCCATATGTGCTTCGCTCTTAGGCATCTATGCTGGTCCCATCTTTGTCTCCACAACATCTGTCTCCAGAGCTGGGGAGATGCTGCTTTCGTGGCTTACTCCTTGCAGCAATAAGGAGGACAAAGGCTGAAAGTGGAGCACTTCCCCTGCTCTGTGGCCACCTCTCACCCTCCAGCAATGTGCTGGAAGCGCAAAGAGCTCGTTGTGGAGTCTGTGGGGTACAAGCAGGACACAAAGGAAGCAGGAGAGAAGACGGGGTCCAACCTTCCCTACCCGGTCTACTCTGAGTCACCCATGAGCATCTCCTTCCACCAGCGTGGCTGGATCAGCTGTGGACTGGCAAAGAGGGGTCCCCAGCCCCATATGTGGTGCCACAAGCTCCCTGATGCTTATCTGAAGGCTGTGATACATGGTATCACCGTGACAGCGGGAACATAAGGGCTGAAAATTATGCCGGTCATCACTTTGTAGAGCAGAAGGTTTATCTGTGGGCAATTCATGTCCCACAGAAGCTGGGGAAAAGAAAGCAATAATTGAAGCTCATGCCCGTTTAAAATACCTTACATCAGAACTAAAGAACTGAAGCTGTTTTTTCCATTGCAGAAATTATTTGGCCTTGAACCATACAGACCTCACTTGCTATTCTGCAATTGAAAAGAGTCTTTTGTGAGGATTTTTAAAAATAATTACTACAAAGCACTTCAAGAGGAATTCTGATTGTCGTCTATTTTTCATTTCATGCTTTCATGACATTTTTGTTCAAGGATGAATCTTTTATGGAATGTCTGTTTTAGGTTACACCCTCCAGAACCTTATTATTTGCCTTAAAAAATCCATCATGGGCAGGAGCATATTCTTTAAGCTCTCCCATTAGTATAACTAAATTCATCAGAGTAATATCACTATTCATGCAAAATAGGTGTCATCTTTCTTTAAACCTCTTGGCAAGTGGTTAAACTGATTTTAACGAGTATGCAGTGCCAACTTCTTAAAGCCTTGAAAACTCTGAAGATTCCCAGGCTGCAAAGGACTATTTACATGGTTAAAATTATATACATATCCCCTCTACTTAAAACTGTCCCCTCGTCGAAATAAGACCCTTGCAAATCCATTCTGACTTCAAAAGAAGTTCCTCTTCCAAGAATATTTTTTTTCCCTGTTAGCACAGCCAAGGCTTTCCAGGTTGTGAGAGCCACCAGATGTAGTTCAAGGGCCAAAATTAGCTTGTAGTTTCATGGGTGCTTCTCTCAGAGAGAAAAAAATCATGAAAGGTGTTGTACTTTTAAAGCCTATTGAAAATGTAATTGAAGAGATAAAAGAGCTAAAAGATTTTAGAGACCCCTTTGTCCACTCTTGGATGAAAACATCACAAGTGATGCCACGAAATCCTGTGGGACACTTTCTTCTAAGCTGATTACCAAGTTCACAAATTACACCTTGACTCCTTGGCTGCCCTTACCCCTCTGAGTCCCGACTCCTTTCCCGCAGTCGCTGCAACGAATGACTCTTAATGACCCCGATGCTCACAAAACGAAAACTTCAAAGTTGCAGCCACGGCGAATTCATGGAAACTAATTGTTTTAATTCACAGAAATGTTCCAGACGGGATATTTGCAAGCTTACTCGGCCAAGGAGCAGAAAGCTGTGACGTGGCTAGTGCAGGCAGGTGTAGCTACGCAGGCAGAACCCACCCAAAGTATCTGCAGTCACTCTGTAGAGTAATAAATCTGCAATGCCATTAAAAGATTAAAAGAATTGTTCTCATCTGAGGTCTGCAAGTTATTGGAATGCATTCAGGGAGCTGCTTTGGCCTGAACTCTGTATCTTTATTGCCCTCCCGCTTTGTCTGAAAACGTTTTGATAAATTAATTGAAATTCTGATTTTCTCAGGAAGGTATCAACCTAATGTCCAGGAATTCTATATTTGTTCAGGTTCCTTGCCTCATCTCCATTCTTATGTTGGAGGAGGATGTCCCAAGCACTAGGAAGTTGCTGTGCCGATCCCAGCACACAAAAAAGGATTTGATAAAGTGCTCTGGCACAGGGACCACACAAGCTATTGCATCTACTACATGTACTCCTACTGTATTCCTGTATTTTATTTTCTAACTGTTTTGAGCTGGGCTGGTCTGCAAAATGGAGTAATATTTCCAGGAAAATGCTGCAAATCATATGCTAGGCACGTTTGCATAAATCCTCTCATTTTTACAAACATAAGTCAGAAAACTGAGATGCCAACAATTGCCTTGAAGTCAAACGTCGTTAACATCTCATGTTTTGATCTGGGTCATTGATGAAAAAAAAAAAATCTACATAATGTGGTGGGGGAGTGGGATAAATGGTCAACCACGAGGCACAGATCCAGATTTGGATCTAAATACCTTTAAAGTTCAGGAGTGCTCCTATCCTGGGAGCTGGTTCAAAGCCATCTCCAGATTACATGTACCTGTCTGGTGTACTTGTAGTTATACCTGTCAGACCTGAAGAGCAACCAAAGGAGTATCTTTCTTGCAAGCCTCTCATTAGAGAAAATATGAATTACAGAAAGTAACTCAATACCTACCTAGGCTTGTTACCATACTGCTTTCCCACTTTCTTCAAAGGAAATTTATCCCGTAGTTTGTGTGGATTCAAACCAACACACAAAGGAAAATATGCACGTTTGTAAGCCCAGCAGTCAGATGGGAATCTGCACTGCAGGAGGCGGAGAGATGCTGACTGCAACGTACTCTGGTCAAAAAGTCTCCATCTTTATTTGCTGCTAATACTTTCAAGATAAAATATTTATTGAGAAAAAAAAAAGCAGGAATTTTATGAAGCGTTAGGTGCATCCACGTCTGGCTGTGAAAGGGGTGCTGGCTGGTGGAATTGCTCCTATCGTACTTCACGGCTGAAACAGAACGGTGATGGAGCACGGGGCTGGAGCTGACACTGCTGTCATCTTACGGTCCCGTCCTTCCCTCTGGTCTGTGTAGCACATACCGCAGCGCACCACCTGGCCGGGCACTCTTTTTAGGTGCTTTTGTAATAAATGCAAATACTAGTGGTAGTAGTGATTTCACAAACAGGCCGTATATATTCTTCAGAGTTTAATGACTTTTTGTGTGTGTGGTTGAGCAGTATTTGGGTGAGCAGCTTCGCGAGCAGAATTGCAACGGCACAATCCGAGCTGGCAGGCTCCTGACGTTATTTTGTAAGGCACCTCGGGATACCTGGGGTCTGAAAGGAAACTCTCTTTTGTAACATATCAATCTCTACACTTTTTATAAAGTGCACTGCGTTTATTTGCAAGGCTTCTGAGACACATTTCATGGTTTAAATCGGGCCATTAGGAGAATCCCTGGGAGCTGCTGGCCGTCGCAGCTGAGGCTGTGCTGGATTCGCATCCCCAGGACGCACCAGCCACAGTGAATAGCTGAGCTCCTTTGCGAGACTCCCAACCCTTAGTGACCAGCTCATGACAGCACTAATTAAGCAGCAGTCAACTCTCACTTTCAAAGCAAAAATGCTGTCAGCAGGCAAAGGGAGAAATCCCTTTCTGCTGGCAGGAGGCTGGTTAGTGGGACAACCGCTGGACAAAACTATGGAAAACACAAAGTGCTCAGCCTGCCTCTCTGCATACAATGAGAGGGCGATCTTTGAAATGTAAAAGTTGCGTAGCCGTCACCTTCCGCAAAGCGGAGAGAAGAAAAGTGGTGAAGAACAGAACCAAATTGCACTTCCCTGATTTTTTTTTTTTATTGTTATTAAGGCTGTTTAAGGATCTTTTGATCTCACTGAGGTATTTATTGTCATGGACTGTTTGCTATGAGTGGTGGCATCACTGGGAACCAAAAGGAATTAACTTTGTACTGAGGGCAGCTAGCTTTACAACAGAAAGCCTTGGGGCTCTGTAGCGTGAAGGGCTGTGGGTGCAGGCCCTCATCGGAGGAGTGGAAGGCAACGGGACCAGAGACTGGGCAGGATCGTACCTCCTGATGGCATGTCGTAGGGATGGGGGTCTGCAACGATGGACCTCTGCCCGAGCTCCTTGCAAAAGTTTAATCAGCAAACTACGTTTTGGTGCCAAACCCAGCATGGACTCTTCTGAAAAAAACAGCCTCTCTGAGCCTGTGAACTGATTTTCTGCTGTTCCCTGGTTTCACGTGGAGGCACCACCTCCTTTCAGCACATCCCTGACCTTCAGGAGAAGGAGCATGGGCTGGGTTCGCCTTCAGATGCACTGACTGTTAAGGGCTGAGCACAGAGCAAAGGTTTCCCTGAGGCAGAGGGTGCTTTGTCCCCTCTCTGCACAAGCCCTTCCTACCCCGCGGTCAGAAATGCAGTGAGGTTTGGGGGGAAGAGACACAAAATGCCTGTATGAGACCAGGGTTGGGGCGATGGCAGCCGGGGAGGTCTGTCGGGTGGAAGGGGGACAAAGCCATCCCCAGCCAGTGTCACTAGGAGCTGCTGCCGGCGGGTCGCAGGAGAGGAAAGCGGGGATGCCGGCTGCGTGGCTGGGGGAGAGGGAAAAACTGGAGGCTCTTGGGCTGCCTCTCCTCACCCAAGGGAAGCCTCTGCCCCACAAGCGATGCCCCCATGCCAAACCTCAAAGTCACTGTTAATAGAATGCAAGTAACCCATAAATAACATTAAACACTCTACAGATCTGAGAGGGATTTGAGCTGCACTTAGTAATTCCTTCCAAAGGAGACACATGCTTCAAACAGACTAATTACCAAGTGCCAGTTAAACCAGTGTGAATCCGGAGTGACCCCTGTGCCAGCCCAGCATCTCCCCTGGTTCACGCCAAAGCCATGCAGGGCTCGGCACTCCATATGTTTGGCCCTGAGACGTCGCAGTCACTCCCTGATTTAGGCAGATGGTTTCCTTGGCTCTCCATACGCAGCACAGGCATGAGCGCGTGCATTGCTTTGTTGTGTTGAGTTTACAGCACGTTTTTATGGGAATACTGGTTATTTCTCAATGCCCTGCTCGCAGCTGCGAGCCATAATGCGGTTGCGTGTTTGCCTTTGCCGGCTCCATGGCGGCACCATCTTGTGAGATGCGCAGGACTCACCGGTGGGTGGGATGGGGTTGACCCTACACACATTGCACTGCCCAGACCTGCCTCCGATAGGGTTTAGGTGGGTTCTCAAAGGGGGGCCCCAAATTCTTGCCTGGCCTCTGTAGAGCATCAAATATTGCTGAGCAAAATCCACCCCTAATGCAGCCCCGTCTGCAGGGTCACACTCCGACGGCCTTGTCACACATGTGATGTCCGAAACGAGCACCAGCCCTTCTCAAACAGCTTATAACTGAGATTTGCAGGGGCTTGATCCCAGGATCACTTGTTCCTTCGCCCCAGTGATATCAGTGGGTCCTTTTTCCTATCAGTAGAGGCTGCAGCATCAGTCCTCAGTCCTGTGAACTGCATGCAGGTAATCAGAGAGGAGAGTTGTGTTAATGAACCTTGTAACCTGCACCCAGCGAAATTTCACCTGGAATATCCATCCTCTGAGCACCTAAAGAGCAGAACAATGTCAAGAAATTGGATGGGATTCAGAGAAGAGCAATAAAAACGATGAAAGGGCTGGACTGATTTATGAGGAAGGATTAAAAGAGTTACATATGTTTAGCTTGGCAAAATGATGACTAAGGGTGGGATACAGTATCTGTCTGCAAGTATGAGAGGGGTGTAAATACCCAGGGAGGATGGGAATTATTTAGCCTGGTTCAAGTGGGAGTAATAAGATTAAATAAAGGAAATAATCTTTGTGACTGGGTTGAAGAGAAAAATTCTTCATGGTTAGAGCCCATTTCCATGTGGAATAATCTCCCAAAGGAAATAGCTGAAGCCTCAGGACTTGAAACGTTAGAGAGGAGTTGGGAGAGCGGAGCACGGGGAAAATGACACGGAAGCTTGGAAAATGCCAATTCCTGTGATTCCAGCTATGCCATGAGAGCAGTTAGAATGTTTATATCCAGCCGTTAACCGATGCTTTGATGTGGGGAGGGAAATAGAGGGGGAAGACGGAAAACCCAAAACAATTGTACAAATTATCTACAAACTTGAAACTGCAAATTCAAAAAGAAAGAAATTCAAACCATTAGCGCAAGTTTCCCAAAGAGTGGTGTTGCCAAGCTGTCAAGGAGGGTTGTGAAACCCCGAGTCATGGCGTGATGGGGAGACAGCTGGCCTCGTGCATCCAACGGCGCTCAGGAGCGCAGCCCCAAGCCCCTGCATGACAAACCAGCTCAGGATCGAGTGGCAATCAAAATAAAGCAATTAGCAGGCTTCTAGTTACCCTAATAGCTTCTTATTTGTACAGTGCTTTTTCTGACAATAATTATAAAAAAAGCTTTTTCCCGTGTAATTGTGAAAAGGGGGGAAAAAAACTGTAATAATATGAAGAGAGTAACTCCACATTACAAACACGAACCATATGTTGACTTATCATGGGAAATATGTAAATAGAGGCTCGAGCTGATCCGGAGCACATGTTGTTAGTCATGAAGCAGCTATTTAAAATTCCACGGCTGGATCATTAACTTCACAGTATTCTTTATGGAAGACAACAGAGGGCAAATAATCAGAGTGGCACTGAAAATAGCCTTTTTCTGAAGAAATCTCATTTAACTGAGTTTTATGGGAAACCCTTTCTGATCTGTCAGCTGAATCAGTGGGGTCTCCTCGGCGCTGGTGAAGCAGGATGGCTTTCTCCTGCACCAGTAACACGTCCTGGCTCAGAAATTCCCTTTGGATGCTCAGATTGCTCCAGACCTGGTCCTTTCTCATCCCGCCTGTACTTGGAGAGAAAAATAGCTGCAGAGAGTGCTAACTGATTGCTCGCCTCTAATTCCCATTTGAAATGTAGTTTACCTGGAAGGATCTGGTGATTGATCACAAGCTGGGAGGAAGGTTTGTCCTGCAGATTCTCTAGAGCTGTGGCTGTGCAAAGCTTGTGTTCAAATCTTTGCTTTGCCGCATATTTCCTTAGTCATCCAAGGCAGGTCACTTCTGCCTATCATCTCTTTCTTTTCCCTGTTGATCCAGACAAGACTTCTCTCTGGGGCCAGCCATGATCAAAGGAGGTCTAGATTGAAAGAGATTCCATAATTAGATAAAAACCACATAAAATGCAAGGAAGATATCCTGGACCCCAGAGAAGGCTCTGCCTTAAGCAAACGCTTTAGAGCAGTGAAAGGATGGATTTAGACTAATGCAGTAACCTTGATGGGCATCACCTCATCCCTCTTGGGCTGTGCAAGGAGGAAAACCTCCCTGGAGCCTGTTCATGTTGCCCCTGTTTTGGCATTTTTGTGCAGCAGCATCTGCAGAGAGCCCTTGGCAGGAGGCAGGGCGAAAGGCTGAGCAGGCTGCAGCTCGGGCAGGGTTAAAAGCATTGCTAAGCCTAGTAAATTGGGACCAAACATGTCAGCATCATTGGTTTCCATCCCAGAAAGCTGGCGCGAGGCAGCGTTTTTCAAAAGTCCTGATTCGCACATGCTTGGGTATTGCTCAATGCTTTCAAAAAACCCCAAAACAAACATGAACAAATCTGTTCCTGTGTCTTCTTGGACAAAATTCAGAGCCCAGCTTGGTCACCCAAGAGCGCGGCAGTGCCTAACGAGAGCTGTCTTTCCAGCGGCGAGGGAGCCCGCAGGCATCCCCAGACTGGCTGCCCAGTGGGATTTGGGCACCAGCTGCTCTCTGCGAGATGCTGCGTAAGTGGTCCATGGGATGGGCACATTCTGGGGGAGATGGGAAGGGCTGAATTCAGGAGCAGGTCAGGCCCCACCACAGCATCTGTCTCTGTACCTGTGGGGCTGTTGAGAAATGCAGGCAGGGTCAGTGCAGCACAGAGACCCTCCGGTAACTGGAAAGGCCTCTACAGACTTCATTAATGGGGCAGAAGGACCTGCTTAAGATGATTTTCCCATGGGATTGCAATATTTTCTGCAGTAAATGGGAGGAACAGAGTGAATGGTAACAACCTTCATCACTTGGTGTCCCCTCCTGTGGCAGCAGCTCCTGACCCCTGTGCTGTGCAGAAGTAGCAGCTTTAGTGTTTCATTGCAACCACCCCCAAGAAACAGGCATTTGGGTTTATCTTCACTTACTAAAAGTTGAAAAAAGCTGCCATGAAAAGGTATTCATCGCTTCCCTTGTCCCCATCCATGAGTGGCTTTCTCACCCTTGGACCCAGAGATCGTGGAAAAATTAATACGATGAGATGTGGCAGTAGGGGAAGGTCTTGGGGGAAAGCTGGGCTTATTGTCAGCAGTTCCTCCTGCCCCTTCTCTTGTATGATGCTCAGTTTCAAATTCTGATGTCCTGACAGCCAGCACCATGCGGGATGAGCTGCGTTTGACTTTTCATACTTGTCTTGCCTATTAAGAAACGCCGGCTTTCTCCCCACCCCACCCCCCCCCAGCTTTGAAGTGAAAGACCACATCTTTCACATTAAAAACGAGCCTAGATAGAGTCTGGTTATCTGTCAAGCAACTGAATCTCTCTCTGTTTAGCTGTGTAGGGCCAAACCCTGGGCAGATGTGACTGGCCAAGTTGGCTTCAGATCCTCTTCTTGCAAGGTTGGTGCGTGCCCTGACATGGCCCCAGTGCTGTCCATGCAGTGCTCCCAACCCGTCATCCCACCCACGCTCCTGAAGGCATCACCCAACCCTGCCATGCTCCCTGTCCCCCGCGTGCAACCCCCACGGGTCACCCACGCAGCACGTGCCACCGATGCTATCTTGGGGAAACGCTGTGGATTAGAGGCAGACAAGCAGCATGAGGATGGGGGAAGAAAGGAGTCTGGGAGAATCAGAATCAGCAAAAAGTTCTTGAAAAGAGTGAGAGCTAAAGGAGAAGCTTAAAGGAAGCCATTAGTATTAATTCAGGGAGATATCAAGAGTTCAGTGACCGTGTGAAAGAGGGGAAGAATCACAACTGTAAGTGCAGGGGCCATGGAGGAAAACAGGGGCAGCTCTGCAATGCTCCACACGGAACAAATGCCCAAGTGATATAAATCTGGAGAGCTACGCCTGGGTTTGGGAACTGCAGGTGACAGTGGCTGATGTGACAGGGGAGATAAAGCAGGAACAGGGCTGCAAACGTTGTGTTGACCAAAGGACCGCAGGGGACATTACAGGCTGTCTTAGTGCCTCAGCCGTGGATCGTGCCCGTGCCACTGCTCAGAGTTCATGTTTCCAGCTCCTGTCACGCTGTAAGAGACAGAGGAGAAACTGCCTGCCCTGGGGTTTGGTGCAAGGCTGTGACCCTGCCGATACCTGCTCGTGTCTCAGCATTAACGGTTAGGGCTACGAGGATGATGAGGGGACTGGAGCATCTCTCCTACGAGGAGAGGCTGAGGGATCTGGGCTTGTTCAGCCTGGAGAAGAGAAGGCTGAGAGGGGGCCTTAGAAATGCCTCTAAATATCTGCAGGGTGGGGGTCAGGAGAATGGGGCCAGACTCTTTTCAGTGGTGCCCAGCGACAGGACAAGGGGCAATGGGCACAAACGGAAGCAGAGGAAGCTCCAGCTGAAGATGAGGAAGAACTTCTTCCCTCTGAGGGTGACGGAGCCCTGGCCCAGGCTGCCCAGGGAGGTTGTGGAGTCTCCTCTGGAGATATTCAAGACATGCCTGGACAAGGTCCTGTGCAGCCTGCTCTGGGTGACCCTGCTTTGGCAGGAAGGTTGGACTGGGTGACCCACAGGGGTCCCTTCCAACCCCCGCCATTCTGTCATTCTGTGATTCTGTGATTCTGTTAATCATGCGCAGAATTGGGACCTGCTCTGATGAGCTGCACCAGGGGAGCTCTGAGCACCAGGGATGAAGCTAATGCAAGACAAAGTCTAGCAGTGATGATCATCTGATCTCTCATATCCACCCAAAATGTGCCGTAGCATCTACTGAGAGTGTTCAAACACAGACAGGAGTACAATTTCACCTCCCAGCAGCACATCCCCTTCAAGCACTCTCAGCTCAGGGTTTTTCTTTACTTCACTGCTGGATCAGCCACCTGAAATACAAAGCGGAGGTACTTTGTCCAGACTGCACCTGGGGTTGCCTGGACTTCTTGGAGGAGGGCTCAGCTGTAAAACTCCAAGCCACCAGGAGAGCGCTGCAAAGCAGCTGCTGCCACTCAGCTTTAACATCTGATTTCCCTCTTGATGTCCAGGCTGGGCTTCTTGTTTATTTTTCTTCTCTGTTATTGGCCTTGTTCACTGTTCAGGCCCGTAACTTATCACAAGAGAAACATCGCTCATTTTTATTATTATTATTAGGGTTTTACAGTGCTTTAAACCACAGGGGGAAACCTGCTCACGTAAAAGTCCAGGTGGAGTTTGGGGGAACGACGGATGGATCTGCAGGGGAGGATTTGCCAGGGAGGGGACCAGGGGCCGGGCAGTGATGCTGGTGGAAGCAGGTGCCCAGCAAGTGCCCAGCATTGCAGCACCCGGGCTGTATCGCAGCCGGTGTCGTGACTTTATTCTCCTCTGTGCGCGCGTTCAGTTTAAATGGGAACCACAAATCTGCTGTCTTCAGACTTCCCAGCGTTGAGTTGACAGTCTAAGCCTGGCTTTTTTTATGCCTCTTATTTAATAACATAGCAGTAGCTCGGTTAAAACAATGCATCTTGCACAAACGCAGCAATTCTCTAATCAAGCAGTGCCGGCAAGGTTTTGATTCCATTTTTCACATGATTTTGCCGTGAAAAGGAAGAAAAGTTCACAAATCTGAAGCTCAGGGGCCGTTTGTAATTGCACACTTGTGAAAGCGGTTAGTCTCTTGATTTGGGGCAGGACGGCGTCTCTGTGCTTCCCTCCGGCAGGAGGGTGTGCGGGTGGGGACAGCGGTGGGGACAGCGGCGTGCAGCCCGGTGCTGCTGGGGTGGCGATGCCCCAGGGGCCGCGCGGGGCTGGGGACCCGGCAGCCCACCTTTTGCAGGGCTGCGAGCCCCAGCGGCGTCTCCAGAGCTGCAGACGAGGAGGTGGGAAGCTGTAACTCAACCCCCAGCTTTGCGATCTCCTGGTAACGATGAGTCTGTTTAAACCTCCAAGATTTTTTTGAGAGGAAGCAATGTTTGCTCTTTTGTTGGTTTTTTTCCCCTCTTGTGTTTTGACAGTTTTGTTTCACTGGGGAACTTTTATGAGGAGCATTTTATTATTTTACTATGTTATTCATCTGCATTTTAATTGCACTCAATAAAACTTGAAAGCTCCCAGCAGAGAAAATCTTATAGTGCTTTCCATCCTGTCCCACTGGGGACGAATTGCTGGGGTCATGTCGTTTGTCAACAGACAGGGCTGAGCCCTTTGTAAGGAACACGCTGGTTTTCCTGAAGTAGAAGAGTAACAACTTTTAATTGGTGCTGTCAAATGGTTAAATTTAACCCGCCTTCATTTTGGGGTAGCAGGGTGTGTATTGCAGGGAGCAGGTATTGTTTGGAGGCAGGACAAGTAAAAGACCCGAGAGCACCAAGCTTTCTTGGGTGAAATGTGTCATCTCAAAATCCCTGACAATGCTGGTACCCAAAATATCGGGGGGAGCATCAGTGCCCCTGCAGCAGCTCCGCTTTGCATCCTGCCCTCTACGCCACCAGCGCTGCTTGGGTTTGGGTTAACTCTGCAGGGAATTGTTTAAAAACCCCTGTGCTGAGTAAGGTTGGGTTTAGTTTTGCTCTCTTGGCTCAAAAAACTAAAATTCCCGGCTAAATGCCTCCAAGCAAATCCCTGAAGGACTCCCCTGCAATGCTGCACAGGGTTTGGAAAGCATCTCCCCACACCTTTGCCATGGGAGCGCGGCCGAGGGGCTGAGCCCACCCTGACCCCAGTTCCTCACCTGCCCAGAGCCAGCCGGCACCGTTCAGCCCCACGGTGCCACCAGAGCCGGCTGACTCTGCACGCATGCAGGAAAACCATCAAAAATCCTCCTGCATCTCAGGGTTAGACCTTCAGGTCTCCGTGCTCGGGCTCTGTGCACGAGACGTGGAGCTGGTGCTTGGTTCCTTGCGAGCACAGGCCAACATCTTGCGCTTGAAAGATTATGGCCTGTAAATCACCTTACCCTCCACCTTTCTGTGGCTCTCTGTTGTCTGACAGTCTCTTTCTCCTTGTAATTATTAAAGCAAAAAAAAAAAAGGCAAGTTAACTTTTGCATGCAGAAAGTAAAGCAGCTCAAATTGCATCCAGAAAAAAAAAAAGCAGTCTTCTATTAAAACATTATCCATCCACTCCTTCCCCCCACCCCCAGCTGATATTTAAGGGGATCAGAAGCAGAAATGCAAGGCAGCATTTAAACCAGCCTGGCTGCTAGCTCCAGATATTAGTGCACCTGTGTTTCTCATCAAACGTGCTACCAAAAGGACTGGTTAAAAGTGCTTTGATCTGACTTTAAATATCCCCAAACATCAGGAACTGGAGGTATTTTAATCTGATTTTACTGGAACTGCGCCGATTTAAGGAAAACAGAACCCAAAATTAAGTTCATATTTTCCATCAGTCCCTGGGGTTTGGAAGGAGGAGATTTTGACTGTGAGTGGCGATGGCAGGGGAACAACCTCCGCTCTCCACTATCTCTGCGCTTGGCAGTCGGTCACAGCAAGGCAGGAGCACCTTCGGAGCAGGACTCTGCCATCAGCTGCTGAGAGCAAGAAATTTGGTGCTCCGTCCTTCCTTCTTTTTTAGACTTTTTTGTGGGTTTGTTTCTTTAGTTTCTTTCTCTGCTGCATTTAAACTCCGAGTTTACCTCTGTAACTATAAAGCACATGAGATGTTTTCACGTGCTGTCCTTCATCTCCTCATGCAAGAGGACAGTGTTTCTTGTCCTCAAGTTTGAACACAATTTCTCTGGTGCAAAATCCTGAGCGCAATTTAAATGCTTAGGACCTGATCTCACCTCAACCTGCCTTACTCCATCCCATTTGCCCCAAGGGACTGCTAGAAATCCTCTCTCCGTCTTCCCCATCCAGCCTGCAGCCCTCCAAGTGTGGAGATGTTCTCCAGAACGTCAGTGGCCTCTCGTTAGCTCCCAGAGATGTTTGCAGAGGAGTCCGGCAAGACCGAGCCCAGAGACCCAAAAAAAACCCCATTTGTTTCCTGCACATCCGATTTTCCCTTCTCTCTGCTGTATCTGTGCAAGGCAAAGCCGGGCTTTGACATGACCCTATTATTAGCTCCTTCTCTCCTGCATCAAAACCGCCGTCGGTGTCACCTGGCAGGACCCCAGTGATGTGGAGCTGGGGATTCAGCCTGGAGAACAGCTTTAATAAGGAGTATATTCTCAGGCTACCTGCTCAGCAGATGTTTCTGGTCGTTTTGTTGTATGTTTACTTTAATTCTGTTGCTAATGTGCCTTTTATAATGTCTTCTGGCAATACTTCTAGACCTGCACTGCGTGGATGATGGCCTGTGTTGTTGGAGGCAAAGCTGGGGCGGCTTTGAGCTGTGTTATCTTCAGATCTCTCCAGTCAGATTGAAGAACTTGCTAAAACACTCAGCTGTAAGCTTTATTCCCAGGACAGCACGGGATTTTCCCAGTGCCTCTGTGGGTCTCCGTGCTCCTCTCCTTGCCCTTGCAGGAATTGTTGCATCCTCCTGCAAACCCTTCCAAGACCACCTCTCCCAGCCACGGCCAACAGGACCAAGCTGCAACGTGCTGCAGATTCCCTTTCACTTCGTTGCTGGATAAAAATCCTTGACTTTAAAAAGTAGGATTTTTCAAGCCAGGGAGGCTGGCTGAAGCCGCAGGACAGAGAGACATAGAAGCAGAGGAAAGAATGAGACCACTCTTGGCGTGTTGGTGGGCTCATCAGAAATAAGATGCATGCCCAGACAAGACAGGCTGAAAGATTATCTCTCACTCTGAAAGAGGAAAAAAAAAGGAGGGAAAAAAAAAAAGAGAGACTTTTCTTTTCCCAGTGGCCGATTGTTTGGCTGGACATTGATGGAGAGCTCGGGCTCAGATAAAGGCTGGAGGGTTGGCAATAATATCAAAAAAGGCAGTCGGAGTTTGGGGCCAGCCAAGCTGTCATTTCCTAGTACTGCTGCTGCTGTCATCCAGCCTTCTGGGGCACTGAAGAGGCTGGAGCGAACTGCTAAAAAGTATTTTAAAACATAAAGTCAAACCCTTATTCCAGAGCAGTTCTCTCCTCCAGCTCAGCCTTTTCTTGGATATTGTGCTAAACTTCAGCATTTGATGAAAATAAAAAAAAGAAAAGATAAAACATATAGGTAGAAATCAATTGAGACTTAAAACACTGCGCCACGAAAAAGGCTGCACTTTACTGTTGTCTTTCTGAACTCTGTGAAATGCTGGGAAACTGTTTTTAATAAACAAGAGTTCAAACAGTGGGGCTCCGTAGCCAACAGTCACGCCTTAAACTCTAAACTTTACATGAAAACTCTCAGATCCCTTTGAACTCTTTTTTTCCTCCCTGGCAGAGGATTCCAGTGTTTATGCATTTTTTTTTTGAGATTGCTGGCGGGATCATGAGGAGGGTTTTAATATTTTTTTTAAACAATCTCCTGCCTTCAGAAACCATTAATGCCCACTAAGAAACATCAAGGCATTGCTTTGAAGTGCCTTCTGGCTACAGCCCTCTTACACTCTTTGGTTACTGTGCAATCAAATAATTAAATGGAGTCTAAAAAAATTCTTTTACCTGGTAATTAAACACCCCGTGTTGGACAGTTGCAAGGGTTTTTAAAGGCATTGCAAATCTACAAAGACTTGAAACACAAAAGCACTACATGCTGCTAGCATAAGCGAGTAGACACTTTCTCCCTCCTTTGGCAACCTGTCAGGGCGGCGAGGTAAGAGCTCGCCCTCCTCTCCCCGGCTTCACCGAGGTCAGGGCAGTGAATCCTGGAGAAGAAAGGACAGAGCCGAGAGTTATAAATTAGCAAAGCTAAACTCTCGAATTTATTTTTTTTTTCCTCATTTGTTTGTTTGCTTTGGAATAAACAGTAAGGAAGCAAAAGTTGGAAATAGTATTTTGGCTACTTCATCAAATGTTGAATTATGGGCCGGAGGCCATCCCAAAAGGCCATGAAGCCCAATTTGGACACGAGCTGTCTCTGAAGGCGTTGGGCGTTTGGCTCCGAGCAGCGCGGTGGCTCTCGGGACAGGACGGGCATGCCGGGTGGCACGGGGGCACCCATGCCGGGCCATGGTCAGCAGGGCTCCTTCCAGCTCATCCTTTTCTGGAAGGCTGTGGAAGAACAAGGGCATTTTGGTGACAGCTTCAAAAGAGCAGGGCGGGTATTGTGATGGGGTGTGTTGCGATCCGATGTCCAGTAATAATTCCCTGTCTGGGAGGACAGGGAAAAGGCCACCTCCTCCGCTCCCGCGGAAACTTGTCTCCCTTCAAGGTACCCTTTTGATGGAAGCCTTCTGAAACCTGGTTGTTTCACTTCCCAGAAGTTAGCTGAGAAAGTTTTCTCTGGTTCCAACCTAAATTGGCCCTTCCTTCCTGGAGCTCTGCTTTGATCTGAGGATTTGAATCTCAATGCAAAACTCGGTGCTTTGCCTGGTTTTTGCATGGCAACAACACGGGGCAGGATTTAACCCCTCCCCAGCCGTGCTCCCCACCTATGCGCTCCATCAGCTGCCCCCTCGTTATTCCCAAATCATCTCTGGGTACCAGCTGCTTCTACAGCATCTGTCCCGGGTGCGGTGCCTGGTCCCCACACCCTGCCCTTTGCCTCCGTCCTGCCGGGGCTGGAGGGAGGTTGGGTGGTTGGTTGGTCCCCGAAGGCAAAGACCCCTCACCCACCCTGTAATCCTTTAACATTTGTACCTGTAGAGGAGAGACACTTCGGTTTGCAGCTTGCTGTGAAAAGTTTGGAAAGGAGGTGGTGTTTGTAGGGCTACCAGAAACCTTCAGGGACGTAAGGATTTTAGGAAACAAGAGCTTTGGAAAAGGCAGAAACCTTTTGCTCCAAGTTCTGCCAGGCTGCTGCAGCCACCTGCAAATACTTTGAAGGGGTGGAGAGTTTTTGCTGGACTCGTTGGTCTTCACATTTCAGGGCTGGAAGAGACCTTGAGGGGTCAGCTGGGCTCCCTCGCAGGGACGATGCTGAGGCTGCAGCGCTGCTCCCGGAAGCAGCTCTGCAAGCAGGGGGAAAGGGAAGAGCCAAGGTAGGAGCATCCCAGCCATGCACCCTGTTTATCCTTTGACTTTTGAAGGATTTGGGGGGGAAGAGAGCTCACTTTGAGCCCACACAGCAGAAGGCAAGAAGAAGGGGAAGGCAAGGAGAGCTGCCACGCCGGTGGGAGCGGGAGCAGGGAGTGCTGCGACTACAGATGAGGAGGCAGCGCTGGCGACGTGCATTAGGAATGATGAGGCGGTTGTTTCAAAGCAGGATGAACTGTAGGGTTCAGAGATGTTCCAGACTCCTGCAGGGCCCAAGACAAATGTTGAAAGGCAGAATTCCCAGAGGGTCTTTCTGTTTTCTTTTTAAAAAATAAAATAATAAAAAAAAAGATCTACCTGTCAAACCTTATGAAGCGACGAGCTGAATTAAGGAAGGCAAGACTTAATGGGCTTTCTTCCCTAAAAATAGATCTTCTCATGAAGGAGATGAAGGGCATTGCCCAGGGAGGTCGGCCAAAATTGTCTGAAATTATGCTATCACCTAGATCTGATGTCCAAAATTAGCCTCGTTTCTCGCTACATGGGTTCAATGCTCCCTGAAGATTAAACGCGTCATAACACTCATTAAGTTTAAAGGAGAGGCTAAAACATATGGCATGCCACGGTTTAAATGTTAGAAGAATTCAGCCTGGGACTCTTCATTGTGATTAGTAATACGCTAATGAAAGCAAGGGGGCAAGGAGTGTGTGTGCAGGGCTGCGCGAGGGGGCTGGGCAAGGCTGCGGGCAGGAATCGGGGCCGTTGCTGGGACGAATGGAAAGGACCCGAACCAAAGCGGCTTTCACCATCCAGAACTAGTCTGATCTTTTTTCAGAAGGGGAAGGAAGATGATTTTCCTGAAGTAATCCTCCAGCCTCTTCTGTGTGGGTGTTTTCTGGGCTCTGTGATTAAAAGAGAGCATTTGAAAGCAATGGGATAGGAACCTCGTTTAAAGACTGAGTGCTCTTTCCTTTTTTCCTTTTTAATTAATCTGAGGTTGCTACTGGAGTGGAGCAGTTGGGTGAAGGTGTTTGAGGAACATGAGGTTAATGCAAGGTGAATGAGGAAGCGAATAAAATTACCAGTATGAGCCCAGCAAAGTGTGAACCGGCAGATGCTCCAGCCCAGCCGGCGCACAGCCGACTCGTGGGTTTAGAGGGAATAAACTCCCTGGGTGGAGGGGGGAAAACAGCCTCAGAGAGAGTCGGGAAAGGCTGGGGGGAACCGGCAGCGCTGCTGATCCCGGCACCTGAGAAAAGGAGGGAGTTTTGACGGGTCTTCAACGCAAAGCACGCTGCCCAATACTGGCACCGCTAAAAATAACTTACGGTCTATATTCATCGAAGGGAGGTGGGATTTTGTCACTGGTTTGGGGTCTTTGTTTTACCATTTGAAAAATGGATTTGCAGAAGAGCACTGGAAGGATATGGACAGAGTTGATGTGCCTTGGGATGCCATCAGAAGTGAGTTGCGAAGGGCGGGAGCCTGCCGTCCCCTCCGACGGCACAGAGGGGCTGCGGGATGCTGGCACGTCATTTAGCCTGTGCATTGGTTTCCTGGAGAAAGGATCCCCAAGTTATTGCTGCCTGGCCCCTGTGTCCACTAATGATGGTCCTCAGTGCTGCAGGAGGCAGCCAGCACCTCTCCTCCACCCCTCGCTTCCAGGGGGGCTGCCGGGAATTTGGGAGTTTAAGTTGGTTTTACCAGTTGAGACCACCGTTGCGTGTAGGTTCGGGTATCAGGGATGTGTGTCCATCCTGCCGTGGGGCTGGGGCTCCTCGTCCCAATGCACACACCTCTTCCGACTGCCCCGCGGGGACGGGACGTGCCAGCGCGTTTGTCAGTGCGCTCGGTCACCAGCACTGTGACTGCCTCTTGCTCTCGCACCGAACGCCGGGGACTGAAAAATCGGAGATGGAAATCATGACTTGAGGGGGTTGGTAATCTTATTTTGTTCTAAGCTCATGATTTTGGGGGCAACCTCGTACATGTTTTCGATATTGATGTGGAGTTTTTGCACCCTTTGAGCCAGGCAACGCCAAACATTCAGGGTAGAAAGAGAAGAACAGAACATGTCACCCGTATCTCCCCGACCTGCCTGCCAGCAAGGGCTGGGATGCTTTCTGCATCCAAATGCAGCCTATTTTTTGCTGAGAGAAGCAAAACGCACATTTTCAGGGTCCTTGTCCCCACTCATCTCAGAAAGGGGAACTGACCCCACGGCTGCCCCCTCCCCAGCACAGCCCAGCCCCGCTCCCCATCACTTCAAGCCTTTATTTGGGACCGAGCAAGACCATTGCTCGTCACCACATGCCCCCAGCAAACCCCAGCTGTGAAACACTTGAGAAAATGGGATTTTTTTCCTCAAATAAAGCCTCTAGGCGACGCATGCCCATGGTTCCCAGCCTGCTGCTCCCTCCAGGCGCCGTGGCCCAAGCACTCCCGAGGACCGTTAAAGGTCCATCAAGGCGTTTTAATTGGGCAGTAATGAGGGCCGGTGTTTTTGTTGGACCGTGACCCAGCCTGCAGAGCAGACGCGCGGCTTTGAAGCTCGCCCGGCCATCACTTGCCCCATCGATGCTGCTGCTGATCCACCGCACCACGGTCTGACGCAGGCAGGTTTGCCTTCCTCCGTGGGTGTTGTGGGGCTTAGTGAATGTTTCCAGCGTGCTTTGAAGTTGAAAAATGCTCTAAGTGTTAAGTATTAGTGTGATTTAAGCGTGTGGAGCGGTTTAGGGCTCGCTGCCGCCGTCATTCCTGCAGCGCTGCAGTCCTGCTCGGGTTTGCTTTTGCATGGCCGGCTCTTGCTGTTGCAGTTCCTCCACTGGAAAGACCCAAACCGGGACATTTCGGGTCCCTCCTCAGGAAGGACCCAAGCCGGGACATTTCGGCAGGTACTGTAACACTGCAAGCAGCTCTGCGGGTGCTTTTTCTTCAGCGTGAGTTTACATAGCTTTCGTTGAACCTGATAAACTTAAGCTAAACTAAAAAAAACCCCCACTTGGTTCAAAATAAGGTTCTTCCTCCCTCTCCATCTTCTGTACCATTTAAAAAAATATTGGTTGGATGTTACATTTCTTCAGCTGTAACTGTAGAACTTTCCCACGCTGCCTCTCCAGTTAGCAGCTAACAAGCCAGACCTGTAATCACGATCTTTCTCCCGAGACAAGCTAAAAAACAAAATGTTTCTGAAATGATGAAGGTAGGTGAACATTTTCAGAGTGTCACATATTAAGGTGGTGTCTAACGAGCTCCATGTCCCACTTATAATTGAAACAGAAGAGAGCATTCACTTTTCATTCATTTTTAAAAGACTATTCAAATACCCTTTCATCTCCGCTAAACAGCCTGCCATGTATTTGAAGCCGTTTTATATTTTGTTTCTACAGACATCCAAAAAACAGAGGTGAGTATTTTGGAACATTGATAGAAAGATGCAAAGGCTTGTGAGGCACTGAATGGCTTCAAGCTGCCTCAAACACATTCATCTTCCCAAGAAGAATTAGGCACAGTGTGATTCATTTTAATAGCAGAAGAAAAATAATACTACGATGTAGTGCTAAGTTCCCAACCTTTGATGGTAGACTAAAAAAAGAGAGAGAGAGGGGGAAAAAAAATCTTTCTTCCCTTATGTTGTTGAAGTCTCCCTACACCCATCCGTTATGTCCAGCTTATCAATTAAGATGAACCCCATGAACTTCAGATGGCTTTTCTAAAACAAGGCACCATCCATTTAAATGTGTAAAACTGCCTGCAGCTCCCTTGAACTGCAGGCTTCAGTCCCGAGCTCTGTGTACTCGGTGTGAAGTTGAGCCCTTTGATAGAAGTTCTACTGATGTTTTAAATGAAGTCTTCTCATACACACAAAATAACCCAGATAATTTAAAACCTCATAGAAAAAAATAGGGTGGGGAGAGAGAGAGAAAAAACCCAAAACCCTAGCTGGAGCCATTGGTCTAGCAAAAGAAAAGAGGCTGGCTTTGGTTACCAACCGGACAGACCAAAAGCGTTTCCACAATTGCTTTCCCAGGGTTACTTGCTTGAGCTGGGGAAGGTCTGGGCGACAGCTGGGACACAAATCCATCCCTGGTGTGGGCAGGTATGTCTCTCAGGAACAAATTAAGCTGTTTCGGCTATAAAATAGGTTTTGTACCACAAACGCTGGCGAGAGGGAAGGCGCCTGGGTAAGAGCTCCCCAGCATCCGTCCGTTGCAGCTCTCCCGGGTTCCCCTTGGCCAAAGCAGCCACAGGAGCCAGGGCTTTACAAAGCCAGGTTGTGCTCAGGCAGGTGATGTGGGGGGGTTAAGCGAGCCCAGAGCAGCCCCAGCTCCATCGTGCCCAGGCAGGGCTGTGACCCCCTCCATCGCCTAATGACGGAGCCCTCCAACGCTTCGCAGAGCTCCGGTCCCTTGGAACACCACACCCTGCCTGAACCACCCCACTTCACAGAGCAGGGCCCCGCTCCTCTACTCACCCAGTCTTTCCCCACCGGGCAGGCTGGGTGGTGCAGGCGGACTACGCTGAATTTGTAGCTGAGTTACTTGACAGAGCTGTAAATGATTTACTCCTTGCTCTGAAGAGCAGCCCCAGCCTCTGCCTTGCCTACTTGAGCCGCCACCGCTTCCCAGCAGCAACAGCTCCTGCCAAGGCTCAGCGACTGCTTCCAACTACCACCATACAGGAGAAGAAACCTTTTAAGGCATTAAGAGTGAAAAAAAAGTCAGACAATATTAATTTGAAAAATATAAAATTTTAATAAAGGCTACATCTCTTAATTACAATAATTATTGTACCAAGTAATTTTTTTTTTTAAATGAAACTCTTTATAATGCATAATTTACAGTATAAGTAGAACAAAATGCCATGGCAAAAGTCATGAGTACAGGTCTTGTAATAAAAGGCATAAAATATATTTATACATAAACCCCTTACACAAACAAGGGAAAGCTTGAACCCTGAATATAGGGCGACGCATGGTCTCGTAACACCATGCAGGCACAGGTACTGTACTGATTAAATTTTAAAAACACTAGAGATAGTGTATTAATATTCTCACCATACATTTTCTACAATATATACAGACTTATACAAAGTAGCAATGGCAAACAGAATGCACAGATTAACTTAATCAACACAAAACCCAACTGTAGAAATGCAAGGTCTTTCTCAGGAAAGGGTCGCTCTGTCCCACGCACACGCAGCTCTGCCAAGGGCTGCAGAGAGCCTTCGCCCACATCTCCCCTGGGCTCACATGGCTGTTCTGAAGGTAAGGCCAAAATAAAAAAAAAAAAAGAAAAAAACCACAACCAAACCCAAAAAAAGCCCCCATAAAAACCCAACCAAAAACCACCACCCAAGGAACCACGCGCTCCCCACCAATCTGAAAATACGCCCCGGCGTAGTTACATGCTGTTGAAATGGAAGTTGTGCTAACGCTGACGTAGAGCGGCTGAACAAAATTAGCTAGCTGTGTGGACTACATACACATGGGGGATTTTAACCCGGCTTTTGCAACGTGTCCTTTTGGTGGGCTAGGTCTGGCAACGGGAGCTGGATGGCTTCTCCCACCGCTCTACCTTGCCCCGGCCGAGAGGCACTGGGCACCACACGGCCCCCGCGCCCCTGGAAGCAGCAAAGCAAAAACCTCACCCCGCAGAAATCCATGGACGAACTAACAAGTTGCTGTTGTTCTAGTGCATCTAGCACATTTAATGCTTAAGACCTTTATTTCAGATTAGAGCAGCACAGATTAAGATGCACCAGTCCCTAGATGAATGGTAGGACAGTATTTTTATTTTGGCTTTTATTATTATTTCTTTAGAAAAGTTCTATCTTCACTTGGAGAAGTACTGGGCACAACGTCACTCCTTCCCTTCTCCCACTCCACAAAAAAAAAAAATCATGAATGTGCTCATAGCCAAACTCCTAAATTTTAGATAGCTGGAACAATATAAAAAAATAAAACAATCCTTCCTCCCATCACCCCACTTCCCGGCCCCTCTCTTCTCCATTGTTAAAGCAGCATATCCAAAAACTGGACTTAAGGGAAAACAGACTGTTCAATAAATATCAATAAGGATTACTGTTAAGGTAAGCTATACACAGTTTCTCTTAGTCCATAGATTTCAGATCCCCAGGAAGTCATATATTATGTATGGAAGTCTCTCAAACACAGTCTGCATCTCCAATAGCCAACAGTGGTCATGTTTTTAATAAATAGTTCAGGGTTTTTATCATCTCAGTACCCAACTCATGAATAATAAATGCCATTTTTTTCCTCTAAGGCTAATTCAGCAAAGTCTTCACAGACCTCACTGCTTTTCTTCATTGGTTCAAAACTTTCCTTCAGAGTTGTGTGGTTTTTTTTTTTTCCTTGTCATCACTACTGTTGTGTGTCCAAAGACTTTTCTAGCTTAACTTTTCTTAAGAAACACAGGTGCCATCAATCGATCCTTTCTACTTTCCCAAGAATCCTTCCTTCGTACATCGGCAGGATGGTTTCATCTTCCCAAACCTCTTCAAACACCGCACCGCAGTCAAACTCGTCGCTTGCTTTTTTGAAGTAGTATCTGTGGGTAAGAATTAAAACACGGTTAAAAATCAGAAGGTAAAGCAAAGGATGCTTTGGCAGCTCTTTTAACCGCAACATTTCCAATCTCTCCCTCCTAGGAAGCTCCTCCAGCGTGGCCAGGAGAACCTCGGGGCTGCTCAGGTCCAGCAACACGGGAGCATCCCCGGGGCGGCAGGGATGGCGACGGGACGGAGGGAGCAGGGCTGTGCACGCCCCGCAGCGCTGACAGCAGCTTCTACAGTGAGCGAATTATACGTGTTGGCAGTGGATGTCCTCAGCCGTAAAGAAAATTAGAAAGCACGGTGATTTCTGGTCAACTATCTTATTTAAAAAATAAATAAATAGAATTTCAAAGCAAAGCATTCTTAAGGTTCCCCTCTCTCCCCACCTTCTTTCTTTCATGTGTTTTCTTGTTTCAAAGCTGAGGCCCAACATTAAAATTAGCAGCTGTTATTAAAAGGAGAGGCTTTTTAGGCATACAGATGGATTAAAAGAAAACCACCCCAGCTTCCTGCAACGCAAAAGCTGAAACTCTGCGGCACTCCTACTGAAAAACAAAAACCCCGGGAGCCTCACACTGGAAACAACCAACTGCCTAACTCCGTGTCCATTTTCGGTGACAGAAACTCGGGTGTTCGCCTCCGGACGCATCCTCGCGTGTCCCACGCAGTGTCCCGCGCTCCGGCTCTCTCGCGCCCGGTCGTCAGCTCACGAAGCCAACAAGCACCCCCACCCCTCCCGTGTCAAACAGTAAGGACCCCTCCATTATCCCGAATTAGACCGTTCAGCTTCTTGATTAAAGGCTCCTTTTATCCCGTTTGGAGCTTTCTTCCTTCTAAGGCTGCTTAATTGCATATGCCCAAATGAAGGGCTTCCATTCAGAGGGGTAGCATTTAGGGAGCCTGCCCGTCTGCCGCCGCGCACCTCCTCGGACATGCCCGCTCCCTTGGAAAAGTGCTTTGCCATCCGATTGCCAGGGATGGAAAAACCTTCATCCGATGGATTACAAAGAAAAAATATATATATAAAAAAGAAATTAACCCCTCCCCCAGCCCTCCCCTGGAGTTTCCAGACAACTGGGGCTGGCAGAGGTTTGGTAGGGGAAAGGGTTTTGCAATTCTTATTTTTTTAGGATGGGAAAAGAGGTCAAATTAAGCTCACTTTTACTATTAAAACTGAAATAGCCACGGCAGGGTCCTAGAGTTTTTTGATTTTTTTTTCTAAGTGACTGTTTCATTACACATTTTTCAAATACTCTGTAACAACGGACTGCAAATCTATCTATTTTTAGGGTACATTAAAATTATTTTGGTAGGGGGATAAAAGCTGGCTTTTTAGTCAAAGCGATGAAACCAGCTCCATTTAGTCAAGGTGGGGTTAGGATTTATTTTTGTAAAGTCCTTCCAAGCCGAATTGACACATGTTGCATCTTTAATGGCTCAGCAAGGAAAAACAGCTCATTTCAGCCCTTCAGAGCCAGCACTCACTGAAGTCCACGGCCCAGCTCCCACCAGCTTGCATGCTGCAGGTCAAGGCCACAATTCCCCAGGCCAGCAGCCTTGAAACAAACCCAAAAGAACCCAGGGAAAGTTTGAATGAATTACAAAGAACTTTCTCTTCCCTTTCCCCTTCTCCGCCCCTCTCCAGATAACAGGCGCTCTTCCCAGTAACTTCCTCCACCAGCCCCAGCGCTGGCTGCGTTTACTAAATTTTTATTTGAGAAAACACGCTATGACCTTTTACATAATTACAACCTTATTTCGGAGAGAAAAGGGGGGGGCAGAAAAAGAGGAGGCAAAGCGAAAAAAAAATCCTCCCCCACAGCATCTTCAAACAAGTCACCCCACTCTTCTTTGCTCCGAAACGGGCTCTCCATTGAAACAGATTTTATGTGGCAAGCTTTGCTCTCTTTTTTTATTTTTTTGGGGGGGACATCTGGCACCAATCGAGGCGCGCAGGCCTGGCGTTACAGCTCTGTTTTGAACCGCTGCCATCTTCAGCTTACCCGACACCACCCAGTTTTTTTGTGCGTGTATGTTTGTTTTTTGTTAACGCCATCAGTATTAAATCACTGCTTAATTCCTGCTCTCTTTTTTTTTTGGGGGGGGGGGGGGGAAGCAAAGCGGTGATTTCCCGGGGGCTGCCCCACGGCAGGGCCGGCCGCGCGGCTCTGGCATCGCGGGAGCCCGAGGTACCCGCCTCGCAAACTGATCCAATCAATAAAGAATTTGGAGAGCGGAGCATTTCTGCATGTCTTTGTGCATTAAATGAAAGGCAACAGCTTCAAAGACATGCTTATTAAATGTGCCTTGAAAAGAAATCAATGCCAGATGTGACCAAAGCAGCCTAGTTAGTGCCTCCCCGTAACACACACGCTACTCCGGGCACTGTGGCCCTCTTCCCTGAAGGTCACCCGCAGTTTCACTCAAAGTCCAGCCAGAAGTCAAAGCTTAGATCAAAATGATTCCCTGGAGGTACACACATTTGTGTAATTAGTTTCACCTTGTGTCTGTGCAAGATAAAATACTGGGCACGTACCCAAGTTCCTTTTATAAATTTCTGTATTGTCTTTACCCAGGTGTAAAGGGGTGAGATCTAAGCAAAACGTTGTTTCATCCTTGTCAGTCACTTAAAAACATTTTCTAAAGTAATTACTGTCTGACAAGGCACAAATAATTGCACCTGGAGGGACTTTCGGGCCACAGAGGTTTTAGGAGCCTACTCCTGCACTTGGGCATCACAGAAAATGTCACAGAAAATGCCCAAACAAAAAAAAAAGAATTTTTTGGGGGGGAAGTGTGCCTACACAGCCACCGGAGCAGTGACAGACCAATGATGAGGCCAGGGAAACTGGTCTGCAACTGGGGCAGGAGGCTGCATCAGCCGGAGGAGGAGCCCAGCGGGGCAGCGAGAGGCTCTGGGGGCTGGAAAATGGCGACACGGTGCAAGACGCCCAGGAACCTCTCGTGGAGGTTGTCCAGGTTGGGTGGACTTGCAGGTTGCTGCCATCTGATGGCAGCCAGGCGGCCTGCAAAGATGGTTCTGGGGAAAGACTGACCTGATTTCAGCCTCAGTGGGCAACTGCCACAGACAGAGCCCAGCTGGGCGTCCCCCAGCCCGCGAGCACCCTTGGGTGACCTGTCTCTGAGCCGCATAGGTGGGCTCTCCAAAGCTAGAGACTGGCCACTGATGGAGCACCAGTTGGGAAGTCCTCATACCAAACCCAAAGGACCATTTGGAGGTTAAACCAGAGGCTGCCAGCACTCCTGGCTCCTTGAAGAAGCACCAAATTCAACGCAAACTTTAAATTTTAAAGCTGGACCTCCCCGCGCCTGCTCACCCTGCAGGAGAAGCGGCCAACAGATGATCCCACCCGTGCCCAGAAACGCTGGGAAAGCACAGCGAAAATAGCCAACGTGAAGCTACTGCCACGGGAACTGGAAGAGCATGGGGAGCAGCAAACTGGTTAAACTGGGAGCTGGGCCCTGGAAACCAGACAGGCAGGGTTTGTTGGGGTTTCTGAGGAGGCACTCAGTATCGCCGGCGGAGCCTTCCCTGCAGGGCAGAGGTTTTTCCCTAATGAAGAGAAAAGCGAGCTTGCTGCGTCTCAGCTACGCGTCCGCTCAGACGCAACATCCCAACCTTTCCCTGACCGCACTTATGGCCACACCGTCACCAAAAAAAATGAAAAAAAATTAAACGGGTAGGCAAAGCAGGAGGCCAGCACCAAGACGAATGCTGACCCCAGTCTGGAAACTGGACCCCACCGCCCAATGCCTTCACCACAAGGCCATCATCCCAGCTTTTCCTGGTGCTCAAGCGTTTTGGACAAAGGCTGGAGCACGCCACCTGCCAGCCCGCGTCCCCGTGCGACTGGGGGAGGAGGCTGGGGAGGGAGATGGAGAAGAGGCGGCCCCGCAGCCAAGCCACAGCTCCCAGCACCTTTCGCCATCTCCAAGCTGCTCTTGGGTTGAGTGGGAAGAGAATAAGAAGATCTCCAGCCTCCGAAAGGCAAAGTAAATGCATCACTGCGGGTAGACCTGCAAAGTATCTGCTGATTCTTTCCACTTAGTATATACTAAAGACCAAACCAATCGCAGATTCTTACCTGTAATTTCCCTTTTTGCTCAGCTGCTCTTTAAAGTGCCCAAGTGTCAGGCTCTGGGCCTTTAACATCCTCCTGTAGGGAATTTCTTCTCCGCAAAAAAAATAGGTGACAACCAACTCGCTCAACTGAGAGGTGTGAACAACTGGCAGTTTCTTTGGCTCTTTGTGACTGAAAAACAGAAAACACACAGAAAAATCTCTATTTTTCCATTTGAGAACAAGCTGTTTCACCGCACTCAGCCCAGCAGTGTTTCTGCCACCAGTAACACTGGTCAGAAATACCCCGGCTGTGACCCGGAGAGTCAGATATTCCCGTACTCGCCGTGACTGTGCCGTGCTGCATTTGCGCAGCCCTTTGCGGGGCTCCCACCGCAGCTCCTGCCCGCAGTGACGGTGGGAACCGCGGCGCTGCCGAGCGATGCCGTGGTACGGATGGGAGCACCGAGGGATGGAGCTCACTGGAGGCATCGGCGCAGGAGCGCGGGCCAGGTGAGCGCGTGTAGGGCTCCCCATGGGCTAACCTCTGCCTGGCGAGCCCCGGTGTCCTACACCTCTGACTGCAAGAGGCTCGCTTCATCCGCCTTCCTACAGAGCATCTGCCAAGCTTCCTTCTCCTGCACAAAACCACCTGCAACCCCCAACAGCTAACAAAGCAAAACCACCGCCAGGTTCTTCACCTGAAGTACACAGGTGATCTTATTTTCCCCCCGGTGAGGATAAAATTAACTGGATCTTGTCATCGGCACTAAGAAACCCTTCTTAAAGAATAATTAAAACAATATTACCCTGCAAAATGGCAACGCTCTAGTGAATAGCATGCAGCCAAATCTACAACTGCTTCTGAGGCAATGTACACTTGGCATGTCAAAAGGTCACAAAGTGTTAGTCCGCAGTAATTTAGTCTTCCTAATTTGTTCTAAGTCTTTGTAGAGTGGCTTCAGAAAAAAAGCTGCTAGCAAAGACAGCTGGTGGACTTAAGGTCAACCAATTAAAAATGAAAGGCTCTAGTCAGGTGGCTCAGTCTGGACTTCAAACATTACTCATTGCTTAAGATGAAGAGGGAAAGAAAGAAAACTTTAATTATTTAGGCCATTTTAGACCTCTCTGTAGCAGATTTCTTGTTAAAAGAACCATCCTGTAATTAGACTAATCCAATCTTTGTCCACTTTACAGGAATGCAAGCTAAAAAGAGCCAGAGACAAGATTTGAAAATGTTTTGTTCTTTCTTTAAGAAGAACGTTTGAAAGACAAAATTTCAGATGTAAGAATCTCCTCTCTTTTCAAAGCACAATCTATTTAATGAAAATGTAATTGTGAGACATATATATTTCCCAATCCTGTTCTGCGCCGCAATACTCACTCTTCCGTCGCTAGGCTTGCACTGCAGAAGGGGGTGTTGCCCCCCTGAACGGCAGCGGAGTGGTTTCGATCCCTCTGCTGAGTTGAGGTCGAACATCTGAAGTGGAGAGGGGGTGGGCAAGTGGGGAAGCAGGAGGGGGAGGGGGGGGAACAAAAAGAGGAAAAAAAAAAAACAACTTTTTTAAAAAAGATTGTTGAAACACAATCTTCCTAATTGAAGTCTCCTGTGGGTCGTTAAGTTTGCTCTTTGTATCAACCCTCGCATGTTGTAAACAATCAAAGGAAGAATTAAAAATGCTGTGGGCTAATTTATCCTTCCCTAGCCAAATGAACGATAACCAGTCCGATTCTCCGCTCGGTACGTAGCTGGAGTCCATCCCAGAGGAAAAACGGGCAAATTACAGCCATCAAAAGAGTGGAAGTAATAGGCGAGGACTCCAACTATTTGCGCCGGGGCAGGGTGGGGTTGGAACAAGGAGGCTCATCCTTGGGGCTCAGCCAAGCCGTGCTGTCACGCGTCCCTGCGGCCGACCCTCACCCCCCGACCCAGGCTCACCCCCCGCCTCGGCCGCCATCAGCCCGGGCGCCGGCGGAAGATGCCCAGCGAAGCTCCCCCGGACCCCGGGACCACCCCTCCCGTCCCCGTTACCGTTGCTTCTGCGGCTTGGAGACCTCGGCGAGCCGGCGGCACGCTTCCTCCAGCTGGGCCAGGGTGTTGGGTGGGGGGAGCGGGGGCATGGCGGGGTCCTGGACGAAGGGGTGGGCGGGCTGCGCCCCGCGCGGGTGGCTGCCGGGCCCCCACGGGTGGTGGCGGCCGGGGGGCCCCTTGGCGCAGTCGGAGCTGTAGGCCTTCTTTGTGCTCTGTGTGCTTGGGGAGGGGAAGAAGTCGGGTTAGAAAAGCTGGAAAATATGACTTTAATAGCAGCTCCTATTCTGCTCGCTCCCTCTCCAAAGTCTGTCATAACATGAAAGGAGGTTTATTGCCAAAAACATGACATTTTTGTGGTTTTTCTGGTTCTGCGGAACAGCTCTTATATTAAACCGGAGGAGCAAAGAGTCTCATTTGTTTTTAGCGATTGTAAAAATAGACAGCCCATGTAATATATAAATATTTACCGGGAGCGATACTGCTGTAGACGGCTGCGTATTTACCTATGGGGCTTGTGCTTATTTTGTCTCTCGCTCTCCAGCATCCACTGCCAGACGTTCTGCGCCCGGTCCGCCTCGCCCCCCGGGAGCTGCACCCCGCCGGGGCCCGGCAGCCCCCCGTCCCCGGCCGGCACGGCGACGTTCTCCGCTCCTCTGCCCGGCCTCTTCGGCAGCGTCCCCGTCCTGCTGATGGCGAGAAGGGGACAGGAGCCCGCCGTCAGCCCCCTGCGCCGCGGCAGGGCCGTCCCCATCAGCCCCGCCGCCAGGGGACGACGGGGTGATGGTTTGGGGTGGGATGCTCGTGACTTACCCGAAGGGCTCCAGCGCAGGGAGAGGGGGGTCCACGCTCTTCGGGTGGCCCTTGCATCTGGGGTAGCAGTAGTAGTCGCTGCCCACCGGGCAGCAGCACTGGACGCGCTGAGCCGCCTCCGCTTCGATCTGCTCCTTCGTCTTGGGCACGGTGTGGTGGTGGATGTAGTGATGGTGGACGTGCTTGGTGGTCTGCTTGGTGACGAAGCCCTTGCCCACCAAGGCGCACGCCGCCAGCGAGGCCGCGCCGGGCTGCAGCTTGCCCGTCGGCAGGCGGTCGGGGGAGCGGGCGCGGGGGCTGTGCCGGCCCATGCCGGGCGACTGGCAGCCGGGGGTCTTCAGCACACGAGAGAGATGCTCGTCCAGGATGGCCTGGGGGTCCTCCTCGTAGCTGCCGGAGGGCAGGAGCGAGAGCGGGTGCTGCGGGTGCTGGGGGTTCACCATCTCCCGACCGCTCTGCAGGCTGGCGGGGAGCTCCGAGCCCTCCTTCTCCTCGTCCTGCCGGCCAAGCGATGGCGAGGAATAAATGCAAGGGGACTGGGAGCGGGCGAGGCGCGCACCGGACCATCCCCCCCGTGGGCTCGCGAACCGCAGCGCGACCGGAACGCGTTCGTCACCGTGGGCAGGATACGGCCCCCACCGTGGTGGGGAGCAGCGAGCTCTGCCCGGCCCCGGGAGCGTTAATCCTCCTACCTCCTTGATCTGCTGCAGCCTCTCCTCCAGACTGTCCATGGTTTCCTGCTCCTGCTTCAGCTTCTCCAGCCGGGAAATGAGCTCCGCGGCGAAGGCAGCCGGCTCCACCGGGGTCATCTCCTTGGGAAGACGGTGGGTCCTCTACAAGGAGCGGGGACAGAAGGCACAAGGCATGTTTAGCGGGCGGCACGGGGCGCTTAGCCGGAGCAGCATCGCCGGCCCCGCTACGCTTGTTGTGTCTCCATGTTTGGATGAAAAGACGACCGCAACTAGGCATGGTCTGCTCTGGATTTTTATGAGCTAGTGCTGTGGCCTCATGGAGTGACATCCTCCCCACCAGCGTTTGCCTTCGGCAGGAGCAGTTGGTCGCACTCTGAGGAACCCCGCTTGTTCTCTCTGTAGTACAACCAGCCCATCAGTAGCTACTCTGAAGTAGAAAATCTTCAAAGACTGTTGTCAAACATCAAAAAAAAAAAAAAAAAGAAAACCAGAAAAAAAAAAAACCCTCTGAGGTGGGAGGGAGAGACTTTAACTCAAGGAATAAAGTGAGTATAAACAGAAAGGAGTTGGAAATTAAAAAAATAAGATGGGGGAGAAAAAGGGAAAGAAGAAAAAAAAAAAGGGAGAAAAAAAAAAAAAAAAGAAGTCAAACGGTTGCAGATCAGAGAAGTACTGGTAATTTATTTCCTGGCTACACACTGGGCACCTTTGAGGTAGTGTTGTCTCAACAGTGTCCTAGATCTCTTCCCCCCCCCCCTCCATCTCTTTGTACAGAAAATGAAGAAAGCTGCTGCAGGCTAGCGGTGCTACACTGCTGAGCTTGGCTGCCTCAAGCAGATCTATCAAGGGAAAAAGGGAACATCTCCAAATCAAGTGCAGAATATAAAAAGGCAAAATGCGATTTTCTGCCAAAAGAAGCAAACATGGCAGGAAAAACGGGGGGGGGGGTGTAAAAAAAAACAAAAAAAACAAAAAAAAAAAGAGGAAAAAGAAACCACCCACCCGACTCTGCCCTCCCTCCTGCCACCCCCACACACCCCACTCCTCGTCCCCACTCTCCCTCTTCGCCCCCCCCAAAAGCAGAAAGCTGAACTGCCAACTCTTTCACATACTACCCACCAGATGAGGTGGGGCCTCTCTCCGGCAACCACTTAGCTCCAGAAATGATGTGAGGGTAGAAAAAGGCCACTCTGCTGGAAATTGTCACTCTTACACAAGCTGGCTCTATTCAGTCCCTGATCAAAGCACTGCCTTACAGAGAAAGTCGATTTGCACGCCCTGGGACAAAATAATCTAATTTACAAGCTCAGGCTATAGAACTTTCTTTATGCAGGAAGGGGAAAAAAAAAAAAAATACCAAAAAGAAAAACCACATAAACCACCCCCTCCCCACCACCAGAAATACCATCTATGATTTCTTGCTGCTTAAGACAGCAGAAAGAGGAATTTTAGCATATTAATCTCAAGACAAGATAAGTTTATACTCGTCTGTGTAAACAGTTTATTCGCTGCAGGAATCGGGAGTCCGCAAGTCAACTGAATTAGCAAGTCAGCGAGTTAATTTTCGAGAGTGCAGCAACGCTGCGGATCGGATCCCCTCGAAGCGAGGCATGGATCTCCTGCTACACCTCTCCTTCTGGACACGCTGCGTCCCACCAGCACACGGACGCTGCTCGCAACGGCCGCCGGCCATGTGCGCCAGGCCAAGCCCCGCTCTGCTCGGCACTGGCGGAGCTGTGAGCGTGGTGGACGGAGCCAAGGCTCTCGCTAGACCCAACCAGGGCACCTCTGCTTGGATTTAGACCAGGAGGACAAAGTCAGTGCCCTTGAAAAGCCCTGATCAGAACCTGGCTCTCAGGGAAGGACCAAAACGTGACTGTACACAAGAAGGTTTTAGCAAGGATGCCAAAAGCACGTGGCTCCTGCCCAATGCCAAGCAGGGTCTCTTCTCTTGCATCACATAGGGATGGAAACGCTCTCCTCCCCTGCTCCCTTCCCTCCATGTGCACCCATTCCCAGTCCCAGCATTTCCCACGGCCAGGCCAGACCCTGCAGTTCCCACCTGAACTTACCGGAAAATGAGGTAGAGAAACTTGACCGTTGGCCTTGACGCTCCGATGCATTTCCCGCTGGAGCTGCTTCTTGCTCCCAATTCTGTATGGGGGGATCCCATCTCTGCAGACAGAAGAGAGGTCGCCATCAGCTAGGGCTCTCCCCATGCTCTAACCAAGACGCTTCTCCATCACCTCGGACACCACCCAGGCACAACACAGCCCCACATTCCCAGAGGTGCTGGGCATCGCCCTCTGGACAGCACCTGAAGCCAGGAGAAGCCTCAGATGTCTGGCGGCTTGGGAAGGGCCTGTGCCACCATCTACGTGATGTGCAGTAGTTAAACAAAAACTGAGCAGCAAGCTGAAGGCAACTCCACATGGGAAGCTGCCCAGAGTTCCCATCAGCTTCACTTCTGAGGCATCTTACAGAAATGGCCTTCCAACGCTAGGTTTCTGCTTCTGCCCTTTATTTCTGTTGCTTTTTCACCACTGAAGTACACTCTCTGGGCTTTTTCACTACCGAATTACACCCTCTGGGACCACAACTTTCCTCAGGCTGTGAAACACCCCATGAAGTGCTGGCACTGTGCAAACAAGAATGAAGAGGCTGAAGACGGATGGCCACCAAAAGGCTGCTCCAGATCTCCAGCCCTACCTAAGACCCGGGACATTTCTCCTGCCCTGAGGCTGGCCGGCACAGGCAGGCCACCACGAGCCATGAGCAACACCAGGCCGTACCCTCCGGGCACAATATTATTCCCCTCGGCCACATTGGATCCTGGCCACAAAGCCATGAGACGAGGCCAGGCGAGGAGCACCAGTGGGAACAGCCCCCTGTGCAGCCCGCTCGAGGCAACACAAAAAATTACCTCGTTTGGGATTAAAGGGCCTTTTACAGACAGCGGGGACAGCCGGAAGAGCATGCCTGGAGATCCTGAATGTCTAATTCCACCCCTTCCCTCAGACTGGCTGAATAACCTTGATCTCCGGTCCTATCCCTTTCATCCACCTGCCCCCACACCTGACTCATCTCCTGAGCGGAGAAAATAGCTCCTGCCCGAGGAGGAGCGGCGGCCAAGCAGGCAGCAGTGGCTCCACGCTGCTGCTGGAGGATCTAACACAGCACGCTGTCCCTATGTCCCACCTCCCGTGGCCATGGTGGTGGTGGGCACACCCCAACATGTTTTGGACACGCAGTCGGAGACAATGTGCAACGGAATGCCTTCCCAGAGACACCAAGTCCCTCCTCTTGAGGAGGATGATGAGATGCCATCGCTCCACACTCCAGGTTTGAAGCACACTATCACAGGCCTTTGTGAAGATCTTGGCCAAAGTTTTCGGTTGCCATCAAATTGTTTTAATGAGCAAGATTAAGCTGCAAAGCCCGGAGTGAAAGATCGGAACAATTTCATCTCAATGAACTTGGAAAAATCTTTGTAATAAAAGAGAGCACGCTGGCACCGCAGAGGAAGTCCTTGAGCCACAGGCTGAACACCAGCCTCTTCTAAACATGGTCCATGAATGCACGTTACACTACAAGCGAAAGGAGCTAATTGTCCTAGTGTCCCCACTGCACACCACAGGGCTCCGGAGTGCCTTCTGGGGAAGCAGCTCAGCACACACCGGCCATCGCAGCCGGCCATGGCCGTTGACCACAACCGCTGCAGGCCACCAAGCATTTCTGCTCCATGAACCCATGGGGCAGCAGGCCTTGGGGCACGTGACACGTCTTAGCTTTGGGAGAGGATGGGGAAAAGCAAATCTAAGGTGAGAACCAAATCATCCGTACCTTCAGAGAAGCACTGAGGCTTACTGAGAAAATGCTCTCTTAGGGAAGACCTTCAATGTAGGGAACAGCGAGTAAAACAGGCATTTTTAAGGTAAGTAAACAGGCCAGCATGAGCATGTCACATGCGTACATCCATACAGGCCTAATCCCGTTAACACATTCAGTTAAAGAGGAGGTGTCCTCTATAAATGGCAGTTCAAGAAGCCAGATGGGGAAGAGTGAGAAGCAGCTGAAGGCCTGTGTGTTCAACACGAGGCACCCAAGGACACAACCAAGGGACAAGACGGAGGTTCACAGCTCTCCTGAGCTCCCCACCTCTCTCCAGGTCTGCAAGTATGAGATGGTGTCCCCAAGCCCTCCACTGTGGCCACCGAGCTGGGAGCACCTCTCCTTGCCGGGTATCCCCAAGCTCCCAGCTCTGGAGGGACCAGCTCTGCCCAGAGGGCCAGTCCTGGGACAGGCTATGGAGCAGGAGCGGGGACTCGCGCCATTCCCAGCCAGGGTGGCTTGAAAAGGAGGAGGAAAAGCAACGCTGGCCCAACACCAGGGCTCCTCGCTTTATTTAAGATTTGCCCTCACTCCAGTTGGTACGAAAGCTGCTCCTTCCCCCTGAACGCCCTCCGGGTGCACCGGAGAGCCCCACTTCACACCTTCTGCTCCTGCTCCCGCAGCCCTGCCTCGTCTCAAGAACTTTACAACTTGCAAGAACGCGCAGAATTAAAAAAAGATTTCATTAAGAGAGAGAGGTATTTCACCGGGATGGGAAGGCTGTGGAGCAGCTCGGGAAAGCCAGCCAGGGAAATGGGGAGGGACTTTGACAGCTGCTTGGTCGAAGCTTAGGCCTTCCATACAAAACAGGGGGAAAATGGACAACGCCAGGCTGAAGGGGTGACCAACGGGTGATCCCCGAGCGCAGGAGGGACAGACGGACGGAGCTGGGGCCGGGCTCTGCACAGCAAGAGCTGCGGGGGGCAGGGGGAACCCCGCTGCTGAAACAGAAAGTGCCTTCGAAATGAACAGGCTGAGCCTGGCCGGAGGTTTCGGGGCAGCAGAAGGCTAAGCCCAGCTCTCCAGGTGCCGCCTCTCCCCGTGCTCCAGCAGCAAACACTTGCACTCACTTTCCTGGCTACTAAAAGTTGTGGGATGAAGAGCGACAGAGTTTAGGCACTAAATAGTAGCGTTTAATTATAAACATTCCGGCTAACCAGGCTGGGGCTAAGCCAATCTCTTTCTGGGGGAAACACTAGTTTGAAGTCCTCTACCCAGTCAGCTGCCATTTAAGCTGAGCCAATTATCTTAGCCTTTTGACTCAGATGTGCCTGACCTAACCTGAATGTAGTTTTACTGCTGCTTTGAAATATCAGACTCATGCGCATATGCATTCACTCCCATCTTCATTTGGCAACGGCTCCGAAACAAGCCTCTGATCTCGCCAACATCAAAAGCCTGGTTTGTAAGATAAGGTAATATTTGAAGTTTGCTCAGCAGCATTCCCCTGTGTCCAAAGTAAATCCATAAATAAGATATAAGCAAATAAAAAAAAAAAATCCCCTTTCCTCTCCCCCCCATAATCAAGAAATGGAAATATAAATTTGCATGACGCTTTGTGGCTATTACAAAATATATAGGCACAGACTGAGCCCTGGCATCTGTAATAAAAAAAAAAGGCAGATTGGGCAGTATTTGGAGACCTCTCCTAACTCCAGCACAGTTCAGATTTAGATTTATTCAAAAAAAAAAAAACCCAAACACACTCACTTTCCTGCTATGTCTGGCAGACTTTTCCAGAACAAGTTTTTCCTCTTCAGTTGATACCAACATAAGCCCGAAGAGCTCATTTGCATTCGCCCTGACGAAGCAGAACAGACCCGGGTGCTCTGTCACAGGGGGCGAAGCCTCGCGGGCAGACGAGCGCCCAGGCTCAGCGGGTTTCTGCCCCGAACACGTCCACAGCACCTTCCGCAGCCGGCAGAGCCCGGTGCCGCGAAAGGCTGCGAATCCCAAATGCTTTCCTGCGATCCCGGCAGCGGCCCTTCGCCTCCGCCGAGGAAGTTTTGACGTCAGCCTCAACTTTCCGCGCAACCTTCCGCACTGCCAGTGTACCTCTCCCGCTCCCAGCAGCTCCCGGCCCGGCGGACGGAGCGTGGCTCCGGGGACGCCCGGGGCACCGCTTCCGCAAGCGGGGAACGTTCCCCCGAGCTCCGGCAGCCCGCTCCGGCCCCCCAACCTGGAGCTGCGGGCAGTTTAATCAGCCAAGCTGCCCCAAACTCTCACAGCCTGCGCGGGCCATTGTTACGGCAGGAAAAAACAGGCAGGCTCCTTTCAGGGCTGCTTTCTGGGGAGCTCCTATTCACTTGTTCAAGCCCATTTCAAAGCGGGCTGCTGCCCTCTCATCCCCGCTAAGCTCCCCTGGCCTAACAATGGGCTGAAAGCGATTCAGTTAAGCCTTTCATCCACCATGCACTTTATTTCTCACTCAGTGCTCTCATCTGTATAAGGCCTACAATTGGCATTGCTGTGAAGAGAGGGTATAATCCTAGCCCTGTGAATCCCAAGTGACCCTACACTGGTCCAGAAATGACTAACCCAATGAATGCTCTGTTGACACATGATCACATACAACCAGAGCCAGTAAGAAGAAATAAAGAAGTCACCCTATGATTCAGCTCTTTTATTTAACGCCAATATTGTTCAATAAGGGAATCTGGTGGGACAACAAACTATTTTTTTCCATAATATCAGCTCAAAACACACATGTGCATTAAAAAAAAAAAAATACAGCTTTTGTTTACGCATCAAGGATCTTTTGTAAATCCTGTCTTCTGTTGGGCATCATCACGCAGCACTACTGACTTTTAAAGCTCAGCACACAAACCTCTTCGAGGAGGACACAGCAAGCACTGGACACCTCCAACAAAGGCACTGGAGAAGTTTCACCTATGAGATGAAGACTAGGAATGCAGCACTCCACTCACAGGTGGGTCTTCTAGACCACTTGTACTTAAGTGAAGACCATGAAACACAAACGGAAACATCTGCCTCCTGCCCCATTGAAGAAAACGGTCCTTAAGAGCACTAAGCCAGCCTTACTGTCTCCTCTACAGACACCAAAGCACCACTTCTCTCCTTCTGGGGAAAGCCAACCAAGGAAGAACGGCTGCACGAGGTGCTCCCAGTTGCACGCTTCTTCTCAGCAGAGTTGGGACAGATCCCGCAACTCCGGGGCTCAGCCGCAGCACCCTCTCATCCCTGCGCTCCCGAAACACCCAGACCTGATCCGTGCAGCTCCATTCAAACGGCTCTTTGAAGCCTGCCCCAGCCACACCAGACGAGCAGCTATTTGCCCCTTCAGGTCACTGGCCCTACTAATGTACATTCTGACATTAATGACGAACCTTAATTACAGAAAGTACTTCCTACAGGAAGTAATCTCCTCCTCTTTGATGACTGATAACTATTTAAGGAAGCCTGGCCTTAAGACAAAGGCTTGGGGAGATAGCTCCTTGGGTTAGTCAGGCAGCACCATTAGCATAGGGGAAAACATGTTTGCTCAGCTGCAGTTGCAAAATGGCAATAAAGGGGTTCATTATTTCACTCCATCCGATACCTCCGGCAACTGCGTGAGGAGCGAGGCCACCATGCCCTGCTATGCCTCTCGGTTTGGGCGGCCCCCAGCCAACAGCGAGCAGAAGTAGGGTGGTGACCCTGGGCCCATCACTCCCATGCTGCTGATTCACAGAGAGCATGTCCCAGAAGGACCCGGCCAACACAAGGTACTTACACGCTGCTGTCCGTCATCGACATGGAGTCGTCCGTCAGGGCATCACTAGATATTTCACTGTCGTTCGCGCTGGTTGCTGGGGCAAAAACATAGCCAGAATTCACATGGTATGGGTTAACGGGATCGTTCCTCTTGAAGGACCTAGGGACAAGCAGAACAGGAACCTAGTTACCAGCCAGGCCTGGGCTAGAGAAAAAGCACACAAGTCTGATGATAGCACTCCCCTTATGGCAACCATGCACACTGGCTGCTCATCCTCTTTAGAAGCAACTAACCATCCATCGCTCGGACCAGCAGGACATGCTCTGTCTGAACACACCCAAAGTCCAACTTTAAAGATGTTGCTTTTAGCATTGGAAGCGCACTTTAAAAAAAATCCTAGGAAGCACCTGTACATCCTTCAATACCTTCAAAAACTTGGTCCCTAAAGCTTGATGCCACACTGCTGAGGTCAGCAGGAGTTTTGCTGTTGGCATCAGCAGGCAGAAGATCAAGAAGTTCATAGCTCAAGTTCCACTGAAAGCCATTGAAGTCTACTCTGAAGACAGGCGTTAGGGCCCCTTTGGGAATACAAGTGACAGTATCTGTGTTGCCCGAAACAAGAGAACTGCCTGAAGCTACTGGAGCAGGACCACCACGCATCAGAGGAGGCATGGCCAAGGCTGAAATCTGCTGTCTCCAGCGTGGCCTCCCAGAGATGGGTGCCATCTCCCTGGCATTATAAAAACACGCAATAAAAAGGCCCAGTTTTTACGAGAACCTGCTACTTGTTCAACTTCTGTTTTCGTGCGCAGAGTTGGGTGGGGATGAGGAGGATGGGGGACACGAGGACAGGAGCAGCAGGTTGTACTGACGGGCATGTGCGTTACCGATACCAACACCTTGGGCTTCACTTGGAGAAGCGAAACTAAAGCCCAGCCTGGATGTCATTGAGTTGAGCACCCAAGAGCGGTCGCATGAAAAATTCACAGGCGGGGACACGGGCAGCGAGGGAGCGTGGCAGGGTCACCATGGCAGGGTCATTGCACGGAGGTGACAGGACCTGGGCATCCCCCTGCCTGCTGCCTCCTATCACCCCAACTTCCCAGCCAGATCAATACACATATCTCCGGCAGGCGATAAGGGGATTATGCAGGGAGGTTTGAAAGCCGCATGTCAAGGTGCACATTTTGCTCCTCTTCCAAGGAAAGACGGGGTTGTTAAGCCTCTGACTTTGTATATCAAAGCAAAAGGCCTTGTCATCTGATAAGGACTGCTGATTTTAATAATTAGGGTCACTTACCCAGGACTTGGGGGCCTAAGGAATGTGCCAGCAGGCTTGGCAGGTTTGTTTTAATAGGCTTTCCACCCCCCTGCCCCCCCAGGGGTCGGAGGGGACCAGCTGGGTTGGAGCGAGCAGCACTGTCCTCCCACCGCCCCGCTCCCCATCCCTCACAACCGACCGGGCACCCCGCGCATTCCAGCACCGAAAACAGGAGCCTCCACCTAGGCTTCAGTTAAAAAAAATAAATAGGGGAAAAAGAAAAGAAAAAATAAAAGGGGGGGGAGCACGGTGGGGAAGATGGGCCTCTCTGGTATGAGAGGCGCGGGGCTGGCTGCAGGCAGGTATTCAGCCCAGCCAGGGCTGCATTCCTTTCCAAAGGAGGCCAAGGCATTTCTGATGGGGAGATCAAGATGTTAAAATCTATATATCTGGGAAGAAGGCAAAAAAAAAAAAAAAGGGAGATAGTAAGGAATGCCACAGGAAAGAAGTTAAATCTTCAAAGATAAATTAATTCCACATGTGGGTGAAAGCTAAGTTATCCCACTACTACTACAACAAAGTTCCTCTAAAAACCATGTAGTCTTCTACCCTAACTTGGGGAGATGTACAGTCCAAGTGACCACTCCCAGGTCCTTGGTGGGCTTCTGGGTAGCCTGTGCAAGGGATGCAGCTCTTAAAATTACTTGGTTTGAAACCATCTCAGGTCTTAAGAGCAGATCCAAAGACCCAGTGGCTCGGGGTGCTCCCCAGCACAGTACCCCCATCTTGCTGGGAAGGGTCTGGGTCCTCCCTGTGTGCAGCCAGGTGGGCTCTTTTGCCATGTCCTTCCAGCAGGCACGGTGATGTTGGGTTGAACGTTAGACTTGATGATCCTAGAGGTCTTTCCCAACCTCAAGGATTCTAGGATTCTATGGCCGGAGGCAGCAGGTCCCTACAGACACAGGAGGTGTGTCCACACACAGTGTTTGGGAAGATACCGTCAGAGAGAGTGGCCAGAACAAACTCCTCTTCCCCATCAGCACCAGACTGCAGCACCAAGTCACCTACCAACACCCCACAGCCAAAAGAAAATCCCTGAAGTTTGCATATTTTTAAAGCCAGGCTCCACACTCCACCTCCAACACGCTGCCCCACAGAAATCCCCATGTCCTTTAAGAAAACTAATGGGGCCTGTTTTGCCACGGGGTTTTGGGGGGCGGCGGGTGTGTGTGTGTGTTTGTTTTTGTTTTGTTTTTTTAAATTTGACCACCTTACTACAGTAATTGCACCCAGCTGCATCAAGTTGCCTGCAAGGGTTTTAAATTCCAGCGGCAAGCGGTGCTCTCCTGGCGCGGATGCTGCGCGCACAAACATGCGCCCCAGCCCCAAACTCCATCTGCAAAGTGCTCTCAGCTGTCAGGTGGCAGTTGCTCTGGAGCTTCAAGGAGAATGCCTGATGTTTCTCAGCCTATTCTTATCTGGATGCGATGACACGCAGCGGGTAACTCTCTATATGCTATGTTAGGCAATGGGCACATCAGAGCTATTATAATGCCAGGAAAATTTCAGGGGCTCTTGGTTGTATCCCCCGTTACAAGGGTGCGGAGTGTGGGGCTTTTTCTTGTCAAACTCTGCTTCCTGGAAATAAAAGCACTCTGGCAGTTCCAACTACAGGTTTACACAGAGAGAGAGAAGAAAAATCTACAAGGAGCATTTTGAAGCAAAACGGAATCTTACTAATCCTGTTTCTTGGGACAAACGTCACTGGGCAATCATGGGTTTAAAGTCAAAAGAGGGGGGGGGGAAAAGCACAAATCAGAAAAAAAAAAAAGAGAAAGAAGTGTATTTTAACAAAACTATGTTAATCACAGCTTCCATGCTCTAATTGTAGAACACTGCTTCGAGCATAGCTTTACAATGGCATCATTTACTGTGATAATTGAAGCCAAACTTGGTTCCAACAACTTCACACACGAGGAGCTCCACCGGCGGGTCCTTTCAAAGGCCAGGAAGCACGGGGAGCCGGCAGAAGGCCATCTGCAAGCCCCAGCCCTCTCCCAGCAAGGCCAGTCCCACCGGTGTTAATGGGAGGCAGATGAGTCCACCGTGGACTGCGCACCACCACGCTCCGCGGCGGCACGGCAAAGGGAGAAGCACTCTCTGTGTACACAGAGCCGTGCGTGATAAATTTAGCAGCGCGTATAAATAATATCTGGAATTCCTGGAGCATGGGGCCAGGTCCGGCGCAGCGTGGGGAGGCCGGTTTTAACCGCACCACAGGCTGCTGGGGAGGGGAGTCGCTTCGGAGGAGAAGAGGGAGGTTCTGCATGTAAAATATTCCCTGTATTGGGGCTCCAGAGGCACAACCAGCAGTTTGCATGCGTACAGGCACAGATGCCCTGTTTTCACTTCACTTCTCCTGCTCCTGTCCATCACCGATGCCGGAGCCAAAAAAAGGAAAAATATAAAAAACCTCTCGGCTCGTACAGTTTCTGTGGTCTCCCGTTTGCCGGGTTTTTGGCCGTGACTCCACGCCCTGGGATTCCCCGGTGGTCTCCCGTCCAAGCAGCCCCAGCTCGCCCTGCTCCTGCCATCGGGCGTGCTCAGCCAGGCGCCCGGCGTTGGCTGCTACCATCGCCCCGAAACCCACCGGAGCCAATGGCAAGAGCCGGCACAGCGCTTCAAAACCGTAACGCGCCGAGCGGGAATTCTTTACCTCCATCACACACACGAGGAGGGAGGTGTGGTTTGGCCACTCACCAGGAAAGACCTCGTGCAAGCTTCAGCTCCAATCCTAAACGCCGAGCAATGAGAGATAACCCAGCCATACGCTCATCAGCTCCTAGCCCACGCGCGCACAAGTGGCTTCACACACGGATGGCTCGGGGAGGAACCGAGCAGCATCTCAGCTTGACCCCCCTCTCTTTGCATTGAGATCTCTCGGTCACATGGAGAGCAAAAGCTCCTGGAAACTCAGCAGAAGGTGATCAAAGCAAAACGCGCTACCTAATGTCCTAGGAGGGGAGATCTGACATGCGAGGAGCAGGCTGCATTAATCCCTGGACAAAAAAAGAAAAGAAAGAAAGACCAAAAAAAGAAAAAGAAAGGGGAAAAACCCAGCACTAATCAGGCAAGCAGCCACTGTTCTGCGAGAGCTCTCCTGGACAAGGCACATTGTGGGTTTTTAGCAAGGCCTGCAGCTCTGGTAGAACATTACAGTCAAGCCCTTCCAGCGCCGAATACCAACAAAGGCTGAGAGATAAAAGCATCAAACATCCCCCTCCCGGAAAGCAAGTGAAGGGCAGCAGTTCAAACCAGGTTCTGGAGAACAGCAGATGCTCCCAGACAGCAACGTTCAGGCAGGAGATGAGGACCCCAACACCCAAGTCCCCCCCAGCCCAGCTGGTCCCGTCCCCCCCCACCTCCGGAGAGGTCCAGAGGCCACGCCGGGATGCAGCGCATCCCTCCTGTCGGCACCCATCCCTCCTCCATCACCCCTGCGCGGGTGGGGAGGGCCTCCAGGAGAAGACCCAAGCGGCCTCTGGCCCCACAGCACAGCCCCAGCGCCCAGCAGCGGGCAGCCCGGCACGGCTGGCAGCTCTCCGTGGGGCTGGCGAGGAGGGCACGCTCCAGCACAGCCTCCCCAGGAGCAGCCCTTTGATGGCGGTGAATCACAGACACGCTCTCCAAATTCCTGTAAAGGAGATGTCAAACACTCACCACGGCAAACCCCAGGCTCCCGGGCCAGCGGAGGAGAGCGCCCGGCTGCCGGCGAAGCCCTCTCCTCACAGCCCTGATTCAACAACCCACGTTTATGGCAAGGGTGGGGAGAGGAAAGAATACATTTTCAGAGGATTATACAACTCATCATTTGCTCATCAGAGTCTCTCTTTCCCATCCCCCCCTTCACAGCGAGACGGCTCGTACTGCGTTACCCTCACGCTGCGGTGCCACCAACATTTCCACCAAGAGCAGGGTTCAGCAAGCCAGAGGCACTCCAAGCCAAGGGCACCAGGAGAAGACCCTGCCACCGCACAACCTTCCCCGCATCCTCGGGAGCTGCCATCAGGCGCAACCACGTTTGAGCCAAGCTTAACTCTGAGCACACGGCCAACGGAGAGCACCAAAGATCTACTACTCCTCCACACCTCCAATGTCTCTACTACCTTAAGAGCTCAATTTTAGGTATCCTCCTGCCTGCGCTGGCTCCCAGCCACCCCGAAGGGCTTTGACACGGTACCAACACCCCACGCGATGGGAACGGCGGCAGATCACACACACACGGCCAACATAAAAGCAGATTTTGTGCAAGCTGCAGAGTTTGATGTAGTAAGCGCATACATTTCCTCCTCCATGACCGCACAATTGCTTCCCACATAACCAACGTAGTTAAACACTGGTTGATGGTGGAGCCGGGGAGCTAGCAGGTTACATTATTCATACGTCTACATGATCCACTCTACTACTGCTCTTAATAGGTTTGAAAGTTGAACCAATAATTAACGTAGGTCCGGAGGACACAGTTGCTATGAAGTTTTTGATCTATAAGCGAACTGAAAGAGCCAACAGAGCTTAAGAGCGCAGCACCTTGTTTTCCTCTGCGCAGAGGGGGGAAACACCCCAAACCCAGCCAACACCCCGCAAACGGCAGCGCTGGGAGGTGCGGGGAGGCACCCCAGCCCCCAGCCCCAGCGACGCCCAGCCTCCCCAGCACACCGCCCCAACAGCCTCCGGACAAGCGCTCCCAAAGTCCTCAAAGTTAAAAGCAAGCACCATTTCCAGGGGTTCCCTTACCTGTATCCGTTCTCGATTGTTTCTGTAGCTCTGACATTCGCCGTAACCCTCAACGTCTTGCTGGATAGTCCAACCACCGAAGGCAAGATTTTGCTTTTGAAGTCTGCACAGCTCCATTCCTCTTCCTCATTCAAGGTCGGGAGATAGCCACAGACAACTTTTAAGCTCCCCAGTCCATTGCTGTTCATGTAAGCAGGGTTCTCTCCTCCACTCCTCACGTATTCGAGGTATATATCAGAAGTTAAAAACATCTGGTAAGCATTTTCCTCCATCACAGTCTGAATCTCAGTCTGTGCCTGGTCAAACATGATGGAATCTATCTGCTGCTTCTTGATGCTATCCCTTATGTAGGTCTTGGTAGCAGGCTTGAGCTGCTTGGAGACGATGCTGTTGTTCTCGATGTACCTTTTGTATATAGCTTTGGCTACTCTTAAAGTTTTGGTATCCTTAAGGTCCATCTGCCTGAAGCCATTGCAGGCAAACCAGAAGTCTAAGGTATCCACGCATTTTTCCCTTTCCAGGAAGGTCCGAAAGAGATAGGCACCATCTTGATCTCCCAACAAGGAATGCAAGGATTTGGTCCACCTGGCCAGAGGGGAGTCCGGGGACGCGCTGCCCTCCGGCTCCCCGAGCCCGTTCTCGTTGCGCCGCGGGGCAGGAGGCACCGGCATGGCCTTGGAGCTTTGGCTTCTGGGGACGAAGGAGCTGGCGAGCTGCGGGCATGGCGCCTCGCCTTCCTCCCCGGGGACCGGGGGGCGCGGGGCGTCCTCCCTGAAGCTGCTGCTGGGGTCCGGGAGGTGGGCGAGGACCACGGCGCTGCTCATGGCTCCCGAGCCCGGCCGGGGAGCGGGGCTCCCAGTCCTCCCAGTCCTCCCAGTGGCTGCCTGCGCCGCTGCCTGCCTCTGCCCGGAGTCAGCGGGGGATCCTCGGAGCCGCCTCTCTGCGCGGGGGGGAAGGGGGGAGGAAAAAGGAGTATTGATCTAATCAAAACCAGATCCTCCCAACATCAAAGGCAAAAAGTAAACAGGCTTTTCAACTCTCCAGCTCAAAAAAAAGAAGGGGGAGAGAGAGAGAAAGGCAGCGCAGGGGGAGCGCGGCTCTATCGCCAGCCCGATCGCGACTATCGGCTCCGCTCGGCTGAACTCCCGGCGCACTTTTAGCGGGGCTGGGGGGGGGGGAGCAGTGGGCCCCCCCCCCAGCTCACGGCAGCACTGGCCGGCCCAGCCCCGGCATCTGGTTCCCATTCCCCCCCACCCCGCACCCCCTCGCCCTCCGCCAGCGCGCACGTTGCGCCCCCCCCCCCCAAGGCGAGGAGATGGGCTTTTTGGGGCGCTTCTCTGCGGAAAAGAGATGCTGGATCAGGGACACACCCCCCCCCAAAAAAAAATAATACCCGGGGGGGGGGGGGGGTCAGGCGCGGCGGCTGTACCTGGGCAGCGGGGTATCCCGGGGCGGGGGGGCTGCCCCGCGCCCCCCCCCCCCCCCAGCCATCAAACCCGGCTCCGGGAAAAGAGATCGGAGCACTGGCGGGGTCTGGGGGGAGCGGGGGGGGCGGTCAGCCCCCGGCAGCGCCGACCCCAGCCGGGAGGGCTTCCCGGCGTGCAAAAATAATCATAAATAATAATAATAATAATAAAAACCTGCTCCAGAAATGGCGACGGGCTGGGAGGAGAGAGGTCGGAGCTGGGGAGGGGGGAAGAAGGGAGTGGGGGGGGAAAAGTCCGGAGCGACTTGGCTCCTCCGAGCCCCGTGAGACAGCCGCGCCCGCGGAGGCACCGCGCCCGCGCACACGGAAAAAAAAAAAAAAATTTAAAAAATTTAAAAAATATTTTAAAAATCGGTATTCAAAAAAAAAACCCCGTCGGGAGCGCGGCCCGCTGCCCCCGAAGTCGCCACTCACCGCGGAGCCGGAGCTCGCTGCGCGCCCGCGGCCCCGCCGCTCCCCACCGCCGGCAGCGCGCAGGCTGGCCCCGCTCCCCCCGCGCTCCTTCCTCCTCCTCCTCCTCCTCTCCTCCCCGGCGGTGCAACCGCATCGGAGAGCATCGGGAAGAGGGGGGCGAGGGAGGGGGGGCTGCGAGGGAAGGAGCCCACTGCGATCCGCGCCTCCCTCCTCTCCCTCCCCTGGTTATTTATTTTATTTATTTTAAATACAAAAGCGCTGGCCCCGCCCCCCCCGCCGCCCCTCCCCGCCAGCGCTGCGCGCATCAAAGCGGAGGCCGGCGGAGCGGTCCTGCAAGGGCGGTAGCGGGGCTGCCCGCCGCGCTCGCACACACCGAAGAAAAAGAAAAAAACCAACCAAACAAACGAAAAACCAGCCCCCCCCAGCATTTATAAAATATTAAAAAAATAAAGAAGAAGAAACTGGGGGGGGAGCAGCCTCTGCCCCGCCCGGTGCTCCCGCCCCCGGGCATCCCTGGTGCGAGGGGAATTTCCTACCCGGGGGCTGTGGCGTGTCACCATTCGTGAGAAAAATAAAATAATCCTATTTTGAGGGGAGGGGAGGATTTTTTTTTTTTTTTTTTCCCCTTCTCTCGGCATCCCGGGAGCGGCTACGGAGTTGCCAGGACCTTATCAAAGGGAAGCGATCGGCAGCCGCCGCTCCGCCGCCTTAAAGGCGCAGGCGCACCCCCCCCCCCCCCCCCGCGCCCCCCGGCCCCGGCGCTGCGGGGGGGGGCACCCAGCGGCAGAAAAACTTCGCCAAAAGTTGGCATCTCAGCGAGAAAACGGCCCGGGTCCCCATTTATTTTTTTTTTTAATAAAAAAAAAGGGCCCGTTTTCGCTGCGCGCGCGAAGGAGGCCGTGGCTGGTGGCGATGGAGCCGGCGCAGCGGCCAAGCTCCCGTCGGCAGCTGTGCGCACCCCCCCGTCTGCTAAATATTAAACAGACGCGGGATGGGTGGTTGGGTGGTTGGTTTTTCTTAACTTCGTACACAAGGTTTCAATGCGGGGCTGCCCCCCAACCTGTCCCCCGGCCCCCTCCCCCTGCTCCGGCTCCCTCCCGGACCCCCCCGGCCCCGGCCCGGCAGCTCCGCGCCCCTCACGCAGCTCAGCCCAGCTCCGGCTCCGCTTCATTTTCATCATCATTATCGTTATTAATTCCTAGAGTGCCTGCAGGGGCCCCAGCAGGATTCTCCCCACCGTGCCCCTCATCCCTCGGGATCCAGCCCCGCTCCTCCGCGGACGCAGAAGCCCCCCCCCCAGCCCCTGGCAGGGACCACCGCGGGGACCTCCGCCCAAGCAGACCCCCGGCTCCCTGCACCCGCGCTCCCAGCTGGGCTCAGCACCCCGCCATCCCCCCTTTTCGGAGGAACAAAGTTTTGGAAAACGGGCCCGCTTCCCCTCGACCGCGTGGGCACGGGGCCGGGCAGGCGATGGCAGCTGGGCAGGGGAGCGCAGACAGCTCGCGATGCCTCCGGCACCAGAAATAAATGGCGCCTTGCATTCTTGGTGTGCCCCAACATTGTTTATGGCACCTCCTGGGAAAGGCAACAGCGAAGCGCAGCCCTTCTCCCGCGCCCACACCCCGCGGGGGCACACGCACTGCCCCGTACACCCCCCTGAGCCCACCTCCTGCAGCACCCAAAGCTGCCCATGCCACCAGCGAAAACACCCGGAGCCCCAAGAAACGGAGCCAAGACGGACCCTGCTCTCACCACCGAGGTTTGTCCCCACCAGGCTCCCCCAGCTCCCCCCGTCCCCGCAGCAAGGGCGGGGACCCCATGGTGAAACCCCAAGGGAGTGATGGGGTGCAGAGGGCCCCAGCAGCAGGCACACCGTGGAAACCCCAACCCTGGCCCCAGGGGCTTAACCGGACCCTAAACGGGAGGACAGAAACCGGAGTCGTGGCCGTAGCCCCGTGCCTCTCCCCTCCCGAGCTGCCCGCTTTACACGCGCCGCTGAAAACGCAACCGGTCTGCAACATCGCCGAACGCGGCGCTTGGCTTCGCCCCGCGCTGAAGAGCTCCCCGCTTCTCCCTCTCCTCTGGGCCCTGCTCAAACCACCGTCTCCACCAAGGCGACGAGCAAAACACCAGAGAGGCCACGTGTCGTGGTGGCCCCGGACGTGGCATCCTTTGAAGCTGGGATTTCGTCAGCTGCGGGGTGGCTGAACCCATCCGAGAGCTGCACATGGCGGCGAGGAGCTAAGGAGGTGTGTGATGAGGTGCCTGGGCTGGACAACCCGGGCTAATAATGTGAAATAACATGTGGGTGACTGTTGTTGCTGTCCAATTACACATTTTTCAGGCCTGGGAATGGCTACCATTGGGCACAGAAAGCAAACTTTCTGCCAAACCCACGAGCCGAGCAGTAAAAGCCATTTCTAGGCACTACAAGCCATTATGAATTATTAGAATTACTAATATTTTTGCTGCTGGTGATGCGAAGCATTGATGTGCCACTACGCCAGACGCTACTGAGCCATGGTAAATGATCCTCTCCTGGGAGACCGAACCGCCTGTGACCCCTGGGCCCCTTGCGACGGTGACGGTGACAACACCTCCAGCCCAGGACCACCAACCACCAGAAGCTGATGCATCACCTCCTCCTACTCACATCTTGAGCTTGCTTTGAAACCATGTTGGCATAGGAAGCTCTCCGAGTCCCAGTTGCTATTCGAGCCCAGAAAATGCAGCCATTATAATGGAGGCTGAAAACCCTGGGCTTTTCCACTTTGGAAGAAAAGCTCATTAAGCATCGTTTGTTATATTTCATAACAATGTCATTTAGCCAGCTCGTTTCTCCGAGTCCCGTTGTGCAATAGCACTGCCCTGGGAGCACACCGAGCAGCCGAGTCACCCAGCCAGGTGCTTAATGCACTGCGTTAGCTGGGGTCGCGCGGGCGTCAGAGCAGCCCACCCCAAGACCGGTCTAGCCCGCCATCCTCTCTACGACAGTCACCAAAAAGGGATGTTTTGGGAACAAAACCAGAGGAGGGCAAACCCCTGGGGATGTGGCTTTGTGTGGAAGTGCCCGCGGAGCAATTTGTCCTCCCCAAAGCTGCCGCGGCCCCGTCCCCTTTCCGCGTGTCCAGTCAGGGAGCCTATTTTCTCCTCCTGCCAACAGGGAAGAGTCACGTAGTGCCTGAGATTTGAAAGTAGTCCGACGAACTAGGCAGGCGGTGGCAGGTACAAGAAGGTCTTCCAGAGTTTTCTTCATCTTTATCGGTTTCTGGAAGTCCTTGTTCGCAGATCTACAGGGAATCTCTGTGTTCCGCTAGCAGCTGCAGTCATCAAGAAAGCAGAGTATCTTTGATTTTCCTTCTGATTTTCCAGTCTAAACTTGAATCTGAATTCCCAGGCTGAACAGAAGGAAAATTAACTATTTATATTTTATTTGTTAGCCCTTCTGCGTTTTAGATAAAAATTCAGTAAATGTGTGAGAAAACGACTGCAAGAAGCTGCGTAAAGCCGCGTCCCCCAGCCGTGCTGATGCCCTCACGCTGCCGCTGCGGAGGCCAGGCGCGTCCCCGCCTTGCTGCCTGCCACCATCCCTCACGCTCACAGGCAGCGCCAAGAAGCTTGAAGTCAGATTGCGGCACCAAAAAGGAATAATCTTAGATGAAAAGAGTCACTTCACAGTGAAGCTACACAATAAACAGAAATGAATTTTTGCGTGTGTGTGTGAGCACTTCTGTAGAGCAGGTCGTAAAAAAAAAGTAGGAAAGGAAAAAATCAGTGGGAGCTGTTAAGGACTCGAGTGCCAGCCTAGGAGCATCGCTCTTGGAGCAGCGCTGACAGATGTCCCAGTCCACGCTCCCTGGGACCGTAACGCAACACCCCGTCTTGTCCCGACTGCTCCCAGCCAGCCGGCCTCCACCACTGCCCTCTCTGCCCAGGAGGCGGGTGTTCTGCTGGTGTCTTGCTCCAAAAGAGATGTCTCCAGGTTGTCGTCTTCCTGCAGCAAATTAGGCTGAACGCCGGGAATGTCAGGGCTCTGAGGACTACGCCAGGGCTGTTCTGTTCGTCCTGGTGCGTGGCCTTGTGGGGGTGACAGCGGTACGAGGAGCAGAAGCAAATCACACAGCCTCAGCAAATAACAGCAATGCCTGAATTATGGATTGCGCTTTTCGTGAGCTACAAGTCCTGCACCAGAGGTCAAGGTCGGCGTCCTTCCCTGTGCACAGAGAGACACCGAGAGCCAGGGAAGCGCCTGCCTGATGGGTGACACCAACGCAGTGGTGATGGGTGACACCAACGCAGTTATGATGGACGACACCAAAGCAGTGACGAAGCCAGGAGATACCACCCAAACCCCAGGCAGCCCCTGCTGCCCAGGCTGGAGAATGCTGCTCCTGCCTGACGCTGATTTTACCAATGTAGCTCAAAAGTGCTTCCTCTGCTAAAACTATGGTGAGATCACAAAGACATTGGTGGAAAATGCAGAGGAAGGATGAAACGAGCATGCTGAGCTCCCTCCTCTCCACGCAAGCTCTCACCAGCCCCCACTTGGGGCCAAACCCCCCCAGCACCCCTCAAACCTCTCCCTGCTCCCCGCTCCATCCCGTTGCCTCCCCTTCCCTGCTCAAGCACGAGGAGGGCGAGCAGTGCTGTTTACTCTTCCCACCCCAGCGAAATGCGTCGCCACGGGGGGCTGAGGCCTCAGGGTATAAATCCTTTCCCCGGCAGGAAGACCCCTCTGCGATACGCGCAGCCCGAGGAGGGCCCACGCGACGGTACGGTCTAAACCCAACAGCGGCGTTAGTCAGCGACGGCGACTGACGTCATCCGCGCTGTCACACGCGCAGCGAGCGGCGGTGCTCTCACTGGTGGTCATGTTGATAACAAGATCAAAGGCTTGCAAGTATTTCCACAGAAGTGCTGGGAACAGTCTTGATCAAAATAAGAGGAAGGCCCTGTATACAGAAGACATGAGAGCTTTGCAACCCGCATGTGAACCTTTGAAGTTATTCTTCCTTCTATTTTTTTTTCTTTTTTTATAAACTAGTTTAACATCATTAGTTTAAGAGGTATAAACCCAATCAGCTGTATAATCTCTCTATGTAGTGCAAGCAGAGAGTATTCTCCACATGCAGACACACTTTTGCAGTGGGGAAAAAAAGCACTGCCAGAGATACTTGAAAATAAGACAAGAAAACACACAATTATTTTATGGGATTTGAAGTTCATTTCATAAACCGACATACTTTTGTTACCACGTATTGCCAGATAAGTCCGATACATTTTCTCTCCCTATAATCCTTTGAACATTTCCATTCCCCCCTACAGACTGTTTTCCTTGATGTTTTGTGCAGCGCACTCCCTGCTATCTGCACACGCTTGGCCAGCTTTTTTAGACTTAAAAGGGGCACCATATCAGCACTAACCGTTCTACGAGAGCTGATAAAACACACGTAAGCACTTTGCTACCTATTAACATTTCTGAACTGCTTCCTCCACCTGCGCGGGAGAGTGATTGAAAAGAGGGTGGGGGCAAAAGAGGCAAATGAAGATTTTTATGACCAACTTCCCACGACTTATTTTTTCCACAACTCCTTGCTGTGCACGAGCGAGACATCGCTTTCTCTGCTAGCTTCTTGTTCAGGTAACGGATAGGAAACCAGGTCTACAAGACCTCTGAAGGGCAACTTCTCACCTGGGTGCGTGCCGCTGGGATGGGAGTAAAGGGTGCAAACACCTCGGCTGGGGCATGCAGCCGTGCTGTGTGCTCTCTAGTGCGAGCAGCTGAGCTCTTCACAGGCAACACGAAGCCCAGATTTCGCCCTTGAAGTCCTACTGAAATTTTTCAGTCAAATATTGATTTTTTTTTTTTATGGAAAATTGAGCACTGCTGTGGCTGCTGGGGACATATCCGTGACGCCATGGCAGAGGCACTGAGTGTGGTCCTCTAGTCAGGACCAGGTGATAACTCCTCAGAGAGTCCTGTTCAGGGCCACGTTCCTCCTTGCTCCATCTCTGCTCACTGCTTCTGCTAGGCATAATATTGATTCTGGGTTTGCTTCATGTAGAGTGTACACGTGCCAAGGAGAATCTGAATCTAAACTGGTTTAAAGCCCAGTTTCCACTAGGGTTCTCCATGCATTAATTCCATGAGTGCTTATGAAGTGGCTTTTAGACACTTTGTGCTTTACATGACAACTGCTTGTAGGTCTCCATCACCCTGGGAGGGCTAAATCCCCCCTGCTCCTTGCAGAGTTTGTGGCCGTGTGCTAAAAGCATCGGTGGATACCGTGTCTCTGGCAGCCTGGATCTTTATTTGCCAAATGGGTTCAGGTTTAAGGACTTCCCTTCAAACTGGAGATGGTTCACATCTACCTACGCATGCACTCATCCTGCCTACTCTGCGCCCTTGCCCAGAGAACGCTTGGCAGCAAGAACCCAGCACGTGAGGTTCAGTAGGAGGATGTGGGACAAACATGGGGAGGTGATGGGAGCATCAGTGCTAGGAAGGCCTGAAGTAGATTCCATCCTAGTTTTTCATGGAAACAGGAACATTTTTTCCATGCACGCTCAGGGAAGTCCTTCTTCTGTGTGCACAGAGCAAGCAGGGTGTGCTGGCTCTCGTTCTGCAAAGGCTGGACGCTCCAGGAAGAGAACATGGCCAGCTTGGTAACGAGTCGGGTCTGATGGTATCTTGGCTCGACTGCGGAGGAAGTGAAATATATGATCTGTTACTAGCCTGAACTGATGGGATTTGGTTCTGCAATCTAATCCTTTTTGTTTTCTGGCTGGCTTCTCTAGCTGTGTAAAAATGGTTACTTAAAAACTCAACTAAGTATGAAGCGTACTCACTGCAAATCTCAGCGAGGAAAGGAAATCCAAATGTTTTGAGTTTAACTGTTGAACATAGTTTCCAGCTAGTGTGCTCAGAATTTGAAATTAAACAAATGAAAGAAACATGTTTCAATGGTTTTATGTAGGCAATAATGTCATTAACAGGAAATAAAGAAATTGGGCTTTGCAGCTGCAGCACTAAGTTTAACCCTTCCTATGCTGCAGGGTGCTTGCTCGGCTGGCAAAACGCGCTTGACCCCCGCCTGCTCCTGGGCATCCCACACCTGCGGCCGGGCGCTGAGCATCCTGATCCACACAGCCTTTAGGGGACGATGATAATGGAAAAAGCAGGAGGAGAGGCAACGGTTACGAGTGAATAGGCTCTCCTGACTAGTGGAAAACTTCTGGATCACAAAGTCAAATAAAACTCGTCACTTCTAGGGGAAAAAAAAACCCCAAACCCTTTATGCACAGTTATTTTTAGGTGCACTGTCAAAGTTGAGTACCCTAAAATTATACCTGTTTTGGTTTGTTTCTGCCTGTCGATTCAATTCTCAGCATCAAGGAGGATTGTGAGGCGTGCGAGGCTCCAGCCCTCGCAGTGCTGTCAGGAGCTGGATGATGCCTCCACCCTCCCCTCACAAGCTGGACCAGTCCCAAGGCCGCAAAAGAAACATTATTTTTTTTTAAGGATGCCTGTGTTTCCAGGTGGGAAATACAGACTGGAGGGAGGAGACTTTGCATGGAGAAAGCCTCATCCTCCCGTCACCCACTGGGTCCTCAGATGCGGACCTGGTCCCCAAAGTCGCCGCAGTTTCCTGTACGCAAAGAGCTGCACAACCAAATCCCGTATCTGAGCCCCTTCGACGCTGGAAACAGCCCTGAGGAGAACATCCCCAGTGTCTATCAGACAGAAGGGATGACAACCAGAGAGGAACCAGAGGGCAGATTTCTGTAGTTAAAAGAGGAAACAGTGGATAGCTAATTCTAAAAAAAAGAAAAAAGACCCTACAGCTGGCATGGGACTTCCCAGCATGTAGGGAAAATCAGCACAGTCCCCCAAAAGCTACCGAATGCCCTTTGGCTGGATTTGTCCTTTGCAAGAGCCACCGCTGGCAGGTTGATGGAGACCAGCTGGGCACTCAGCTCTACCTCACTGCCGTGCATTGAAGGGAAAGCCCTAAAGATCGCCTCTCCTGTGCACCTTGTTCAAACCAGCAACCAAGCGGGCAGCAGGATTTGTGCTGTAGGACCTGGCCCTCCACATCAGGAGCATTTACACAATTCTTGAGACAATTTCCTAGAACTAGAACCAGAAAAATTTCAGTGTGCTTTTGGGGCAGAACACACACCCAGCTGCCAGCCCTTGTCTTCTAGAGGAGCAGAAACATCCAAAAATGTATTTATTACCATGGAGCCATCCTCCTCTCCAGCAAATACCTGGATGGTGCTTGGGAGAGTTTTGCCTGGGCGTCATGGCACTGGGTCTGTCGAGCCCTTTCTGCCCAAGGAGCACAAAGTGCAAATTTTTAGGACCAGTTCATCTAGTGTCGGATTGCCCTGCTCCCCCTTCTCCCAATTTATCTATTTTTTTTCGTAGATCTCTTCCTCTGCCAAAGCCTTACTGATTGTACGAAAAGGTATTTTCTTCTGCTGTGGGAACCTGCACCGTAATCCTTTCAAGAAAGGTTAAACAATTAATATTGGCATCTTTGTTTCCCCTTTTCATGAAACACAGGGGAAGCTCAGTAAGTGCAAAGTCAATCTCCCTCCAGACTACACCCAAAAAATGTCTGTTTGGACACATGTTTCATGAAGAGTCATTAATGATTTTTTTCTTTTTAGTAGAAATGGTCATGCTGTGGGAGAGACCATCAAAATATTATTTTAGTCTTTTCCCCTTTTTGCTAGTTGTGCTTTCTAATCCTTTTGTGGAAGCCTGGAAGTCACCTACCCAGGATCCTTTCTCCCCATAAGAAACTGGGGGGTCTGGGAACCTCACTGTATCACTGAAAATCAGGAGAAACTGAAGTGCTATCAGACCACATCCCCGCTTCTGCAGTCTCCAGCCATAGTCACCAAAACCAGGTTGTGGGCTGCTGCCTCTTTTCTTAACGAGGCTGAAATTAAGACACACTTTTTTTCCCCCTTTGAAAACAAATCTGACTGGAGGCTCCTGTTATCTCGAGAGCATATTCCTGGCCCTTTCGCGTCACCACTGACAACTCCTCGCTCCTTTTTCATAGCATTTGCATTTGTCAGGATGACCATTCACCGCGGTCCTCCTGTTCCTCCAAGAGCCCTTCCAGTTCATGGGGTTGTACAGGATGTAACCCATCCCCATCAGCGTCCTCTGGGGACTGAAGCAGTTCCTGGCTTGCTATCGTTACACCGGAAAAGGCCAGCACCTTCCCTCCCACGTGTCCCATGTCCCCCTCTAAGGTCTTCTAATAAAACAAGCAGATCACCTCGTTAGTGATGTTGCGGCAGAGGCCCTGGTAGGGGATGGTGGCCATGCCAGGAAGCACTGAGGGGAGCAGGAGGTTGCTGTCACCTCCTCAGTCCCAGCTGCTTTCTCCTGAGATGAGTTTGTTTTGTAATCATAGAATCATAGAATCATTAAGGTTGGAAAAGACCTCTAAGATCATTAAGTCCAAGCATCAACCCAACACCACCATGCCTACTAACATGGTAACATTTTCCCATTTTCCCATGGTAGGAGAACATTTCCACCTGGGGCAAGCTCTAAAAACTCCGAGAAAGCAGCAAAAGCCAAAATCCTTCTGCGGCTAATGCAGAGTCAGGTTGTGAGGGCTACAGGACAACTACGCTGCTGCAGTATTTCAAACCTCTACAAAATACTGGTCTGAGGATTTTGTTAGCACTGTGTTTATGGGTCTATTTACCTCTGCGCACGTAACTCCCATCAATGTAAACGAGAGCTTCTGCACAAGCCCCTTGCAAGCTGAAAGGAGGGCACTCCTATCACGCATGAAGGGGCTTGCTTGGCAATGGTGTTGGGAAGAGAGCTTTGCACCGGTGGGGACGGCTACGATCCCCATTCGCGTGCCTGGTTGGTTAAATTCAGGGAGAGCTGTGATACGTCTGTCCCACCGAAGTGAACTGGGGATGATGGTCAGCTCTCGGGAGCACGGGGCAGCTCCTGCTCCACGCTCCGGCCGGGCGCGGAGGACATGCCGGTGGGATGCCCATCCCCGGAATGGCATGGCATGGGCGGCAGTGCCGGTGGGCAGAGGCAGAAACAAACCGGCAATGGAGGCAGCAATTTCTGAGCATATTTTGTACAGATCCAGATCTGCAAGCTGGGGCTTGCCTTGGGCGTTTGGACCATATGTTCTAGCGCTGGGTCCCACCTATCCACCCCATCTGTGCAACTGATAATAGACTCCTTAAAAGCACAACAGAAATGCTGAAATAACTGCTTATTATTCTAGCCATAACTTGAGACAATAACATAAATTCTACAGATGTAACCAGTATACCATTGTCCTTTCATTACACGGGCACGTTCCTAACACGGGAACAGAGAGAACCACTTATAGTAAATCGATTTCAGTTCATAAGGAATGCAATATCAGTGCAGGCTAAAAAACAAGTTGTTTAATACATTTAAAAGTATGCAGTTTCCACAAGCTTATACACGTTCCCAGCTGCTATCGAAGCGAACACAGATGATGATACTGTTCTGTGATACACCTGACACCAGACAGCACTGGAAATGTTGATCTGTCATGCGTGGCTGCAAGTAAAACAACAAAAACCTGTGGGCCAGATACCTGGGGTTAATCAGCATCGAGCCCTCGCCTGTGACGGTTTTAATAAAGCCGCCATGCTGCAGAGCCGCCGAGGGTTTGGCTCTGCATTTCCAAGCCGGAGCAGCTGGAGTTTTGAGCACGAGTGGGCTGTCGTGGGAGGACCACGGGACCAGCCCCGCTCAGCAGCTGGGATGTTGAAACACCCTGGGAGTCAAAAAATAACCTGCCTAATGCTTCTCTCTGCTATTGCCCTGATGCAAATCAGGAGGAAAGGATTACACCGGTATATACCAGTACACCACTATATACCAGTAAAGAATAAGAAACCCCTGTGATTTTTCCTCCCTCGGTGACTTTGGGGAGGCTGGAGCAGCTGGGGAGGCTCTCCCCGACTGCCTGACGTTGCGTGGAGCCTCGCTGCCCGCCCGCAGCGGGGAGCCAGGACGTGCTTTTTGGCGGCAGCAACAGCCCGGTTCCTCGGGCCACCCCTGTCCCTGCGAATGCTTCGTGCCTTAGCTCAGGGAACTCACCCAGTTAAAAATAACCCTCCCCCGCCCAAAAAACAGAGAAAGAAAAAAGGCTATTTATACCCTGGATCGATTCCTGGGGCTGATTCACCGTGGGGCAAGGCGAGGAGCCGCACGGCTGCGCTGCCCCGCGACGTGGGGTGACCACGGGTCCACCCCGCCGACGTGGGGACGGCACCCACCCAGCCGCAGGACAGCTTCGCACCCACAGATGACTTCTTCTCCTCTGACTATCAGGGGTTGGAGGTGGGAGGACTTTTGTGTGCTTCTGCAGTTTTGATTGCAGTCCGTGTGTTTTCAGTTTATAAATGTATTTTTTTACATTTACCTCGTGTGGCTCCCCTCCCAGCTGAGTCAGGGCTGCTCCTCCATGTGCTGTTTCCAAATGCTTGGGTTGAAATGCCTCACACACAGACAGCAAAAGGGCCAGCTCCAAATGCCCAAAGAGAAACAGATGATTAGCCAAATAGTTCGATAACACTCAGGGAGAATTATCCATCCACCTCAGCAGACAAGTTTAAATATGGATAAATACAGTTGGAATAATATAGATACTTTTTTTTTTTTCCCATGTTGTTTTCTGTTTTGACTTCTTTGGGATCATTCAAAGGGAGGTTCAGGCTTTGATCTTCTCTATTGGCAATATTTTTTTCATCTAGGTTTTTATAGTTTGAGAAGAGATGTTACATGCTTGCAGCAGAGACTATCAATGTGATGTGGGTCTGAACAAAAAAACCTGGTGTCAGGTTCTCCATTTGGAGTGTTACCTCAAGCTTTGAAGTTTGTAATGATTCAAAAGCATCTAGAGCTGCTACAAATGTTAATAAAATTAAAGCCATCTGAAAGTGAGGCTTGCATGTGCCTTTGAAAGTAGGTCTGTGATCAGTTATTACCCTCAATTACCTTGTTGTCCACTCTTTTAGCTCGAGGTTAAACTCTTAACACTTTGCTTTGAAGTGGTTATCCTTTTATCTATGACCGGACTGAGGAATTTAAGGGCAATAATCAATGAGAGCTTCATAAGAATAAAGGGGAGACAAGGCAAGGAAAATAGGTGTGAATGTGCCCTTAACGGCTGGCTGGGGGTTCGGAGGGGCTGGGAGGGACGCTGGGCTCTGGCATGGTCCTTCAAACCAAACCAAAACAAAAAGAGAAAGAAGGAAAGAAAGAGGGGAAAAAAAGGAGGGAACGAAGGAAAGAAAAGAGGAGCCCCAGCAACTTCCAAATCACTGCTAAAAATAAAGCAAAAGCACTAATTCAGGGTGGGGCTGGGAGCGGGGAGAGCACGGAGAGGTGAAGCCCTCATCAAAGGCGCAGGACGAATAAGGAGGCACGGGGATACGATTAAAGTATTGCCTGAATCGCAGCTTTGATGTCTGCCATGGCCCCTCACCCTGCCAGCCTCAGCAGGGACGGAGCCGGGGTCCCGCTGCCCTCCCCGGCCCCCAGCAGTGACCCCCACCCAAAGCAAGCGGTCCCCGGGCCAAGCACCGGCACCAGGAGATGCACAGCAGGACACGGGGGATTCCTTCCCAGCCCCAGCAAGGGGGTCTCTGCTCGGGAGCAGCAGCATCTCTGCCACCCACTGTCCCCCAGCAGGTCCTCGGCCACCCCTCCCTGTGCCCAAAACCCACCACAGAGCCGCCACAGAGGCCGGAGCCCCTTCTCGGAGGGAGGCGAGGCCCAGGGAAAGGGGGGGGTCAGAGAATTAACCCGGCTGCTGGCTTGGCCTTGCCCGCTCGTTGTCAGCGAGGATGCTGGTGACATCTCTTGTCACAGCCCGCGAGGACTCCAGCGGGTGACCCAGCGCTTTCCCCGTGGAAAGGCAGCCAAGCTCCACTTTCACTCTGTCAGGGGAAAACTGGGGTAATACTCCTGGCCAATTTATTTTTTAATTTTTTTAAATATTTTTTAATCCGAGGTGCCTAAAGCAAGGTGTTGAAACGCACGTTGAGCACACCGGGTTTGGCAGGGGATCAGGTCCAAACGGCCTGGTCTCCTGCGGTCCTGAGCACAACCTACAGCACCGTCCAGCGAGAGCGGCGCGCGCTCAGCATCCCCGAAAAGCGCAGCGCTCCGCTTTGATCTGGTGCCAGCGTTTGGATCTGCGTGTCTAATTTAAGGTGCTTGGGTTGGAAAATGTTGACAATTATTGTTACTCTAAAATTAAATCTGTGCTTAATTATCAAAATTGATGGTAACTTAAAGTGGCATTTTCAAAAGAGCCTAAGGGAGTCAGAAGGAGATTTTCAAAGGCAGTTTGATGTCTCAGGGACACATCTACCTCCTCATACCTGCAGTTTTACCGACTGCTCCTGCATCAGCCTTCTTCAGGCCATCCAAGAGGTGCTGAGGTCTCTACCGAGAAGGTTCAAGGTGGACGAGAAACCATGAGTGCAGAGCAAAGTCTCTAGCCCTCCAAATGCACTTGGGTAATTCACAGTGAAAAATCAATTGGCTTTGGGTGCCTAATTCTCCTACAATCCTTTACATAATCCCAGCTTCAGGCTTTCAGATACTGTTTAAAAAAACCCCAACAAAACCAATACAAGAAATTTGTGCAAATAGAATAGGAAACAAACATATATTTCATATAACTTTCAGATACTCTGAGCTTAATATGAAATAGGCTGAGGACAATAGCAATAAAATATTGCTCAAGAGAGAGTAAAGGCACGGAGACCGCGAAGCCCGAGGCTGAGAACACTGTTTCGTAATTAAGGTAGCCTCCAGACAACGATTGTCATACGCAGGCGTTGCTCAAGGACCCAACCATTATTGCTTTCATTGTAGTTTTTCAGGAGAGGATCTTTTTCTGACTTGGCTCCACCTTCATTCAAAGCTCCCACTGGCCCCAGTCACTAATGAGAAAGTGTTGATTGAGAAATGCTAATGACAGCCTCAGTGGGATGCAAAGGAGCGCCCGGGGAGCCGTGCCCGGAGAGGGGCGGCCGGGGAGCGGGCTTATGGCACCACAGGTCCAGACCAGGAGGTCTGGTGAAAGAGGTGACACCGGCTGGGGACATCAAACGCCAGGTCTGGGATGAGGAAACCTCCGAGAGCAGCGCAGCGAGACGGGGATCGCTGAGCCTTGCGGGGCGAGGGAGGGCACAGCCGGCTGCCAGTGCACCCCGGGAGGCCACTCGTGCTGCCACAGCCCAGACCGGGTGGTCATTTGCTGGCTAAATGGGGTCCTGCTGGTCTTTGTGCATTGAACTAGCTGAACAAGGACTGGCAGGAAGGGTTTTCCAAAGAAAACTGAACTGATTCTTTTAAAAAAATCCTGATAAACCCTGTATTGCAACCCAAAAAGCTTCTTTTTTTAATTGCAATGCAACACGGGAGCTGCAGTTTCTGTGTCTCACGCTCTGCGCCCTTCCATAGACCCAGACTGCATCTCCCATGACAGGCTGGGCGTTGTGCTTGGACCAGGGGAGCGTGGGGGAGCGGAGGAGCACACGTGTGGCCGGGAAACGGCAGCATCAGGCATCCCACACAACGACGTCCACTACTGCTGCATTTCAGAACGTACGCACGCTGGTTCTTGGCTGAAATTTGCCCTGGAGTTTCAGCTTTGCCATGGAGGGGAAAAAAGGCATGAATTAGAAAATCCTCTCTGTCTGTAGAAAATTTGATTTCCCACCAAAATCCAAATTTGACTAAGAAATTTCAGTTGGTCGTAGTTACACCATCTGGTCCTGAGTGAATCTTATTGGAATCGCAGGATTAACTCCCATCACCTGACGGTACGTTGAGCATGACCGTGCCTGTCTACACTTAACTGCTGACCTATCTTCATCATCCTAGTAATTAATATGCTGAAGCAAAGTCATGTTCCAACACGGTCTCATTTTCTAGTGAAGACGAGTGCCAAGAAGGATTAGAAACAAACGGGAACACCCCGAGATGGCTTCTGCGTGCACCGAGCCACCGTGGGTCATTGCTCCTCTACCTCCAGAGCCCTTCACGCGGGAGCCCGGGAGGAGCAGGAGGACTCCCGGCCCCGCTAACCCCTGGCTAAGCAGCAATCCCCAACGGCGGCGGCGAGGCTGGGGCTGAGCGCTCGCTCCTGCTCCAGCTGCTCTGATGTTTGGCCAGTTGTCAGCACCTGGATGCTCAGGCAAGAGGGAGGTAATGTAAGAAGGTAATGAAGGAAGAAAGAAACACTTCCAAGTTCTTGTTGCTGCTGTAATAACGCTTCTGCTAGACGGCCTGCCCGGGGATGGTCAGGGCACAGCCCAGCTCCCGGGGAGCCTCCTCAGCCGCTGGAAACCCCAGCCGGCTCTGCCGTGGGGAGCACGCACTCATCCCATGGAAGGCTGAGCCCCATCCCATAGGAGGGGGCTGGCTGCAGCTACATACCCCCTTGCACTATGATTATTACTTAACTTTTTTTTTTTCCTCCCAGCTCATTATATCAAAGAACGGCGCCAAATACCATAGAGAGGATCACTTTACTCTGAAATGTCCTGAGCCCTGTGTGAAGCAGAGGACACACACCGCTGTGCCCTGCTCCCTGCACCGAGCCCCCCGTAAATGCTGCTTTCCTCCCAGGGGGCTGGGACCGAGCCGGGCAAAGGCTGCCCTGGTGCCAGCATCCCCGAGAGCTTCTGCTGCGTTTGCAGGCGGACAAGCCCTATCTCGGGTCCTCCCCCAGACCCAGGCAGACCTTGCAGGGAGAGGACCAGCTGCCTTAATCCTTGAGAGGGGGGAAAGAACGGTGCCACCGAAAGATGGCATCTTCCGAGGAGCAGTGCCTGGAGCTGCAGGGCCACTTGCCATCCCATCCCACCTCCACGGAGGGGGCTGGGGGGAAGGGCTCAGTGTCGCAGCAGTTTCCCACAGCCAGACAGGAGGCCTGGGCTGATGAAGATCAGCTGGGTTCTTTTAGGACTCTAATTCATTTTCTCCCCCAGCCAAGATAAATGGTCCTCTCTGGGTCTCCTCTTGATGGTTCCCCCAGCCGCTCCTCCTCCAGCACCCTCCACTGCACGAGCGCTTCCCTTTTTCTCCCTCCATCAGGTTTTAAGAGAGAAGGCTGATAACAAGCCAGAGCAATTCTCCTCCCTGTGTTTTACCCATTTCTCTAATGTATGGCCCCCAGGACACTGTGCCGTGTGTGTACTGGGGCAGACTGGTCCCACTGCAACTTCTCCTTGCTCTGGCACACGACCCACCGCCACTGCTTCAACTGAATCTCCCGTCTCAGGTGTCCCTTGCCTTTAAACGAGCAGGGGGTGATCCCAGGCTCCTGCAAAACATCCTCCGCTCCCAAGAGGAGCCAGGGCTGGGCGAGACCTCGCTGGGTCCCCCCCGAGATGGCAGGGATGGGAGGAGAGGCGCAGCCGCCCTTCGCGAGGCCACGGCAAGGCTTTGTGACTCCGAAGAGTTGGCAAATCCCCGGATAAAAGGGAAAATATGTTCATAATAAATAACACTGAAGTAACACGTTGCGAAATATTTACTCCCTCGGAAAGGCGGCTGTTTGCTTTCAGTGGAGCTGCTATCTGATCCTCTGCCAAACGGCGCTGAGCGGCTGTAAAAGATCCTTTTCTGTGGTCGGCGAGAGAAAACCAGGTGCCCAGCAGTGCAACGACTGCGTGCGCATGGGCATGCGTGTGCCGGGGGAGACGGGCACGGAGTCTCGGGCGGCTCCAGCTCCTGCGAGCCCTGCTAAAGCTTCTGCAGGGCAGGGACACCACAGAGCTGAAACTTTAATTTTAACACAACTACTCATATGTCACTGTAGAGACTGGGGGAAGGAGAAGGGGGGGGTGGGGGGGAGAAAGAGGTGTTGACAAAATAGTTGTTAGAAAGAAAATTGGCTTAGTGGTGCCATTCTGGCCATGAAGTCCTTTGAGCTAGAGAAAATAAAATAATAATCTTGTTCCTTTTTTCCCCCTGCTCTCCGCAGCCCACAGAAGGCCTCACAGCCAAAACATCAGTCCTTCTAATCTTATTTTCTTTTTTCCAGCATGTATTTTATTAACTCCTTTTCTCATTTAACTGCTATGAATAGCTCAGTGGGTAACATCCTTCTTAGAAAGTGAAAACCTCCTTGGAGATGTGGTGCAAGGAGAGAAATGCAGACAAACTTCCAGCTCCCGCCCTCTGAAGAAAAGCCCCCTCTGTAATCCTGTCTGGTGAATCCCGACATTGTACCCCAAGGTAGCCGCGAGCTCCAGGTCCCCTCCTTGGAGCAGGGACAATCAGGGAATTTATCTGTGATATGCTAAGAGATTGTTCACGGCTCTGTAAACTCCACAGACATGGAGCAGAGATTAGAAAATAAACAAACACTCATGCTTCTTGTTGGGAAAGCATATATAGCATATATATATGCATTATATACGTATATAGTGTATATATAGAGCACTGTAAGATGAAGTCGGGCACTCTGAATTCCCTTTCTTTCACAGCTTCCCTCGCCAGCTATCAGTCACATCCACCAAAATTCCCCAGCCCAAAGGGACACCCGATTTGTCCTCTCACACCCACGGCAGGATTTTGTGCCCTAAGTGAGACCTGGTCAAAAGGGGATCTCAAGAAAGCTGCGTGGCCAAAAGAAAAAAAACCCAACAACCACCCACAATTAAAACATCAAACCCAACAGAGATCGTCCTGCCCTGCACTGCTGTAAGTGAGAACAGAGATTTGGCCTCGCCATAAAGAAAATGCCAGCTCCAGCGAGCTTGGCTGCCGCCCCTTCCCTGCGAGCAGCAGCCCTTCCTGGGAGAGGAGCGGGTGCAGGACCCAGCCCCGCGCGATATTTGTGTGTTATTTTCCTTGACAGCTGTGGTGCATAGTGGTAAGTGCATGTTTAATTCATTCACAATTTATGGTGTAATGAGAACAATGAATGTGTCTGAGGGAATAATTGCTTCACGGCGGGGATGCTGGAGAGTTCAAGTTGGTTGGCACCTGGACTTTGAATCGGGGCTGGCGGGGATTGGCTCCGCCGGCCCCACAATAGCACCGATAACAAAGCTGCCGGGGACGGGGAGGGGGTTCAAAGTCACCCCACGCCCCCCGGGCGAGCTGCAAGAGGCTTTCGGTGGGACAGCGGCAGCCGGATCCAAGCCCCGTTCGACTCGTCTGGCCCCATTCACCGGGCACCCGGCGAGGGCTGCAAGAGTGGAGCTGGCTTTTTTCAACTCGCGTTTACAAGCGAGTTTTGCTGTGCTGCAAATCCATTCCCCGTGGAAACCACTGCCTTTTTTCTTTTTTCTTCCCTCCCTCTCAGACCCCTTCACCACTCGGTTCTGGCTGCATCTACCAAAAAAACTCCTTTTGTTGGGGGTGCAGAGAAGGGGTTGACCCTTTCCCGTGTCCTCAGCAGCCACATGGAGTTCTGGAGGCCTCAGAGGTCAAGAGCATCCATATGGAGGGCCCAGAAGCTCCGTGCGTCTCCCAGCTGTCCCCATGGCAGCTGTGCTCGCAGCCCCCAAACAAAGCTCGTTAGAGGGCTCGTTAGGATGCTCAGGGCTTGCTCTGTGCTGTCCTGGAGAAGCCCTGAAATCAAACCACCTCAAGAAGGCTGCAGCCAGAAGAAGGCATCGTGCTTGGCTCCATGCACCAACGGCTAATTATTCCTCAGGCTGAGAGCAGACAGATCACGTTAGCTATCGCAGGCTCTTCCCTGCAGCGGCTGAGCAGGGCCAGATTTAGAGTCGACAATAAAGAGATGCCGACAAAGCATTGCTCAAGCCTTGGCCCGTGCAGCGCGAGATCTGCAGCAGCCCCCTCAACAGCTCCTGCCTCCTGGCACCGAGCGGAAACACGGATCTGATTTCTCAAACAGACGTGTCAAAACACGAGCAACAAATCTGCCATGCCACAAATCCAGCCCGAGGAGATCATCTATCAAGATGGGGCTCTTGGACCCAGCATCGCATGTCTGAGGGAATACAGGCTTGTAAAGTGCTCCGAGACTCCCAGATGGAAGGTGCCATGTAACCACAGAGGCTGTTGTTAATTATTACACCGTTCTATTGGGGAGCTGCGCTACAGACCATCAGCGCTCGAGCGTTGCCATACATGGACCGCACGGGATGGAGCTGGGACCCTGTTCTCCTTCTCCATCTGGGAAAGCCGTGGGCTGGGGATGTGCCTGCCTTGGACATCTTTCAGGGATGCTGAGCTGAGAGCCCTGTTACACATTAACCCCCACGCAGGCTCCACGAAACGTTTTGAATGCGTATGTAACACTGGGTAGAGAACAGAGTCTGCTTTTAGCTGGGGCAACATCTGGGTACGAGCAGATTTGGGCCAAGCTGATCAGCAAACCACTGCGAGGGATTTCCTTTAGGGACTGAAAGGCACTCTTCAAAAGTGTTTAAATGGTTTAGGAGCATTAATTCAAAGCTGTCACTTGAGTTAGGAACCTAATTCAGATGAAAAGGATCAAGATTTTAGGCTCCTATGCCTCCATGAAAATACTCCACCTGTCTACACGATGGAAATAGCCACAGCCAAGGCTGGAAGATAGAGTTTAGGTGCAGTCAGAAGCACGGATTTGTAGTCCTGACAGAGAACCGTGTTTTATCCCATCTAGTCTGAGGTTAAACACAATGTTCTGTCAAGCCGCATACGGAGGAAAACATGGTTTGGCAGCGGCGCCTTGCGTAGCCGCGGTTAAACATGGCATACCTCCGCGGGGCCGCTGCAGCGGCGCGCGATCTGCATCGCGTGGAGCGGCTGCCAGTTTTACTTTCATCTGCATCTCGGGAACATCGAGGAAGCAGCGTCGCTGTAAATACATCAGCCGTTATGTCCTCCCTGTGATGCTCTGTCTCATCACCGCTTTCTCGCTGGAGCTAACGCTGCTCACCGTAAACCCCGGTACCTCTCTGCCTGGGGAGGGAAAACCACGGACACCGAGCGCTTCCAGACAGACCCCGCCAGGACGCAGTCTTCATGGGCGAGAAAAGGTTAAAACCAACTGTGACTGCAGATGTAAAACATGAATTTGGCTGGGGTAAGACACCTTCTCTCTCCCCCTGCTCCAGCTCCCCCCAAAGTTCAGCCGTGGCCTGAGCCCCCCCAAAAGTCCCATCCTGGGAGGAGAATCCAGACCCAGCCCTGAGCCCAATCTCCTCTTTGGTCTTCCAACAGGACAAACAGCCCAGATGACAGGTCAGGGATACAAATAAAGCCCACCATAATTGCGCATTGTTAATTAGGGAGGGTGTTTGGGTTTCTTGGAGAACATTAGGTTGTGAAGAGTCTCCATCAAAGAGCCCTTAGGGCATTCAAATCAAGGCAAGCATCAAAACCCATAGCTGTTTTGAAAACACAGCTTCAAATGCACGCCGTGGAGGGGAAAGGCTCGAACCTGCCTGCCCCTGGAAGGGCTCCCTGCTACAAAGCTGGGCTGGTACAAGGGCAAAGGCTGTGACCTCCAGGGTTCGAACATCTGCAGGAGCCTCCAGGGCTTGGTGGAGGGTGATTTCAGCCAGGCTTTAACCACAGCCTTCGCCCAAACACTGGAAGTAGCAGTCAGGCCACAGGCAAGTGAGGGAGGGAGGTGTTTCTGCTCCGGTATTTTCTCTGTTGTTCTCCCAAGCCCAATGTTTTGTGCCCTTGCAACGTAGCTCTGAGGCTGCACTTGCGAGAGATGCGTTTTACGGTGTTGTTCTTCACCAGCTTGGGAACAATCAGAAGAAAACTCAACTTAGGAAGAAACTTTTGTCAAAAAATTGTGACTGATGATTGCAACCTCTGAAAATATTTCTAGCTAGACCAAACCAATGTAAGTATGTTTTCATAATGATGGAACAGTATCACAGGCAAGTAAAGTGTGCAAAGAGGGAGTGAAAGCAGCAAAAAGTAAAATAAAAAAATAAATCACAAATTAAAAAGAGAAGGTAACTAATATACATGAAATTCAGGGAAGAAATTACAAGTCAAGAAAAAGGACATGGTAAAATCTCAACACAGTCCAAAGGACAGCTTTTTTAAGAAAATGTTACAATGAAAGATGATTTGCATGATATGTGTCCACTATTAGAGCAAAATGAAAGACTAATGGCAGAAAGTCAAAAGTGTTCTCTGTATTTGGAAAAAAGCCAGGTAAGCTATTAGAACGGAGACGAAACCTTTCTATTGAGAAAGGTAACATTAGGATACACTACACATCTTACAGTAAAACATGGCTATCAGCAAAGCTGCCAAAGACTTTTTCCCAAGCTGGTCTTGCAGCTTGGCAGGCCACCGCCCCGGTCTGTGAAACGTCCTGCTCGGAGGGGAGGGTCTGGGGACCACAGCAGACAGCTACGTTGGGTCAGTGTTTGAAGACATGCGGGATGTTCCACATTATTGTCGACCTAAGCCCTGAGTTTAATTCCCAACTGCATAAGAGGCTGATGCTCAATAAATAAAAGAATACATTATAATTAATGCCAATCTACTTAATAACATCCTATTGAATTAACTTGGTATTATTTTTCATGGGATTTTAGAGAAGAAACATGGTGATAACTACAAAACAGGAAATTACAACCTGTTGCGAGATTGAGGGAACTTGCTCTATTCCGCTTAAAAAGTTTACTCAGAGAGGATCTGATCACAGTCAGTGAGAACACAGAAGAGGGTTTCAATAATATTTGGGTAGTAGTTCTTCTTTTAATGGAGATGTTCTATTTCAGCCAAACCCACGGGATTTGAAGCAGAAAATTAATTCAGGGATGTTTTAGGATGTTTAGAATGTCCCTAGGCCATTCCCCAGTCCCTTTTGGTCTTCAACCTCTGAATACAAGTTTCTAAGCACCCATGCAGCTATTTCACAGCTAGCACTCCTACGAGTATGCGTACACTTACTTGGACATGGCTGTCATACAAAAAAAAAGAGCAATAAAGGTCTGTAGGTGCACAGAGATTAGCACGTATCAGTTAGAAAGCTCCTAGTAGTTGCACTAATTTCAAAACATTACTTCCATGTAAGCTTGGGATTTCTCACCCTGTTCCTCACAGTGACTATGTACCTCGCAATGGCTAGCTGGCCAACACCCAGCACCTTCCATAACAACGGCACGTGGAGGTGAAGGGCCACCAGTTCCTCCTCCACCAAGCACTGCCCATCCTATAGTTCAATATAACATCAGCCATCATTTTCAAAAAGCCACGTGCGTGTTACAGAGGCTCAACCTGAGCAAAGCCCTCCTCTTCCTCCGCAAAGATAACGGCTCGGCCGAAGGATGAAGTGGGGAGGGCTCAGCCCCTTCCCGTCAGGCATTCCCCACGGGGACCCGGTGTGGTCCAGCCCCGATACCCGGACCCATCTGTCGAGGTGGCCTCACACCAAGCCACAAGCGGGTGGATCTGGTGCGAGGCTCAGCATCGGTGGCCGCTTAGCGCTGCTTGTCACAGCGGTGCAGGCTCCCTCCTGAGAGCAAAGCTCTTGCATGGTTTAGCATTGCCTGGAGAGAAAGGATCAACTCCCACCAGAACTATGTGAAAGAAAATAGTCCTTAGCCCTTATTAGATCCACCAGAAGAGTTAAATAACTCGATTCCACCAACAAATCACAAAGTACTGCTGATGCACAAACCCACTCCACATGGGAAGCTGCTTCTACCGGTATGAAAACCCACTAACTTACTGCAGGGCAAGACCTTCCATCGTCCTTTGCAGACAAGACGTTCACATGAGTCTTTCTACAGTCACCCAAGGGCAAAGCCGGAGCTGCTGACAGGAAGAAGGTCAAGCTGTGTACAACACTGCTGTGTAGAGAAGAACTGCCTCAGCTTTGAGGAAGACATCTGGGAGCACAAACCAGCTCAGGTATAATCTGCACTGAAGGCAGAGGTTAACCATCAAACCCAGCTGTAGATCTGAAGCCCCAAGAAGGTCCCTAGCCATCAGCACATCCAAGCATGGGGCTGGGCCTGGACTTAAGTGCAGGCTTAAGGTTAAGTGTTTGCACATGTGCTTTATTGAATTAGGGCCAAAGGTTCAGGTGGGAAGTGCCCCACTGGGAACCAGCTGGTTTGTCCTGCTGCTTTTTGTCCATGATCTGCAAGTGCTCAGGCCCTGTCCTTGCTGGGGCAGGGTGTGGGGTGGCAGCTGGACCCCACTGCTGTAACCGGAGCTTGTCTGCAGGTGCCTGGTTACTCTTTTACTACACTCAGTATTTATATTTCAAACCATAGCACAGCAGCCCTGTGGTTTATGGCAGCCATAGAGCTGGGAGGAAGAACCACGTGAATCAAAGGTCTGAAAAAAGGCCCTGAAGCATCACTGGGGCCACGCTCTGGAGAGTGGGTCGGCAGGAGATGCTCCTCCGGTCAGCTGCTCCGTGTGCATGCCCCTGCAGAAAGGGGGATCCATGTGTTTGCATCCTCTTTTTTAACTTCTTCTGCCTTTACAGTGAGGAAGCTGGGCCCTGTCCAAACCCCGTAAGCTCTAAGAGAAACTTTCAGGAGGCTGAAGTTGGCCGTAGGTGGGAAGTTGTGGGTCTCGCTGCTCCTTGCTCGAGAGCGAGCTGGGGGAAACGCAACACATGAAGCCCCCCACACCTCATCTCTGTGCCCATGGGAGGCTCAAATTCCCCTTCTCTACACTAAATGCTCCAGCAGCAGGGAGGTGAGCTTGCATCGGCTGGGTGGCACAAGCCCCAGGAGCTGGACCAACCGGCCAGGCGCGCGGATGACAACCCCGAGGGCCCGTTGTTCACTGTTTCATGGCAGGTCTTACTGCTTCGCGCTTGCTCAGGTGCAGCCACAAATGGGTGTCCCTCCAGCCATGCCCAGGGCGGCAGAACGGGTACGTGCAACCCTATGTCTGCCTCCAGCAGAAGGGCGTGTCCACCTTATATACATGGCAGCCACATCTTACAGAACCGCTCAATGTTCGTGTGCCGATGGAGGAGCAGCCAAGAGAGCAACTCCAAGTCTCCAGACCCACGCCGGCTCAGCCCTGCAGCTCCCAGGATGTCCCGAGCGGAGCAGCCGTGACCGGCCCCGCTTGCTGCACCCTCCGCAGGAGATGTCAGAAACGTTGGTGGTCCTCTGGTGTGAAGCTGCAGTGCTTGGTCTAGAGCCAGCCACAGTCTCCTGAAAGTTTCTCTTTGAGTTTAAAGGGTTTGGATCAGGCCCAGCCTCATGGCTGTAAAGGCAGCAAAGGTTTAAACATGAGGATAGCAAATACTGTGACAAAATTGGGTCTCTGTTATGAAGTCAGGGGAGAAAATGGAGACGGTCGCTTACAGCACGTTACTCAAAAGATTCAGAAAGAGGGAAAGTAGGTGGCTGGACCGTGGCTGGCCTTGCGACCTGCCTGTCACCTAACCCTGCCTGCTCCTCTGTCGCTTCAGCTATGAGATGCCTGCGTTAAAAACATTTTTTCACTGCAAATCGATCAATCCCGTGGGTTACTTTAAAAAAAAATGGCTGATTCAGTTGGTTTCTCCAGGCGTTTTGCTGCAATCAGTGAGGAAAGGTTGAAATTGCAGAACTACTTCAGGGGGGTTCAGAAGACATCCGGCAGCGGAGCCAGGCTCCCTTCCCCCTTGCAGGAGCTCCATGGTGGTGGCACCATCCCTTTGACAAACAGCCTTTAAAGCAAGGGAGGGAATGACCTGAGCAGGAGCCAGAGTCTCTCTCTGGGGGCTGAATCCCCCTTAGTTACTGATGGTTTTATCACCTCATTACACTGAAACCCGGGTGAGGCCGCTCGTTTTATATTTTGGCAAATTCAGCTTCCCACTAAACCATAAGGACTCTCCGTCTCCTGACGGGTGGCTGCTTTTCTTCTGTCCTGATTTACAAAGACAGGCCCTGGGGAGGGATATTGCTCGGTCAGAGCACATTGCCGTTACTGATCTAACATCTAATAAAATGAAAGATCTTTCTCCACTTAAGTGTGAAGCACTTGATTTTGTCTTATTTCCACTTGCATTTGAAATATATATGGAGTGTGGATAAATTCACGCAACTTAATTTTAGGACTTCAGACATTTTTCCGTTAACCACCTTTAACTGGAGTGCCCATGTGGCTCTATAAACAGGGAAAAACCAACAAAGCATGATCTCCTCAGCACAGGTCACTGACAATTTCAGCTGTAATATTCAGCTCTGTTAGGAGCAGTAATTAGCAGTCAATGGAGTCATTGAATGTTTGCTCTGCTCCAGATCTGTGCCTGGATGAGGCCTGGGTGCCCAGCGGCTAAATCATCTGCTAAACAGGTTCTCAGTGCCGCAAATGCACCGGGGGCTCCGTAAACAAGCGCTCAGGAGACTCGCTCTTTCGAACATCAGCATTTTGCTGGAATACTCAGCTACAGACTTTGGAGAGGAATTTAAATGTCATACAGTGCTAGCCTGGGATTTACGAAAACAATATGTTTCAGGTATCTGAATGCCTGAGGAGCTTCATGTTACACCCAATGTTACCAGACTGGTGTCAGGACAGCAAACCGCGAGCCAGTTCCCCTAAGTCCGAGGCTGGCACCCTGACCGATACATAAATCTTCCACAAGAAGGCTAAAAATCTGGGTTAAGCAGAGGACTGAAGAGATACAATGCAAATTTCCTCGCTCCGTTTTGCTGAAGCATCTTCACCCACATCCAGCTGCTGTTCCACTCTGCTATTTGAGCTCTGAATTCCTCTTGAAGGAAGCAAATGGGGAAAAGGAATAGGGGAAGCATCTTCTGCTCCTCTGCCTGCAAACTGCTGCACAGCGGTTTTGATGCAGATACATTTATTGCTGATCCGAAGAGGGGGCTGAGCTCATCCAGGCCGTGTGAGCCGTGGGCCGCGTGGTTTTGGCGGAGGGCTCGCTGGCACTCAATGCCATCAGCGCTCACTGCCCGTGCCACAGTGCACCTGCACTTCCCTGGAGGTGCGGCCGACTGCGGAAAGGAAAACACGGGCTGCGTGGGCTGGAGGTGTTCTGAGGCTGCTGGCGAGGTCCAATGGAAATGCTAAATAAAGCACTCCAGATACCCTGTGTGGTCTGTGAGCATCAATCACGTACACAGCTGAGCTGGCACTTTGAGGTTTCATCCAGCTAAGCTTTACAAACACGGCTTTGGCACCTCTTTGAAGAAGAGGTGGTGAGCACCTCCTGCTCGTGGGCTGCACGCCGTGCCCTGCCACGGTGACGGTCTGCAGCAGAGCCCGGAGCAGCTCCTGTCTCCCAGCGCCAATTCCCCATCCCTTCACTGCTCCACAGTGCTGACCTCCAGCAGGAACCTGGGACAAGCGAGATTTCATCTACTACAGCCCAGGGAAGATGAGGGAGAGGGGAGGAAGAGCTAATTAAAATCAGAGTTTTCATTCAGAGTTTGCAAATCTATACCAAAATTAGTCAGCCAATGACCTCATCTAACAGCGATGAACAAACAAGAAGATGACAAGCAAGTGTCGATAAGTCTCAGAAGACGTAACATCATTCCTGAGCACGATTAAACACAGCCTGACAAACATCCAGGCTCTGACTGTTCATGAAATCCATATGGAGTCATTAGCCTTCTTAGCTCTGTTCTTCCACCCCTCTTAGATGCAGAATGAGAGCCGGACTGTATAAAAACTTACCGAGATTTAGGTAGGCTCTTAATTTAAAGAGAAAAAGCCATTTCTGAGGAATCCCTTTCTAAAAATGCTTGCTCTGGAAGAAAAGTTGTCAACTGTGAAGCCACGGGCTATTGCAGATGAATTCCCTCAACTGCCCAGCCGCATCTCCAGCGCCATGCTACCCAGCTGAGTCTGTCCTGCAGCTAACGGGGAGCTTGGCACGAAGGAAACCAGCTGGTCAACAACTGCCTCGGTACTGGGTGTTACAGGTAGGGGTTACCTCTCGGGTCATACAGACTGTCAACTAAATCTCATTGAACACGTCCTGCACCCTCCAGGAGTTCTCAGCACTATTGCACCGATCCTCAGTGAAGAGACAAGGGTGGTGTTATAGAGGCCTCGGTTTCAGCTCAGGATTACTTTGACTGAAAGATTTCTTATGGATTCTAGGTCCAGAATTTTAATAAATTCCTTGAAGTCTTTCTTTGGGCAACACTTGACAAAGCTAACTTCAGCGTTAGTTTGGCTGGAATACGACAAGCGCAGAATTAGGATGCACAACCTTCTTTTGACATGATGGCCAAATCTGCCTGTTATTAAACTTTGATACTAGGCTTCAAAGGGGAGAAGAACAAGATTCCTGAAGTATAAATCTGGTGAATAGATGTTATGAAGTTGAAAGTATCGTGTTATAACCGAACTGCCCATCTGAGATAAAGGTATGCCTTTACTTTGCCCATTTTACAAACACACATTTCCTTGTTTCCAGTCTTAAGTACTGAGACTGTCTGATACATAATGTGTATCTCCCCTTCCACTAAGCTATATGTTTATGCAGCATGTGAGACAAAACAGGCTGCTCCGACCCAGCTGTACAGAAAAAATTATTTTAGAGAGCTGCTCAAAGGAGGTTGCAGCCCGAAATCCTCCTCGTGTGAAGGTAAGCTGCATGCCCAGCTTCCCAATGCTCTCTCAAAAATACTGCCTTGGACATTGGATATGCCTGGGTTAAAACGAAAATTCAGTTCAGCGTTGCTAGCAACAGTGTTAGGAGAACTATCAGGAAAGAAAACGTCTTTTCTCCCAAGGTGCCCTTGAAGCCAGCGCAGCACTGAACGGCCAGAGACCGAGGGCCGGGCTCATGGGACGCAGGCTGGATCAGCAGGGATCGGGGTCAGGGGCTGCAAAGCTAGGGCACGGCACAAGGTCTTCACCCGTTGCGGTTACCATGTTTGTCTGTCAGTGGAGGAGAGATCATCCCGTGGTAGCAAATGGTAAATAAATGATATTTTGTCCAGGGGCCTGACTTACGTTACTACGAATGTCTGATAACCTAAGAGCTGCATAATTCCTATGTAAAAGTGTTGCAAACTGCTCCCAAACACAGCACACCCACAGACAGACGCTCTCTCCCACACGTGTTTGCAGGATCAGATCCTTATTTAGTGCTTTCAATGCTTTTTTTGCAAAAAAAATAATTTCTAATGTAGGGAGGAAAAGTTAAATTTAATTATCTTCATTTGTTTGGTCTGAATTGACCGACTGCCTGTCTTTCACTGGATTTATCAAAGAAGCCACCAGTACCAGAGCACAACTAATTTTAAGTGGGCTTTAGTTGGCAGACTTAAAAATTGATCATGCATTTTAGTTTCAGTAACTTGTAATTTCTGCACTCTTTGATAGCGCGCTTTAAAGAAGTCTTCTTTAATGACAAAGGCTTAAAAGAAATGACCTTTCTGAACAAAATATCAAAGCTTAGAAGAGATAGTTCCTTGAAAAAAAAGTCTGAATTAAAATGACCTTGTGTTCTGAAACTTTTTCATACAATATCTGACATCTTACTCTTCCTTTGTACCCTCAGAACAAGACCAAGTATAATTTAGTAGTGTGGTGCCTCCGGTACATTTTGTGATTTGGGAAGGACTTGCAGTGCATTAAGATAATTAAAAAAAAACAAAACCCAAAACCAGATGCCATAGACACTCTCTATCAAGACTGTTCGTCATTCGAACCAAAGCTGTGCATGTTTCTCAGAAAATTCAACAAAACACTGTAAGGTATTCTAGTGATCGCAAATGTTTTCTTCCAGTCACAATTAAATCTTTTTCTGTGCAGCAAAATCATTTCTCAGATTGAAACCACTGTCGGCAGAGATTTGGGCAAGTAACAGGAGTATCTGCTGTCGCCAGGACAATTACAGCTCTGTTGCAGAAGAAAGCAGAGGCCGGGAGAAGGAGGGAGGTTGTATCCCTTCCAGCTGCACCAGAAATGAGCGTATTTGTTCCGTGTAACACAAGAACTGTGAGTGGCCCTGAAATAAAGTGTCACCTGGATAAGGGTCACCTCCCTTGATACTGGGGAAAAATGTTAAGATGCCTTTTCCCTGTGGGGTTTTATATAGAGTGAAACAATCTTCTGTCCCACGGCAAAACTCAGTAAAATTAAATAAATAAAACATACGAAATAAGCTCTAACCATACCCAAGCTGGCTTCACCCGAGCTTGTTTCATGGGCAATGAAGCCAGCTACTGGCAGCTGGCAATTCCTTACCTAGCGGGTGAAAAGAGAGGTAGAGAGCAAGTGGTAAGCATGAAAACATTTCTAACCCTGCAGTTTGGACTCTTACTTGTTACAAAAACGATCGAAGAAACATTAACAACAACTACAAGAGAACTCCAACCAACTTTGAACTCAGTTTCTGATCAGGTTTAGAAGCACCTTCAAAATGGTCCTCACCCTGTAGTTGATGCTGGAGACAGCTTCCCAGAGTTTTCAAACTCCCAGATTGACCAAGATCTACATTTCTCAAACTGCTTTTTGATCATCAATGACATCAGCAACTCAATTCCATCAACAAGAAGGAAATTCAGGCCTGAAGTCAACTAGCTAGAAGAGAGTCCATGTATTTCTGTACGCATGTACCCCCCCACCCCTTACTGCTTTCAAAAGCCATATAACCACCCAGATACCATGCAAAAACACAAACAGAGCAGCAGAATCAAAAACGCCTCGCTTCCTTCATGCGTGAGAAGAGAGATTTCACTGTCCCAACGTTTGCCACTTGGACACCAGGGTGCTATCCAGCGAGTGAATGCCAGCGCACACAGCCCGCTGCTCCGTGAGCTCTGGGTGCTGCTCCCGAAGAGCCCAACCACCGCTGCCGTGCACCGCTCTGAGGAAACACATTTCATTTTACTGCCCACAATTATCTAAATGCATCCCAACAAATTCCTCCTACTAAAACTCACCGTTGCCCCAGGCGAGGCTTTGTGGCACCTGCGGCAGCACCTCCTCGCTTATCAGAGCCACGACAACCCCTTATCTACGATTAGAGGATTTACTTGTTGATTCAAGGAAGGTGAAAAACCTGCCCAGGCCCGGACCAGACTGACAATCGGCAACGCACCCAGCAAAGCTGGAGCCCTGTTTGACAAGGAGCTCCTCGCCCGTGCTGCCGGGAGTTGAGGGTGGATGGAGCCCAGCCTGCCAAAGCCGCTCCTCGTTAATCTCTGTGCCAGGAGGAGATGAGAGCGCAGCTGGCGAGCCGGGACTTGTCGGGACAGCCGTGTCCAGCCACGGACACTCGAGCGGTCGGGACCCTCCGAATTCTGCAGGGATGGCGGCATGTCGGGTGTCGGAGGGAGGAGAGGTGGCCGTCCCCGCCAGCAGCCATCCGGAGGGTCTCGCTGCTGCTGCCAGCAGAGGAATTTCTGGCCCCCTCTCAAGCACTCGGACCATTAACTGTGATACGAACGCTGCCGGCAGGACGGTGCCGAGGGGAAAAAAAAAGCTATTCTTGTATTCAGCATATCTAAATTCACAGATTACAAATGTACTCATGTACACTCCGGCTCATGGATGGCCAAGAGATAAGGAAGCCTTCCGATGCCTGGGAGGCAGAGCCAGCTATGAGGACAACTCCCTGTCTGGATCCCACAGCTTCCCACTGCTGCTCAAGCCTCTTCCCTGCAGACCCTCGGGAATCTGCTTAGATTTACCGGGCTCATCCAAGAGAGCCTGCACACACCCATGCACAACCGAGGCCGTATCGGTCACAACTCTTTTTCAGTAACGCCCCAGAACTGTGTTATCAGCAAATGACAGAGGACTTCCCTGTGACCGGCGTATGCAACCCCAACGACAGACAGATATAACCGGCACCGCTGACTGCATTTGTCATCATGGTGTTTTCATTCTCGCTCCAAGATTTGTCCTTGAAACACACCATGAAAATATTTTCCCAGCTAACAAAGCCATACAAAACTCCCATAAGCACTGTGGCTATTTAGGTGAGTGAGATGCCCAAGCAGGACAATAATGTCAAAACAAAACGGTACAAAATAATAATATTTTAATATTATGTAAACACATGGACACAAAATAATGTCAAAATATGTTAAAATATCTTGGACAATAATAATAGAAAATGGGATTTTCTTCATGTATAAAAGTGAAAAGAATGGTACTGGGAAGTAATAACAAAAATATTAGTAGAGGAAACTCTACTCGCCTGGTAAGCAAGCTCAGCACGGAGTCAAACACACAGTATAGCAAAAGCATAAGCCTGCAACAAGATAATGATAAAAAGAATAATGGAAGGAAGATACAACTAAAAACATGCTGGCATGAGCAATGAATGTATTAGCATGAACTCCATTACATTTCATGTGCTGACAAAACAGCCACCGATCTTTGCATTTTAATTCACAAGAGCCAAATCTTCAAACCTATTCAAAGCAGTCCATTTGGCAATCGAAGAAATCCAACAGCTCCAGCAGCTACCTGAAAATGAAGAGACTCTCATTAGTTGCAGCTTATTATTTTTACTATACAAACACAACAGGCTGAAAGCCGGGTTGGGTCTGGGCGGCTGCGGGCCTGGGTACGGCCGTGACCGCTGCTGTGCCGGGTGCTCAGGAGCGCGTGTGAAATCCGCAGCCTCGGGCACGCGTGTCCGTTAAAGCAGCAAAAAGCAGTATTTCAGTGAAAGAGGGTGGGGTAAACACTAACACAAAGTTCAGCGTGAAGTAGTCTTGGAAAAAAAGATCTGGTCAGGAGGACGATTCCCCTGAACAGAGGCAGCACAGAAGCTCCTCCGAGCCGACGAGCAAACGTGGGAGCTGCTGTGCCGGGAGAGGAGCAGCTCCGTGCCGGGCTGGCTCTGCCCCTGCCCTTCCTCTCCACCACAACATGGCCAAGGCTCCTTCCACCCCAGCGTTTCGGTCATTTGGGTCCCAGCCTGGTCTAATGGTATGTGATTATTCATCTTTTTAAATAGCTGTTTTCCTAAATGCGAAGCCAGTAATTCAGAACAAGTTTGAGACAAAATGTATCTCTCAGTAATGCTACTGCTGCTGTCGGAGAGAGTCTAGAGACCACATTACAGCTTTATATTTACCTAACAAAGCCACCTACGCTGGACAATTCTCAAGAATCTATGACATTTTCAGTTTCCAATTAGCTTTAGCTAATTCTCATTAAGAAAAAGTTTAGGATTAATACTTTCAGACAACTTGCACACTGTTAACTTTTTTACAAATGTTTAAATATCTTACAAATTTTGACACTATTTTTACAAGCACACATTCTTATTTGCAGAAATCCTCACGTGAGATAAGAAAGTATCATCAAAGTCTATAAATACACAAAAGATGGAGTGGCTTTCCTCGGAAGTTTCCTTTCACTCACCTCTCCATGTGAATCACTTACTCTAGAGGCACGGCAAGGCTTTTTACTGCTGCAGCACTTGCCCTAATTTATATGGGAGGGTGTAAACGTCTGAAAAAAGCTCAGGCTCATGAAGATCCGGTGCTTTGAAGATGCGATCTGTAATATTACGCATTGCATCATTGTTTTGTATCTTAAAAGGAGGTGGCATCACCGCAGAGCTGCAGCTGTGCACCGAGCCACTGCCTCACCACGACCGTCCAGGCAAAGCCCAGACTTGTAAGGAACCTGCGAGTTCTCTAATCTTGCTCTAATAGCACTGACTAAGCACCAGGAAAACTCTCTGACGCTTATTTACTGAAAATAAGGATCTTTTCAAACTGCAACCATATTTGAGTGTTTTAATTAAGCCGTAAAACTTCAATAACTGGGATCTGCAGGTGTGAAACAGCACAGATTGATCAAAGAGACGCACGCACCTTCTGGCGTGGCAGGCGTTCAGCTCTTCCTGCAGGACAGAGACTCTCTTCTGCAGAATATTTACCTGTAAAACACAGCCCACGTGAACACGGTGTACAAAATTCTATTAATAACTTTGCGCTCATTTCATAAGGGGTAGTTTCCTCATCTGTCCTGCCTAAATAAAATGCAGTAACACTCCGGCTGCTTACTAGAATTAATACTCGACAGCAGATTGCTAGCATGGCTTCCCTGGCCCTGCTCCAGCTGCACACTGTCTACTCCTTTAGGAACAGAGTTTTGAAACTCAGCTGGTGGTACCGTATGGGTTATCCAAGGGTTTGCGAGCTCCGGTTCTACTCTCAGCTCCCATATGATGCCTGTGCTCTGATCCCTGCGCTTCTACTTTTGTGAGGAAGGTCATCACCTGTTCTTGAAGTGTATGAAAATTCATGTTTATTAATCCACTGTGGCCACTTTTGGTCGACTCACAATGAGCAGACAATTGGGCAGCATACTTCATATTTAGCAACTTTTTCAGAAAACTCTGCCCAAGCCTCAAGTGTTTTCTCTTTTTTTTGTTTTGTTTGTTTTTATCACTGCTCGGTGCTTTTACATGGCCTATCCTCCCCACCCTCCTCCAACAATAAATAATCCTGACAGGTGCAGAGATTCCACTGCCCTTCTTGTCTGATGCTTTCAAACAGGAATTTCAACAATTTTCATAGCCCAGGACACCTGTGCCTCGGAAAGAGCCCTGCTTACCGAGCGGTCTGCGGCGACAGCGTGCCGCTGGAAATGCCGCCGGCAGCCGGGTACTGCTGGGGTAGCACCCAGGTTTCAGTGCCCGTAGTTACTTTTACTCGTTTGCCACGCTGCTGCTGCTGCTTCCAGAAGCCCTGCAGGTGGATAGCAGATCCTACCTTTTTTTTTTAACTTGTTAAAAGGCGTGGTATTCTTATATTAGCTCCAGAGTAACGCTTCCTACCAGACAGTGCTAATAGTCCACGACACTTTAAAAACAGCTTTTCACTATCAACTGGAAATAGATTTCCCCAGTAGATCCTTAACTCTTTACTTCTCACAACTATTTATATGAGAAAGAGCATCACTTCTATTAGGAATCCTTTGACGTTAGATTGGATATCAGGAAAAATGTCTTTACTGAAAGAGTGGTCAGGCATGGGAACAGGCTGCCAGGGGAAGCGGTGGAGTCACTGTCCCTGGAGGTGTTGAAGAAACGTGTAGATGTGGCACTTGGGCACAAGGCTTAGCAGGCATGGGGGTGTTGGGCTGGTGGTTGGACTTGATGATCTTAGATGTCTTTTCCAACCTTAATGATTCTGTGATTCTATGACATGTAAGCAGTGTCTACAACCATAGTGTTGAAGTTGTGTCACTACTAGCACCAAGGCTTAGCAGGCATGGGGGTGTTGGGCTGGTGGTTGGACTTGATGATCTTAGATGTCTTTTCCAACCTTAATGATTCTGTGATTCTATGACATGTAAGCAGTGTCTACAACCATAGTGTTGAAGTTGTGTCACTACTAGCACATAGGAATACGAAAGTTTCCCCCTAGGAAAATTTCCTACTCCTATTAAAGGCACACTTTGCCAGGGAACATATCCCATGCAAAGCAAATAATGCTACAGAATAACCCTTATGCATTGTAAAGAGAAAAAAAAAAAGGGGACATCCCCCCCACCAATACATTAAATTACCAACCATCTCCATAGAGACAGATTGCATAAGAAAGAGAAACTGAAAGTTTGTTGATCTGTAACTGCTTAAAAAATGGTCCTGAAAACTGGTATATGGCGTGCGCTGGTATCAAGACTAAACCTGTGTGCCTTGTCCTCAGGGCTTTGGTCCTTCCCAGAGCTGACAGGCAGCTCTGGTCACCAGCACTGCCCTGTCGCCCTCTCACTTCTTCCCTCCAGCCCGGGACAGACCCCGTCCTTCCCAACACGCTGTACACACAGCCCTGCACTGGGCCGTATGCGAACACCAACAGTGTTTTCTTTGTATCATCATTATTCCACACCTACGATCGCTCCTCTTTATTGCTATTTATCCTTCCTCATGTCAGTTCAGGCAATGATGACATCTTGCTTCCTCCCAGCGCCTAAGATACTGGGTAGGACAGCATCAAATAACTTCTGTGGAAACCACGTACAAGAAACACACTCGATTCATTGGTAATTCCCTATTTACAATGACATTTTGATTCTTCTGTTAGCCAGTTTTATAGTCTATTTCATATAAATCATATCGACTCTGTATTATTCTAAATGAGCTAATGTTTTGCAATATTAAAAACAAAGCAGCTGCAGAAGTTTATTAGAGGATCTTTATATTGGAAAATGTAGAAATAATACAGTTTGGACTACTATCTTAAAAGAAATCTCCCATTTGCTTTATTATATAGGCTGAAAGGAAACAAAATGATTTCTCATTCTCTTCTGCATCCTTTAAACAATTCCTTCAGGAGAAACAGGGTAAGGAAGATGACAGGGAACTGTGTGCTACTCTTACAGGCTGACAATAAAACCCCTAATACTGAATACAGCATAATTTCAACTTTCAATTGCCAACTGAAGCAAAATTTGGGATCAGAAGACACAACATGGTAGCTCTCAAGGTGAGGAAACTAGAGGAGAAACGCCTTGTGAAAGATGATGGAGTGAGAAGCATGCAAGCGCTGCCATCATTTGTTTTTGAGACTTATTCAGTATTTTTGGCCAAATTTCTTGTCTAGAAGAGATAAGTTTTCACCGAGTCCAAAAAGACGAATAGTAGAATTTACCTGAGATTTTAAAGATACAATGGTGTCTTCAAGTTCCTGTCTCAAAGATGCTGGCATCAGACCTTTGAGGGTGGTTTCATATTCTTGTCGTATATGGGTCATCTGTAACAGAACAAAAAGAAATTTAGCTATAGACGGCTACTCTTGGAAGCCAGAGAGTAACGTTTTTACTTCTTTTGCCCAATTTGGAGTCCAAGTAAACTCAGAATTGGGATATCAAGAGAAAGGGAAGGAGAGAGAAGAAAGATCAGCAAAGACCTGTAAAGAGTGAAAGAGGTAAAAAAGAGGAAGAAAGAAAAAAGAAAACATGAGAATAAAAAATACATGGAGAGGAGGAGAAAATCATGAAAAGGACACAGTAAGGCATTTCTTGCGACATGGTCTGAAGAAGTAATAATCACTCCTACATCTGTCTCAACAGAGCATTTATACAGACATACACTTTGCAAATTCATAGTCAGAAGTTTTCTTTCTATCTTTGGTGGGATCTGAACCAGGCCACTGGAGCAATATTTGCCCCTTACTCCCTTAGACAAGGTGAATTACTGTTTCCTAAGATTTTTTTACAAAATTTCTCAACTTCTAGATGCTTTTAAGGCCTTTTTTTCTTTTTCATTTATTTATTGTGCAACCATTTTTCATTGCATGTTGCGTCTTCCTCAACTTCACTGATGCTTGATGGGACTTTTGACAAATGGGTTTGAGCATCTTAGACACGTTACAGTATCAGATATTCACACCAAAACGATTACAGCTAAAGGAGGACATTTTAGTCCACAACCTTCTTCAACAGATGCTGAGTAAACAGTACAGTTACAAAGCAGCGTTCTAGGAAGGCAGGTCAGCTGGCAGGGTTGTGCTTCGTACTGCTCTGCTGTGGTTGTATTTGCTGAATCCTGACCCAGGGAAAGCCCAGAGAGTCCGGTTCAGCTCTGGCCACCAAGTCGCACAGGACTGCTCGCACGGTTTATTACTTGGCTGAATCAGGGCCGCACATCTGTACTTAACTTGCAATAGGATTAACCGCTTAATTCAAATTAAGCAAGTACTTAGGTGTTTTTCTGGATTAGCAGCTGAATATGTAAATACAGGATAAAAAGGATTCAATATCAGATTAACTTATAAAATATCTTGAAATTTTCAAACTGAATCTTTTTTCCCAATGATTTATACACCAACGCCATTTTGTGCTAATTTTGTTTTAGTTACCAAATTGCGCAAATCTACCATCACAACCACAAATCCAGACCTTAGTCTTACATCTGAAGACGCCGCGTTGTAGCTTCCAGCTCCCAGCTTGCAAGGAGTGCACATGCTTAAACACGTGAGAACCAAACACAAAGTTCACTGCAAGACGTGCCAGTTACCATCTTGCGGAAAAAACGGGTCATGCCAAACTATGCATTATGCATAACACAATTATCAATACAAAAGGAATAAAAAAATCATCTGATGCAACTTTAGGAAAATTCTCTCTATGAGTCATTCCGACATGCAGAAGAAATCTCCAAATCTCTATGCAAACAGGCAATTAGAGGCTTTCCTTGTAAGCTGCAAGTAAGTGATGCCACTATGCAAATCTAAAGCAAAAAAAAAAAAGGTGAGACAAGAAACCTTGTTTGAACTCTGCTTGTATATAAGCCAGGGATCAAAATTTATGTTTTTCAAAGTTACTCCAATAAATTCATGCTACTACTTCTAGAAAGGCTTACAAAGCTATGCATAGGTGCTTTGCCAGGATAAATATTTTCTGAGCCAACAGCTCATTTGGGTGGGGACCTTGATAGAGCAGAAACATATATCTCAGTTAATTCAACATGTTGCATTTGTTTGGTGAAATGGGAGCAGACACAGGCAGCTAGAAGAGCAGAATGATTCTATTTCCTCAATTTTGAGTAATAAAGATCTACTTCACAATTAAGAGGATCTGGATGATCGACCGCCTTGCCAATACGTTGGGGTGACCCAGCCAGCACAGAAAGTCCATCGCAGGGGCTCTCAAGCTCTCCATTTACAGGCGATGCAGATGCCAGGAGCTGCGCCTGAGCTCCGACAGAACTCACTGCCCCACGACCCAGCCATGCCTACGGAGCAGCTGGGACCCGCACCAGCTTCCTCCGGTGCCAGGCACACAGCAAGAGCCCCTTCTTATAATTTTTCCTAGAGGAAAGTCAAGAAAGTTTCATTTTAAATGGATGCAACAAAAACTTTAATGCAGCTCTGCGAGTGAAATAACAATATTCTCGTTGTGCAAGTCTTCTTTCAACCACGTCTCCAGTTTTAATCGTTCATTCCGCAAGTGTCCTCTAAATACCGCTTTCACAACGCGGTTCATGTTTGCTGTTAACTCTGCAAAGGAGCAAGGGGATTGTTCCCTTTTGACGAAGGTGTTTCTTGGAAAATCAGGAAGAAATACATACTGTGCTTTAAAGTACGGATATATATTAATGGATCGGCTGAAAATGGAGAAAGAAAACGAGAAACAATCCCTGATAGCTGAAATATGGCTTGGGGCTGATTTCTCACTGCATTTCAGAGGGAAGGCACACACTTTTTTTGCAGTGAAAACTGTTGGTCGGGATACAACTACAATTTGTTTGTTTGCTAAGACAAAATATGTAACTTTCAACTGTGCTCACTAATAATTGCATCACAGTAAGATGAAAATAAGAGCCCAGCTGTTTCCTGTCATATTATGATAAACAACATGCTGATATTCTTGGCTGAAGTTACTATCAAGGTTTATTGACCCAAGAGATTAAAATAGCACATGGCAAAAATCTGAATCACCTCCTGCAACTGAAAAATAACATATAGTGGGCTAATGTATACTAATTTTAATGGAGGAAGGTTTTATTTTTTAACACTTATTTTTGACCAATGAAAGCTATGTCTGCAGGGATTCTCTTTTTTTTTTTTTTTGCCTTAAAGGCTTTTTTGTTCTTTTGTAGCCTCAAGCTACCTCCCTAGGATCCACAAATACTGTGTCTCCTCTTGCACCCTTGAGAGGTGTTTAAAATTGCAATTCTTCAGCCCTCAGGAGGGCTTTCGTCTGCTGGATGAGGATAGCTCTATTTCATTTACTGTTGTGTTCATTTTTCTTCAATCCTGAGAAAGTCTTTTTTTAAAAATTCATTTTGGTGAGTTGATTTAATCCACAACCCCCCCCGAAGGTTTTATAGCTTTTAATATTAAGCTGCCACACTGCTCTTTGTTTATTCAGGTTGGTGGCTAACATATGAGGTTTAAAGTTTTGCCATCAATCATCTCTGGTGTCAGTAGAAACAACTGAAAGCTGAAGTTGCTCCACATAGCTCATGTGTGCTTAGTCACACGAGAAATTAGAAAAAGACAGACAAATATTCACACAGTTCTACAAAGTGATGCAAGAAGCAGGGAAGCTGTAATTTCACAGACGACCATGAGATCTTGTCGTAGTTGGGCACTGACCATCTCAAAAGAGATGAAAGCTGGTTTTGACGCCCGGAAGAGAACTACCCAAACCTGAGCTTTCCAAACCAAGCAGTCAGGCCTAGCCCAACACTTTTCAGCAGCGTAAGATGAGTTTCAACTTTCCTGCTTCCAAGAGTCTTCAGGTGGCACATCTCAGCACTGCTCATTCTTCCCAAAAGCCGCTGCAGGACGTCTGTGGTGCTGGGCTGGGGGCAGCAGGGAGCCCGGGGCTGAGCAGGAGCAAGTTCCCCCGGCACCTCGCCGCACTGCAGGTACTCCCCTTCCTTTTCTTTCAAAAAGAAACAACTTACGCACATCCAGGAGAAATACAGTATCTTCAAGATGAGCAGATGCATTTTAGTCCATGTGCTAAGAACAGCCTGCAAAGCAGAGGATATTCTACTTCTCTTCTACGTGTTGCTACACAGCCACAACCACGCCGTATCTTCTCCAGGTTCCCCATAGCCAGCTCTCCACTTCTTACTTCCAAGAGGTCTGTGATGCTGAGTTTATCATCCAGAACACACTGACCCTGGTGCAAAATCCCCATCTCATTACAAAAAAAATTAAAGAATTAAAAAAACAAGTCCAAATGCAATCTTCTTCCGATCTCCCGATTGTAAACCACTTGGTTTGAACCAGAGGAGAAGAAGGAAAATGCAAAAGAAACTCTGAAGTACACACTGCCAAAGCAAATGAAGGGACCACAGAAGAGTTGTTCAAGTTCCTTTACAAGAAATAAATCTTGTCTTGAAGGGCATGAAGTTAACATTCTGTTTATGTCAGATAAGAATCAAAAGGCAGTTCACTCAACTAAGCCGCTGTGGTTTTTTTAGCATCATAATTTCTGCCTGTTTATAGTATTTGTGAAGGATAATAATTTCACGTGTGCCAGGAAATACTAGGATAGTGACCAAAAGGCATAATTAGGATCATTCAGTTATTATCAAATTTTCTCCATGTTTCAGGGGGAGTAAGATGAGAAAAGTAATTTCCTGTCCCTCAAATCCTTTCCTGCGTTATCTAAACACTGGTATGTTAAAATGCTGTTTAAAGAAATCTCTTTAAAGAGGTTATGCATCTGTTCTGCAATACACATCTCTGAAAGAAGACGTTAAGATCTGCTGTAACACATCTGAGGACAGGTTAGGGTACCAAAAGGGTAAAAATATCTCCTTCAGCCTTAAGCAAATCATTTAATCTCAGACTGAAGTCTCATTCTTCTAAATGAGGGTAATAACAACAATAATAATGCATAGGTCAACTTCATTCAGGTGGTGTGAAGATTGCTGAAGTCATTCTCTGAAAACACTTTGAAAAGGGCAAGCAAAGGACAAATTACTATGATCCCATCCCAATTAAAAAAACCCCAATCAACAAAACCCCCCAAAACCAAACAACAACCCAAAGAATGTCAAAGTAATGATTAATTGCTGTTCGTTTGTGTTTTCCCTAATTGCAGTGACTCCTCCTCTGCTTCTCAGCACTCCTAAACTCTAAGTGAGCACATCCCTGCTCCCACAAAACTGCCACGAGTCTATACGGGCCCCTTCCCCCGTCAGCTGCCCCGGGGGACTCTGGGCAACGTCTGTGACCCAGGAATCAAATCTACCAAAATCTGAAATCTCCTTAAACTTCAGATCTCTCAGTGTTCTATCATCAAAGAGTATTTAATTGGAGCTTGAGATCTTCTCCAACAATTTTTCCTAATGAAGAGTCAAATGATGCACAAATTGAAGCTTAGGAAGATCCATCTGAACATGAGGAAGAACTTCTTCCCTCTGAGGGTGACGGAGCCCTGGCCCAGGCTGCCCAGGGAGGCTGTGGAGTCTCCTTCTCTGGAGATATTCCAGACCCACCTGGACGCGGTGCTGTGCAGCCTGCTCTGGGTGACCCTGCTTCAGCAGGGGGTTGGGCTGGGTGACCCACAGAGGTCCCTTCCAGCCCCTCACATTCTGTGATTCTGTGATGTATCCTTTTTTTCAGCGAAGAACAAGGCCTGAACTTCTGTCTTTTCACAACATAATCAAATACGAATATCCGTGGGCTTTCAGTCCACATCCTCTCCTCTTTCAGGCAGTGGGAATTTCTGTTCTTACTGTGCAACACACATTGAAATATGGTTTTTCCAGATTTAGAGAAATATAATGCAATTTGATACAAATGTTCTCAAGTTCTTAAGAAAAGTAATGAAGGCTATAAATCGCAAGAATTTGGCTCAGTTGAAAACAGTAACTGAGCAAGATCAGCTGAGCGAGTTATTTTGTCAAGTGTACACCATGTTGTTCTCCACTGAGAAAATACCGCTGGAGAACCTCCTCTGTTCTGACAGTTCCAATAAAGCATAAACTGGTGGCATAGCTGTCCTCTTTGTTTTTCTGTCTTTAGCTACTAAACCATCTAAGCATCCAAAACATTTTTGCCTTGTTGTTCTACTAACCCGCGGGGATCTCCAGTTATGCCGAGCTGCTCGCTGCACATGGAGCTTTCTGCTCTAAGTCGTTGGGTGGTTTTTTTTTTCCAATCTGCATCCAAGAGGCCTTATTACTTCAGTGGCTTGTATTTCGATATCTTTCTTTTCTTAACCAAGATCTCCCACCTGGAAAATCCTGTTTGTAGTTAAGCAATACGAGTCTATATAATTCATAGCTGCAAAGGAAGGGAAGGGAGGCAAAACTTTAAAAAAAATAAAAAACCACACCAGTGGGCTGCATATGGCAAGAACAGCATTCCTGGGATTACGCGAGCTGGAGAGGAATAAAAGCTTTCACTGTCAACATCACAGAACAACCAGGAATGTTGTGGCTAGAAAATTCGCGCTGTTCTCTCAGCCTCCCCCTCTCTGGGGCTCCGCTATTGTTCCAGCGAGGATTCGGAGGATCCCCGACTTCTTCCCCCTCCTTCCAAATGACTCATCGCAGATGCCATCTTCGTCCCCGAGCACTGCTGCTTTCAGCCCTCCTCAAGGCCGTCCTCTCATCGGCCGGAGAGGTTGTTGCTGCGCCAGGAGCAGTCCCCGGCTCCGTGGGGTGAGAGGCTCACAGCCAACTCACACCTGGCTCACACCCTGCTCACATCCAGTTCACACCCCACTCACACCCAGCTCACACTCTACTCACACCCCGCTCACACTCACACCCACTCACACTCTACTCACACCCAGCTCACACTGTACTCACACCCACTCACACCCAGCTCACACCCCGCTCACGCTCCCCTCACACCCCCGGACCAGGCGGGACACAGCCCACAGCAGCCCAGCCCCTCGCCGCTGGTGCGGGGCCGCAGCGGGTACGCAGGGCGCTCACCTCTGGCTCTGCCGATCCCTGACACGCCATCACGATCAGTCAGCCTGAAATCCAGCTGTCAGTGTCTGTGCCACCACCACTGGGATGGTTTCTGTATTCCAGTTTTACATTCCGGCATGTGTTACCGTCTATATAACCCTTTCCATCCTGGGGTGGTTCAGCCAGTCAAGGTTTCAGCATCCGACGTGCGGAGGTGCTGAGTGCTCGCTAACGACAGGGAGAGCTGACGAAGCTCAGCAGCACGCAGGATTAGGCTCAACGTGTTCATGCTGACTGTGCAAACAAGCAAATCTTTGTCGATCATCATCAGAAGCTACTTTTACTATCACCATTTACCTTCTTTTGAGAATAAAAGTCTAATCAGCTCTGGGCAGTGCGGGAGACAGCCGCTGCCGCGCTTCCCGGAGGGATGGCTGGGCAATGGCATTCCAAGCGGATTAAATTGCAAACAAAATAATACTTCAGAATTGAAATTAAGTTAAAGATCAGCATAAAGCTGGCCCTTTTCAGTCCTTTTTAGCTCCCCCTGGGCACCTCATCACCTCGAAAGAATGAATGGGACGGTTCACTCATGGAGCGGGCACCGCTGAGAGCCCGCATGGGAGATGAGGTGTCCCTGCCCTTCTCCGCTCTCATCCGACTGGCTCTGCCATGCACTGACTTTTCTTCTATTTTTTCAACTCCCTTCATTAAACACCAGCATCACTGTCCCTTGTAGTCCCACTTTAAACACTTCCGAAAGAACAAAATTCCCCTAACTGATCATACGCAAGCAAACCACAGAGGCTCTAAAATGACGTACTGCTCTCTTCAAAGAAAGATCTCCCTCATTCCCTGCTCTTTGAGACGAAGAGCTAGAAACCTGGCATTTTAAAACACTCTCTAATTCTTGCACACCGGCATATGCTTCCATTCTTCTTTGGTAAAAATTCTTCCTTCTTTTAACAATTTGTTCTGTAGTTTCTGTTTTCCTGTCTTTCTCCAGCTGGCCACTGCGTTCCAATACTTCATTCTGTTCTGTGAGGTAGGTATATATTTGTGTATTTTCCAGTTGTGTCTGATTAGCAAAGCTAACATTCGATCGCTGACTTCCACACGTACATCATCATCATCATCTACCTCTTTTCCCTTTGATAGTCGCACAGTTGGTGAGAGCCTTCTCTCCCGCAGTTCCTGCCATATGGAGCTCCTGGGAACTTTCAACTCCATTGATTTCCAGCTCCTTTCAAATTCCACCTGCAAATCTGTTTTTCTGCGCTTGAACCTCAGCTTCTGTCTCCTTCTGCTAATGTGAAACTTCACGCTATACAGCACCACTTACGATATTCTGGCTAATTCTGCACTCCTTTCATAGTAGGCTGTTAAAGAAAATGCTATATAAAATATAAAATGTCAAACGCAAAGTTATGATTCATTCTAACAATCTCAGTCTTCATTAAAAATTGAGGGGTGCTTTTGTACCAAAGCAATTAATGAACATATCAATGGAATGATACATTGTGGTTGGCACTAACCTACATAAAAGTGGTAGAACTGAGCTCCAATTTATGTGAGCAGTCATTTTATGGTACCTTCATCAACATCGCCATACGCCTGTAGGGGCACCTATATACGTGAAAGGTCCCTTCTAGAGATATTCTGCCCCTTTACTGCACTCTCCTGAGACCCCACCTGGAGTCCTGCATCCAGCTCTGGAGCCCCCAACATAAGAGGACATGGATGTGCTGGAGTGGGTCCAGAGGAGGCCACGAAGATGATCCGAGGGCTGGAGCACCTCTCCTACGAGGACAGGCTGAGGGAGCTGGGGCTGTTCAGCCTGGAGAAGAGAAGGCTCCAGGGTGACCTTACAGCAGCCTTCCAGTACCTGAAGGGGCCGACAGGAAGGGTGGAGAGGGGCTTTTCACAAGGGTGTGTAGTGACAGGACAAGGTGGAACGGCTCTAAACTAAAAGAGGGCAGATTTAGATTAGATATTACGAAGAAATTCTTCACCATGAGGGTGGTGAAACACTAGCACAGGTTGCCCCGAGAAGCTGTGGCTGCCCCCTCCCTGGCAGTGTTCAAGGCCAGGCTGGATGGAGCTCTGAGCAACCTGGGCTGGTGGAAGATGTCCCTGCTCATGGCAGGGAGGTTGGAACCAGATGAACTTTAAGGTCCCTTCCAACCCAAACCATTCTATGATTCTATGATTCTATATAACCCAAATCAGTCTGATTCTTCCCCAACAGCCTCCACTGGGCAGTCTGCAAAGAGACCGATGTGCTAAGCAATGGATGTCTTGGCCTGCATATGCCAAACAGCCCCACCGGCGTGCTCTTGCTTACAGCACACTCTTCACTGCTTGTATGCGGCTCTCCAACATCTTCTTTTCAACAAAAATGTTTTAAACATGAATTTTGTTCACCATAAGTAGTTAGAAAAGAAATCTCCTCTTGTGCTGTCTATGGACGTGGAATCAGCGGGTTTTCAGGTGCCAGCCCGTGGGGAGCTATGCCCCTCTGGCTGCTTGTTTCCGCGAGTCACTGCCGCGGTTAAGATTGTTCCAAACTCGACTAAAGCTTCCCATTTCTGTGGGAGCAGAAATGGGTCTCAGGAGGGAAAATTTTGGAAGCGTTTCAGCAATGTGGGTTGAAGGAACCAGAGCAAATGGCAGAATTTCATCACTACCTCCAGTGCGTGCTGTTTGCTTCTCAGCTTCCGAAGCGCTTGTTGGCTCTGCAAAACAACGGCTGCCTAAATCCTCCTCACCTGCAGCTGGCCACAAAGCACACTTCTATTTTTAAATAGAGCTTATCAGCCTGATTTTAGATGACTCCAACACGTTCTGAGAAAGACAACCCTTTGAGCAAGTCTGGAAATTCAAGGCAGGGGCCCCAGAAGGATCGCTTTGCTTTCGCAGGTACCTGGGCCACCTGAGCTAGAAGCCCCGTGCCAGGGGAGAGCCTGGGGTGGGAGCAACCTTCCCACAACGCCAGCCAGAGGAAACCCCACTGCTCCCCCGTGACCTTTCCAGAGCATGTATAGCAGGGCAGGATGATGGAAGTGAGGGCAAAGATTTTCAGTGAATTTATCTGATTGCATTTAAAACTCCGTTGATTCCTGTCAAAATTAATCTTAAAAGAAATATGGACCAAAAGTCCTAAACTAAAGGGATAACATTACTCAAGCCTCCCAGCCATCGTTGTATTGAGAACTACTTGGGACCCATACCCTGGACATAGGCACATGTCGCTCATCTCTGTCTTGCCGCTGCTCTGCTCGCAGCTCCACAAACCTGCAGGCAGCAGCACCATTCCCATCGAGGAGAAGGTGTGGCAAACGTTAGAAGTGCTCTCTGCTACACAGCACTAAAATTTCAGAACGATGCATCACAGCGTTCATCTGAGAACAAATATGTTTAGTTGGCATGGAAACAGTAAGTTAGGCTGAACATGGTAAATATCCAGCAGTCATAAAAAACTGAGCAAGTCAGAATAATAAACATTAAAAATGAAAATGCTTTTGAATCATAGCTCTTTTACAATTATCACTCCTGTTTTCATTTGAACATGAGTGAAAACCACTTAACAAACTAAGATGTTCCATTTTATTCCAAATACTTCTACAACATCCTTATTCAGATAACTCCTTTCTCCCTTTTTGGTAATCTGTTTGAGAAAAAAGAAATTAAAGGGCTGGAAATCAACATTGGTATTCTCCTTCATTTCCTCAGTAATATTCCTGAATTGAGCATAATTGATTTTCTGTCTTCAGGGAATCTCTCTCCCATAAGACTCTATTTGTGACTTGGCAGCTTGGAGGAGTATCCCTGTGGTCTGAGCATCTCTAGTGTTGCTACTTCAGTTGTTTGCAAACATGAGGAACTTTTTTCCCTCAGTTATCCCCAAGTAGAAATTTTACATCATACTCAATCCACCCCTACAGTTAATAACATTAGAACAAGGAATGAAAAGAATAGGGGGTTTTTTCCTGAAAAAATTCTTGTGTGTAATTCTTGAAAGAGAGATTCTCAGAGCTTTTTAGTATACCGAATAGGGGTGATTACCCTTACAAAAAGGAATTTGAAATGAAATGAGGTATTCCAAAGAAATCTAGGTAATAAAGCAAGAAGATCACTACCATTCATTTTTATACAGGCCCCAATTCAACAAAATTTGCTGCACATGCCTAAATTCCTGGATTCACTAAGGCACACGCCTAAGATCTCAGTGATCTGCATCATTTTTAATTACACATTCACAGGATGTAAAGTCTGCTGGATGAACAATTTAGATTTTTTAACTATGACTGACAACTGCACAAAGCCATATGAGTCAAGGAAGAGAAACATTTTTAGTAGAATGAATGGTCTTCCTGTCAGAAATCTTGTCTTACATGAGATCTAGGCGTGTATCGGAGACAACCAAGTGATACGCCACCAAAGCGTACGACACAGGAACAGAACCTGAATGGGATTAAGTGACGAGAAGCTGGTTCCCACAGTTACATATTACTGAGATACAAGAAACTTCAGCATTGCTTTGCAAGGAAAAGGTTTGGACGCACCCAAATTTCCTAGGAACCTTCCCAGACTGCTGTAACTGTCTCGGGACTATATATCAAAAAGCCTATACATAAAACCCAATATATTAAGTGTGAGTTGCACTTTATTTACTGCTAGTTTGCCACTATCTGTGAACACAATTACATACGTCTAAAGAAGGCGGACATCTAAGTTTTGAAGGAAACATCCAGCATTTCAAGATGACGTTCTGATCTCTAATCTAGAAGTAATATTACTGTACACATGGACCACTGTCCCAGAAAACCATGCCTAGCAGAGGCAAGACAACCTTTATGGAAAAGACAAAATTGTTTTGGTTAGTCGAAGTAGGAGAAGTTGCCAGGCACTTTTGATAAATGTACGTTCATCTGGACTGAACGTATCGTAGGTAACGTTGCCATACCGCGCCGCTGATGAAACAACACAGGTAGAATGTGACTGCATCTACTCACACTGTAAGGAGGATCGAAAAAGTAAATAGGAGTAAACTAAAGTTCTTACAAGAACATGAAGTATTGGAATGAAAAAGCTCTGTAAAAGCTCATCTTCCACTGCAGTGCCACGCTTGCCTCCAGACAGCTCAGGGCTTGCCATCAGAGTCCTTCCCCTCCCCCCTTATTTATAGGATAGTTTGTCTCTGTCTCTCTGGATAATTGTAATGAAGAAAGTTTAACTCTGGGTTACTTCAACAAAGAGTTAAGCTGCGTGGAACTGTCAGTCACTCTTCGAGACCGAAGAGTTATAAGGACACTGCACTGAGAAAAAGACAAACACAGAGCACTAAGATACCACCCAACAAGCCATAACGAGAAACAGCTTTTTGTTTTTAATTAAAAGCACAACAAAATGTTTTTTCATGTCTCATTCATTTGTTTGTTGTTGTTAAAGAATCAAAACACAGGATTTTTCCTTTTAATGAAAACCAGAAGCTATTTAACCCTCTCTCCTCCTTATTTATAGATGCGTAAAAGCTCAGAAAAGCGGCCTTTGTAGTAACGCCAGCGCAGATTTTGATGTTTCATGCAATTCCGATTCAGACAATATTCGGTAAAGGCAGAAAGCAAGTTCTAAGTTACTGCCTTAAATATTTTGACTCCCTGATTGGCCGATGAGTCGTTAGCGACTGTTGATGCTGGATGAATGTGTTTACAGGTAGCCTGGCCAAGACATCGTAACTGGAAATATGTCAGAGCTGTCATTTTTGCATTTTTCTTCAGGAGAGATACGCATAACTAACGGATTAACCAGTCACAGAGAAGACACACTAACAACTTCCAAAATGTTTGTCTGCAAAACAGACCAACTCCACCTGAACAAACCCATCTCCCGTGGCTCCAGCCTCTTCAGAAAGCCCCATCAGATGTATGGCAGAGCCAAGCCCATTGACGAGCGCAGATAAGAGCGTTACCAGAAGTCTGCTAACGTATTACCACCTTGCAGGAAAAGCTCTAAGCTGGACGGTGCAGTGTCACCTGAATAACATTGCTGTTCCATTTATACTGGAGAAGGGGACACTACCAGCTGAGCTAGTCCTGCGTTAATTTAGCGGGGGCAGGACAGTCCCGTAGGGTGGTTTGGACCAGGTGCTCACGTCAGAGCAAACCTTGAAGGTATAAAGGGGGGACCACCCTGTGAAGCCGCATGTCTAGCCTTCTACCTCTGTATTTCACAAGTCATTTTTTGTTTCTTCTTCTGGATCCTCTCTCCAAATGGGTCAGAAAAAAAGCAAAATGGCAGTGGCAAAGATTAAAGAAAAATTTTTCCTTAAAAAAAGAACATCTAAAAAAAATTTTAAAAAAAGAAGAGGTTTGGAAAAGGACTCTCATAGCGTGCAGGCCACAACCACCCCAACTTACTATTTCTGCAGGTATAGATTTAGGAATGCTTTATATATGATATAGGTTATGTATATATATGTATATGTTGTGTGTATATATATTTATATACTGTGTATATGTGTGTTATGGATACTGTTTACTCAGAACCAAATAAAGTTCTCAAATGCTGTAAAACCTGATTTGTATTAGAAATTTGTAAATTCATATGTGGTTCAGATATCCACCACCTGTGTATTTTCCTGAATACTCCACTTTAACCTGGCTGAATGCAAATCATGGACTTTCTGTTTCAATACCAGTCCGTAAACTACATATGCACCATTTTGCTTGAAGCACGCTAAATCTCTGATTTCACTGAAAGTGTCCAGAATAATTTTAGCACTATTAATCATATGGAACTGTTTACAGACAACATGCTAGGACAATGAATGCATAAGATGAGGAGTAAAGATTATTTTTAGCTCAGTTATTGTCCAATTAGCATTCTCTTCACACAAGCCACTAAACAACAGGTTAGAATAGTTTAAGAAACCTCTATTAAAACAGTATAGTCAGTTCAAAATAAATGCATCATTTAACAGCTACAATAGTTGAAATACCAACTTGAAATAGAGAGCATGAGATAAGTATTTGCCTGTAGGGTTCAGAGATTTTAATTCTCTTTTATTACCAAAAAATCAGAAAAGAAGCTAGCTGAAAATATTGCAGGAAAATATGTGATTTAGCTTTGAAGCAAAATGTTATTTTTAAACATGGAACCCTCTTGCCCAAGGGAAGAGGACTGGGGAGGAAGGACAGCACCCGGTACCTGCTCATGGGTCTCCAGCTCCCTGCATTGCCGCTTCTTCTCTGCAGCCCGTGCCTGACTGCGGTAACTTTCCACTTCATCTTGTAAAGCCTGAAACAATACCAACGGGTGCAAAACACATGTAAGAAACACGGGATGGCAGAAAACTTCTAGGTAATGTGGTTCAGTATGCTGATTAAGAAAACAGCACAGAGTCAGTACAGCTCTTCAGTCACCATTCCTTCCAGCCATACGCAATAGCTGCTAAGACCCGACAAGGCCATCCCTGTTAAGTAAAGTTATTCTGTACTGGTAGGACCATTGATTGAACAGAAGTCATTAAATCTTATCAGTTCTATCTTATCATTGGTGTCATGATTTAACTTGGCAGCTGGCAACTAGGACCCGACAGCCGCTCGCTCACCCCTCTCCTTCCCCCTCTGTGGGATGGGGAGGAGAAATGGGCATAAAGGGGAAACTCATGGGTTGAGATAAAGACAGTTTAATAAAACAACAAAGAAAATACTACAACTACTAGTAATTATAGTAATAATGACAATAACGAATATGCAAAACAAACTATACACAACACAGTCTTCTCGCCAGTCAGTCCCCGAGCAGCGATCGCAGAACCCCGAACCCATGGATTTTGTGAATTTTGCCAAACTCGTGAAACAGACCAAACTCCTGGAAAAGTTCGAACTCCCAAACAAGAGAGGATTTGAACCCACGGAAGCAAGAAAGAAAGATTTCTGCCCCACGGCCAGCCCCCACTCATAAGCTGAGCGTGACGCCTGTGGTATGGAATATTTCCACTGGCCGGCTTGGCTGCCCGTCTGGCTACGCTCCCCCCAGCTCCGGCACACCTGCTCGTTAGCTGAACACGAGAAACTGGAAAAAGTCCTTGATTTCATAGCAACAACTAAAAATATCAGTGTTATCAACATTCTTCTTGTACTAAATCCAAAACACAGCAGCTACTGGGAGGAAAATTAACTCTATTCCAGCCAGAACCAGGACAATAGGCTACAAGTATTCATACTAAAATATCCTCTGAGATTGAAAGGGAAATGGAACTGTTGCAATTGCAACAATTGTATTTGCAATTGCAGTTGTCTCAGATTTTTGTTATCTTATTTGCACAACCTGTGCTTCCTAGGAACACTTCTGCAGTGTACCAGTAACTTTTAATTTAAGCCAGAAGAATAATCTTCTGTCTTGAAAACCATGTCTGGAATTTGCAGTGGAAATGTATTCCATATTATTGAAACGGGATGCTCGCCGAGATGTGGGGCTCCCCTCTCACCCTGCAGTAAAGTCTAGCATGTGATTTATAAATGAAGTATAAATGGCAATAAATAAAAGGAATATTATGATCATGTCACTTTAACTACAACTATCCAGTCTTTACTTAGTTCAGAAATGATCACTTCTAAATCAAGCTCATACAACGCCTTGACAAATTTATTTTATCATTATTGTTCTTCCTATATATTTATTTTTCTTGCGGCAGTCCCTCAGAACCTTGATCTTTTTGTTACACGCTTAACAAAAGACCAGTCATGCCCCAAGGAACTGATAGGCTATGTTATACACACCAAACAAACAATACCAACTTTCAAAGATATTTTTTTTAAAGTTTCCTAGTCATTGTTGAATGTTTGAATACACACTTAACGTTTACTTACACATTTACTAACAGCTTAGTTACGTTGTCAGCCTGAATAAAGGCATTGTTAGCTGGAAGTGCTGACTTGAGGCGAAGGGCACAATGTGGACGTGAGATTGACATCGACACAGAGGCGGCTGTGGCAGCCACAAGGGAATATTCGGAGTTGTCTTTTGTACGCCAGGAAATCAGGGCATTGCTACCCACCGGCCGACAAGCGCGGCGCAGAGTCGGGACCGGACCTGGGCAGGGGCTCGCGCGGGAGCCGTGCCAGAAATGACTCCGAAGGTGCCTCCCGCGTCGCCTGCCCAAAAGCGGAGCTGCAGCGAGACCCGCTGCAGAGCGCGCTGGCACGGGGAGACCACCGAGCCCGGGGGCTTCGCAGAGCCTGCAGCACGGCCAACATTCGCTTCCTCCAAGTAGAAAACCTGTACATAAACCAGGATCATCAAAAGTACTCACAGCACAAAGATTTAACAGAAAAAACCCCTTGCTCTTTTCCACAGCACTGAAATACCGTACTCTCCAATAATTTACAGGATAAAATTGCTATTGAGATAAGATAAGAGGACTACTTATGACAGATCTTGCACATTGTTTTGAAGTGATGCCAGGCATTAACTTTAAAGTCTTATAGCTATAAGACTACTACATGTTCTGATGCCAAAAAATTTAACCAGACCCAAGCATGAACTTCAAATCTGCCCGGGGACTTCTATGCTATCATCGCTTCTGAGAAATGTTGAAATCCAGGCTTGGAATACATTACCAGTCTTCAATACTCAACAAGTCCTGAAGTACCAGGAATTTGCATTAATATAACAAAATATATGTGTGAATTGTAGGCTTTTTGTTTTCTTTTTCTATATCTAATTTTGTAAGATAAAACACAAACAAGCATACTTTGATTTAAAAACCAAAATGATCCGGTCACGCAATGCAGAAATGTAATAAGGAGCCGGGCTGTTCCATGCATCAGAAAGAGCACCAAAGACCCAGTCAATTTGACGAAAGTCCTGCCATAACTCCAAAGTGTCCAGACATAACCAGTACAGGACGACTCTCAGGAACACTCACAGAGCACGTTTGGGATAAACTACAACGCGTGATCCATCTGCTGATGTTTCCACGAGATCAGCTTATACAGAGAGCAAAGAGCTCGGCATGGTGAAAATTAAGGAGGGAGGGAACCTTGCTACACATCCATCGTCCCGCCCGGACTCCCTCCTTGTGCTCAAGAGCAAGTTTCGCTCTTTCATGTGACTTTGAAGATGGTCAAGAGGTAGTATGTATACACGGATACGTACGAATGCATATATTTGTCTTGGAGAAGAGATTTCTATCACATTCCATCACACAAGTCTGCAAGTACTGAACACAAAACGCGCTGCTCCTGGTAAAGACAGCAACCACATGGCAGCAAAGAAGAGAACTGGTGCACTGCTGTTCCCTTCCTTAATTTGTCCTTTGTTAGTTTTCTTATTTATAGCAGACAAACATATTTTGCAGAGCATAACACGAGAGGTTCCTCTAAATCTGAGGGTTTGCAACGCATCTTAAAGTAACTGAATTTGGGCAACTCCGACGACACACAGTCTTTTTCAGGTCCATCTACTCTAGATAGCGTTTACCAGGGGGGAGCTCATGCATTTTGTTTCATTATTCATTTATGTCTTAAACAAGTATAATTTAGAATTAAGGTATTTTTACTATAGCTTGTAAGTGCAGCAAACTATCAGGTCTTCTAATTATCCACTCATCATTTATCCAAACCAAAACACACTGTACGAGTTTACCGACTGCTCCAATCACATCGGAACTGGCTGTTGGTGCGTTTTGCATTGGGATGGCAGAAAAAAAGACTAAGCCAGTCATGAATACCTCTAACCTGACCATTTTTGGACTATGGCTGCGTTGCTTACCAGCTCTCCTACCAGTCACTTTGTAGAACGCAGTTTTGTGTATAAAGGATGTCCCGTGAGTAACTAATGTTCATTTGGGTATTTCAGCTTTCCCATCTGCACAAGGACAAAAAAGGTAAACCCAAAAGATCAGTATTCGAGAAAAGCCATGCCAAAAAAAAAAAAAGTAACATAAAAATCTCATGGTTGCTGTAGATTCCTGCATATGATTAGCTCTGAAAATAGTAGTTAGAAGTAAGCAAATTTGTTGTCCATGATTTTAATTTTCTAGAAGGATTCACAATGGATGTCACAAATAATGTGTCCTTTTGAAGATCACACTGAAAATTCTCTCTGTTGTCAAAAAGCTTCACACGCAGTGGCTGGAGCCTGAATGCTGATAGCTGTTTCTGAAGCTACGCAGGACCCTCAAATCTTTCCCTGTATCTCACAGAGCAGCTTCTGTCACACAGAATACTCTTAAAAACAGCAGACGACTTACCCCAGATACACCACAGAACATCTCTTTTGTAAAATTAAACAATGTGTTTTGTTTGCTTTTGTTCAGAAATACAATTTTTATTCTGCAGCTTCAAAGTGTCAGATTTTGCCCAAAGAATAACGGAGCTTATGTTTAATAACTCCTGAGATGAAGAAAAAGGGATAAAAAAATAAAAAAACCAGGCCAATTTTCAAGTGTCAGAGGCTTTTTTCCCTGAATGGAAAACAAAGCCTAACTTATTTAGTTAAATTTTTCCAGGTACAGAATTAATCCCTGTCCCTCAGCTTTGCTAAGTTGACTTACATCACTGTTATAAAGACAGTATTTTTTTTTTCATTTAAACCAGCTTTCAAATGCCATGTAAACATGTTTGCTGTTGAAAGTCTACTCTATACCTGACCTTGGAAGTGCTTTGTGTTGGCCTGAGAACAAAGAAATGAAATGTTTTGCTTTCCAGCCCAGATATCCTACACTTTGAAAAGCACTTAAAAATGTAAATGAGATAATAAGCTCTGCTGCAACAATGTGGGTGAATTGCAGCTGTATAAAAGGAACATTCCTTTGATTTATTTATAAAAATGGAAAGCAACCTAAAATAAAATCATGTTGTAAATGTTCTGGTCGCAAACAACACTGAGAGACACGGGAAGGATGGAAGAGAAAAGTAATGGCTTTGAGAGTACGCTCCAGAAATCTTCCGGTCAGATCCTGGGACCTCAGGTGGAGCTGGCGAACGAGCCCAGCGCTGTCCCGGTGACACGCGCAACGGTCGGGTACTGGCTGATGAGAAAGGAACGTCTGAATTGCCTTTCTGGGTAGGCACTTTTTCCCCTATTATTCTGTTGCGGCTTGACTATCACCAGCAAAATGTCAACCGAAATTTATTTCAGACCCAGCTCGGCTGAAGGAGCCCTTTGGAGATGACAGAGCAGCAGAGGTGGAGTCAGCGCAGAGCCTGGCGCGCGCGGCTCGCTGCGATGCTGCGCGAGACCAGAGGAATTCAGCCGGACTTCTGGGTGCCCGACTGAGGCGGCCAAAGGGGCTTTTTAAAAAAAAACCCCAACTTGTGACGCGTACAGTTTTGACAAGGAGCCATAGAGAGACGAAAAGGTACGATGCCAGCATTACAAAATCCCTTTTCAAGGCAGAAATAAATTTTTGGCATTAGTTATAGGGCTTAATCTAAATTAACTAAAAGCTAGTAAGAGAAAGAGTTCTAAGAATCACATAAACAAGTATGAAATGGGAATATATGAAGGATTTAGTCTGTAGTATATGAAAACTGATTTGATTATCCTTTAGCCACAAGATATTTTAAAAAAGAAGTGTTGGATTCTCTTGAAAACAATTAAGTTCTGGAAGAATTACATAAACAGAAATAATAATTATTTTTAATTACTTGGTATTGATTATTGTGAAGATACTGTATTTACAAAGGGCTGATGTTTTGCTTCTTCAGCCTGAAATAATTCCCTACTTTTGGTGTATTCCTGAGAGTAGGCAGGGCTTGATTCCAGCTCCCATCACACCAGGCTGGGATCACGATGACTTATCTCTCTGGTACTGAGGGCTGGATAAGTAAGTGACACTTACAAGGAAAGGAAAATCTTCTAAAAAATGTTAAATACTGATGTATTTTCACTGTGAAACAAAAAGTGTCGGCAGGAAAGTCACTGCTCATCATGATCAGATTATGCCAGATAATGACAGAATCTTTTTTTGATGTACGTATGTAATTCTCAGCTGCACCAGCAACTCTGCACACGTGGATGTGCATCTGCATCAAGAAAAGACCTCAATATTTATGACCAGTGCAGAGTAATACTACAACTAAAGGTAGTAATAGTTAGCACTTTTCATCTTCAAAGAATTTTTCAAACATTACCAAATTAATATAATTAGTTAATGAAAGATGCAGTAATAAAAGCTACCTTAATTACCTTCTGTAGTTTTAATTATCTCCTTACTAATGCCCAGAGAAGGCTTCCACTTTACATCCTCCAAACATGTGCCAACAATAATTGTCAATACAGGCCCGTCTTTAAGTGCCTTCTAAATTCAAATTACATCCATTGATGTGTTTTCTCTCCCCGGTCATGAGAAGAAAATCTAGCTCTGGAACTCTAAAGAAAATACATGTGAATATTTACAAAAGTTCAAGCAAATTTTGTTCCAGAAATATATATATCTAAATCCTGTCATAGAAACACTCCAGCCTGAGTACCTTTATCTCTCCACACAGCTGTAAGCATGGGCTGTCTGGGCAAAAAATGCTCCTTTACACTCAGTGGTCTCACAGTTTACAGAGTCAAATGCAACTGCTATTCAATGAAAGCAGGCCAAGTATCCCATCAAAATTAATCTCAGAATTTTCAGAGTAATCATTATTTTTGCTGAAATATTTTATGGAGATAAGTAAATTTGTCTGGGTTCATGACTACTATAAATAAATTGGGAAAACGTATCTATGAAGGTCACTGATGTAATGCCACGAGTCAGAGCAAAACAAGTATATTTTTAAAAAGTGAAACACCGATGCTCGAGCCCACTTGCTCGTGCATCACCAACACTTTTTGGGTTTTCGCAGAGCTTCTGTCCACTGACACTGCTCCGAACCTCGGACACCGCTCGCTCCGTGCTGCATTCCAGTGCACGACTGTTTGAAAGCCTCTGTCCTTAAGGTCTCCCTTGTTTTTGGTGTAAAGCAAAGGAAATCTTATGGTTTTAACCTAATACATATGTTTGCTGTTCACATATGGCAAAATTCCTTTCTGGTGGGAACTTTTTTGCTGTTGTTGCAACACACTATATATCCAAGAAGTCTCCTTTGATGTTGAACTATTGCTCCACTACTCATTATGCTACTGATTCAATATGAAAGGCAGAATTTCTGTGGTTTTTGTTAAAACAATAGCTTTGTTTTTGCAAACAAAGTTTTCCACAACCTATATGCAGGGGCCAACATCACAGCAAAAGAAAAGGAAATTTCTCTATTATTTCATACCAAAAATAGTTATAGTGTTTAATAACACGAATTCTTCTTCCATTCTATAGGTAACATTACAATTATTATTATGACTGTACAGATAATTTATGCTTTATTTCTCCTCAGGAGTAGAAATGAAACCACTTTAAGCGGTATTTTACATCTCTCTGGCACTTTGCTCCCACTGACCTCCTAGCCTGTTGCCATCAGTTGAGCTTCACTACCTGGGTGAAGGTGCTAACAACTCCGTGTGGGTGGGGGGAAAGAGAAAAGCTGCAAACCCCAGTCCGCACGGTGTCCTACTACGCAACGACAGAACGGCAAATCCGGCAATCTTCCTGCCTAATATATGATCTTAATCACTCAACTCTATTTCATGAACAGTGAACATGAATTACAACATGGTATGAAAACGCAGATGGTAATACCTTTCTAACTGCGCACCTAAAAGAGCCGGTCACCCATCTTCTGCTATCATTCTGAAAAACAGGTTTCTTTGGTCAGCAATCAGATAAAAGGGGTAATGTGCAAAGGCACAGCATCCACCAGCTCGCACTTGGAACGGGGTGAACTCCCAAACACCGGGCACATCTGGAAGTCTGGCCCACTTTGCTGGCACTTCAGAATGGGAGTGGAGATCTTGCAAAGCCACCCGAGCCGCGGGCTTTGCCCACTCATGCAAGTTGAGCAGCTCTATATTGCTTTTGAGATATGCCAGCAGGAGATGCCGTTGGGAAGTATAACAATTTTTTCCCTTGAGGGATTGTGGGAAGAAAGAAAGGGGTCCAGGATGGAAAGGAATAATTTGACTCTAGGAACAAAATCAAGTCTCTTCAGTAGCAGTATAAAATTTTTAAAGTAGGTCACTTAACATAAAAGAAACATATATGCAAACATTTTCCCAGCGTGGTATGCTCTAACACTACACTATATTTTTCACAATTCCAAGGCAAGAGACTGATTGGCAGTATATAATATACTTTGGCTCCTGAGTGGATCATCAGCATTAGTTCCTGAGCAGTCCCTTAACACTATTTCACATCAGACTTCATCTGGATTTGTGTCTTTTGGAGATTCCCTCAGCACTGTTAGGATTGTCAACACGCGTATTTTTTCCTGCTTTGTTCCTGTAAGATATTGGCATGTTTTTTGCATTTTCTGTAAATATCTAGTTGAGCTGACCAAAGCTTTAGGACCTTTCTCTGCAAAGTCTTTAGCCATACATCCCTAAAACACCTTGATAGCAGCGGCAGAGCTATTCGTAGACTTAGAATTAGGCATGGGCCCAAGCACTTTGCTGAGTCAGGGTACTATAAACTCCATTCTTTTGAAACGCAAAGGATGTCATAAGGCAGAGCAAGTCCTGCAAAGATAAAAATCCAAACAAAACAGCAGTATAAAATGTAAAGTTAGGCATTTTTTCTAGGGGGAAGGAATTGTTTTCACTTTTAGTGGCCCAGGTGATAGGAGAGGGGGAGAGAGGCAAGGTTCAAAGAGCAGTAATAAACCTGCTTTCATCTGCTTTTCTCGATGGACCACCAAAGCCAACGAGCAGTTGCCATGTGCAAGCATTGCTTTGCCTATCACCAGGACACTTCAGGCTTGTTGCGATGAAGTCATTCTGAAAGCTTGTCAGCTCAGAAGATTTACTGTAATATTCACCTGGAGTATGTTGTTAGTATGCTTTAAAACTGGCTTTTCCATTTTTCCAGCTTCCATGAATTTCATGCTCAGGAGCAGGGGCAGAGGTTGCTAAACGGAGAAAACTGCTGATTTTTTCCCCCTTTCACTCTCAGAGGTGTAGATAGAAACACCAGTGGTTCACATACACCAGATAAAACGGATCTTTTAAACCCCAAGATACCATGACATCTTCAGCATACACTTATGAAGGAAAAGTTCAAAACTCCATTTTAAACCACTTACGAGAGGATTTACCAAGATTCTGCCTAATATGCAGCTGACGCATTGTCAAAAACATTTATCATGAACCTTTTGAAGTTTCTTAGCTCCCCTCTAGTTATTAAAACTTGAACTGCAGAGTTTGTTATCAGCCTCAGAGCACACACAAAATACATCAGGTATTTTTTAAGTCAACCTTTCAGTCTGATCTTGAGACTATTATACAAAATAAACCACTCCCAATCAGGTTAATGTCTGAGAGATAATGCTGAACAGGCGTAACTGCTGTGCCTGATTGATCCACAAGACAATTTTCATTTCCTAATTTGCTCTTTATTAAACACTTTGCAATCAAAGGGAATGGCAAGGAGTCTGCCATTCTCAGAGCAGGTTTCCTCTGAAGACCTGATGTTGGCTTCAATGTTTTAAGACAACTTCTTGAATTTTTGATGCTATGTAGTAAGAATGTCTAAAACGTCGCGTCAATGGATATGCTCTGCTAGTAAAAAATGGCTGTTGTGAATACAAATTAACTAGTAAAACATCTGGTTTTGCTGCTTGCTGTACTCTTACCAACAGCTCTGCAAAAGCAAACATCAGGAGTTCAAGCAGGATTTCCTGCAATGCTTTAGAAAACATCTGACTCATGACAAAGCATATTTATCAATCACTTGCTGAACAAGACAATCTTCTCAGCACCGGGGGCTTCATTCCCAACTAAGTTTATCACCCAGCTGCCACTTTAAGTGGGTGTTTGGGAACTTTACACCTGGAGACAGACCAGAAGTTCCAGTAGACCCCTGGTGCTCTACAAATGGCTCCTTGAAATGCATTCCTCAGCACAGATGCATGAGGACCTGGAAATATAAACATTTCTAACAGTCTTTACAAAACATCTTACTTTGTTATGATCATTTTAAAAGCAAATACGACAGATATTTCGAATCAATAGGCTAATCGGATCCCAGTAAGAGCAAAAGAAAAACTATTCATTTTGTGCAACGAACTAGCAGACTGCCCAATATTGCTGGAATTCTCCCCATGACTTAAAATAACACACATTCTCTTACACACACGCATACACAAAAAGAAGCCTAATAATGTCTTCATACCTTTCAAACTCACTTTACTCAACAATATTAACTCACAAGGCAAACCACCGCTTTTTGAACTGAACAAGAACAAGCTTGACTCCACAGTGCCTGCACACTCAACACACTTAAGATGTGAGAGGCAGCAAAGTAATATCTAATAAAATGATGTCTTTACGCCAAAAATGGGCTGATTCTTGACAGGGGAAGACGCACACTTGGAAACTTAGAAATTCTTTTATTCAAAATCTTTAATGACCTCGAACCCAATTACATTTGCAACAAGACATGATAATGCAATTGCTCCTATTTAAAAAGTATGTCTGAAAACTGAGCATTTTTGAAGCTTGATTCTTTTTTTTTTTTTTTAATCATGTTAAGATGAAGCTCATTTACTTAAAAAGAAAAAATGAAAAAGAACGTCCTCTGCAGCTGGTCAAACAGATTATGAAACTCTAATCTCACTAGCCTGAGGAAAATGAAAACTGTTTTTCAAGTATCTATTTTATAGAGCATTGCCTTTATACTTTTTAAAAGACGCATTAACATAACTGATCAGAACATCCCAGAATATTTCTGATCTAGTTAATCATATGACGTTATGACAGAGATACTTGCTGTCATTATGCCAATGTTACTGAACATTTCTAAAATCCTTTAAGTTCACAGTTTTTCCAAGATTAGACATGGGTAAGATCTATTTTGGCTTCTTCAGAAGTTGTTCCTTCCATTTTAGAGCTCTAGAATACTAGGAGAGAATATATTAGATAGATAGACGTATATCCATGTTGCAAAGAACTATGTCAGGGTCCACAACCTATTTCAATGTTTCGGCTGGTTTTTTGTTCAAAATGTGCTGGCTTTTTATTCAAAATGTTTTACTCTAATTCCTGCATAACTCTTTTCTGGGAGTACCCACGCCCCTATTTCTTTAGCTCTAAAGTAACATTTTGTGCTGAACCGGAATCATCAATAAAAAAAAATCAGCATTTGTCTAGCTTAAATGTATTGGCCATGTTTCCCTTCAAAGCCACACTCGTAGCACCACCGAGTAGCGATGCGTGCATGTGGGACGATTTTAGTCTGCGAACTTCCAGCAGGTCTGCGCCCCTCCAAGCCAGCCCTGGTGAGATCAGACTGATGATCCCTGGTAGAGACCCCCGGTACAGGCACCACTGCAACATGCAACTGCTTGGCTGTACTTCAACCAAACACCCTACATTTGATCATTTTATGCTGGTAATTTCACTAATATAGGTAACAAATTTGGTATAATTTACATACAGGCAAATAGGAAGAGCATGAGAGGGGGAAAAACACTTGCCAAAGCTATTGCTGTGTCTCAGATATAGATTTTGTGGAATGTCAAGAGCTCTTCTCACAGTTCTGACCAAGCAGATCTGATTTCAATGGGTGTTTTGATTTGTTTTTAAATTTTTTTTTTGTTAAGTCTGTTTTGATGCAGCTTTGAGCTGAATGATGTCTGAAAGACTGTGCTAATTCAGTTAGTGGAACTTTCTGGTGTGGCAGAAAAGTCTCACGTGGAAATGCACAGACAGGAGGGGACCTCAGTGCCACAGAGCACAAGTTTTTGTTGAGTTACTTGTGAACCTAAGGAGCAGCCCCAAGATATCCATCTGCTTTTCCTTCCAAGGAACTCCCACAGAGTCACAGCAAGGCACTTAAAATACTCCCAACAGGTACACCAAGCCCAGAAACCATACAGTGGGGAATGTTTTACTTCAGACCATCACGACTGCTAATGGCACAATGAGTCAACTGGCGACCACACAGATCCTCAGAGCAAAAAGCCATCCAAGACTACTGAACACGATTAAGCAACTCCTTTAACTCTATCTTGCTGGAGAATGGGAAAGTATATCGAGCAAATGTCCCTAAATCTTCAGCCTGTTCTTCTACTCTTCGCTGGGCATCTGTTATCAGACACCGTGTTGCAGAAGACAGAGAGAGATGGACTCCAGTTTGACCCAGCACAGCCACTTCTCTTCCCCTTGAGCCAAAATAATCTTTGCAGTTTATCTTCTACAGCATTTTTGGGCTTTGGAATCACAAGTATCAAACGGCGATGTCCACAATACACTTCAGTCATCATCCAAAATGCTCTGAACAAGAAGAACAACACAACCAGTGTTTTTTGGTTTTAGAACTGCTTGATGGGAATGTTTCTGCGCAGGTAGAAAACGCTACAAGAGTTCGACTGGCTGAGGAACGCTTGATCAATGCTAAGCGAACGACTGCCAAACCGGTTTGGCACATCTAAAAGGAAGGCAGGCTCTTTTAATTTTGTCTCTTTTTTTTTTAATATGTAAGTAGTTCCAAATATTCTTATATGGATGACATTTTTAAAATGTAAAAGCATTAAAAATAACAGAAACCAGATCAAGTTCTAAAGCACCACCAGTTTCTGATTTGCGCAGCTCCATACTAACATCTCTCATTAGACCTGCGCGGCACAAAGAGCAGAACTTTCCGGCTCCTTTATACACACTCAAAAACTTTTCCTTATCACAAATGAGACATAAACTGCAGGAAAAACAATATATGGTGCAGTGCGAGAGAACTAAGAATTTCAGTATTGTTAAAGTTACACAGATCTTGACCTGGTTTCAGGATCTGATAAGGAAGCACCAAGGGGCTCGTCCTCTGCAGAGGCAGGTTTGGCAACCAGCAAGTCAGGGAGGGCGAAGGGCCATTGGCCTTCTCGCACACCCCACGAAGCCTGGACTATTGGAGACAGGTGCCAGCAAATGAGCCCACAGCAATGCCAAACCTGACTTGCAAATGCCCATTTCCATACGATTCAGGAAGGAGGGGAGACCTGGTAGAGGGCAGGAGGAAGGAAAAAGCAGCATCTGAACACTTAAGGTAAGTATAAATGTTAACAGTCACGACAAAGATCTCACTGTGTCCTTTGCCCTTCAATCACTTCACATTTTCCTGTGTCCTCCTTGCTTTTCGGATTTACACAAATGTAAGCAGAAGTGATGTGTTGTTCTGGCAGGAGGAAGAACACAGCACATTGGGTATGAGTCGCTCCTGGAAGCTCAGCGCACAGCTGTGTGGTCAGAGGTGTTCCCAGGTATGCAGACAATTAAAATTCACTGATATGATTCAAATTGCTACACAGTCTTTAGTAATTGCTGTTTTACCTTCCCGAATTACAAGTGCAAAACTGTAAAGGATATGAAATTAACATCAGTAACAAAAACGTAAGGAGTTGAAATATAGCCATATTGAGAAAAGCAATGCTTTTTTCTGAAGCCAGACAGAGCCAAGACACATCTTAGATTTCTCCTTCAAGCTGTCTGCAGAGTTCTGGCTTGGTCCAACTGTGCAGGTGTTCCTGCAGGTATCTAACATTTGGTAGCCTGAATTCTTATGTATACAGTTCCATTCTGCCACTCCCAAGTTTCTCAGAAAGTAAACAAACTCACTTTTCATGTTTAGTTTTCTCTTGTTTGTACTTTCCTCCTCTCTTACACAACAAACTTGGAAGAGAGGAGCAGCATGAAGAGTGCCCGGGGCTCCGGCATGGGTGCAGTGGATCGGACACTCACCCGTGGGCATCGTCCCTCCCAGAAAAATAAGCACATCCTCTTCCCGTGTCTCCTCCAGGTTAGATCCTGGTGGTGGAAGATGGATGAGGAGGGAGCCACACCGGCACCAGGGCTGAGCTGGACCATGGTACCACATCTGGGTACCCATGGCAGGCCCTGAGCAGTCATGTAGAAAACGCAAAGGAAAATGTTACAGCACATCAGGATTTAACATCTTTTCTGCAGTTCTAATACAGAGAGCTAGTACAACGTTCTATGGAAATTAGAACGCTGCACTCCTGAGACAGCGACTCTCAGGAGCCCGGGTGAATTCTGGACTAGCACTGCTGCCATTTGGCAAGAGCACAAACGCTGTGCTTTCCTAAACCACACTATATCTGCACACAGCTTTGGTGCTGACATGTCCCAGCTAATTATTTCCCAGGAAAAGGGACTGTTTTGTTTTCTCCTGGTTCTAGGAGAACTTGCATTCACTCATTTTTGTTTCACAAATGATCTGATTTGTTTTCAGGACATGACTGAGTGATGTTCTCCCTCCTCGCCACACAGCAAGCGTTATTCCTTTGCAATGGTCTAAACTGTAAGAGAGCAAACCCCAGTGCAAAACTGAGCTGTGACTTTATGGTAGATCTCAAAAAGGGAAGCCAGCGTTGCATTGCATGCTGTGTCTTCTGAGGCCAACACAGACAGGTTTGAAACCCATGATCTCATGCCACGCTGGGCCAGGAAAATGGCATATTCAGGGCATAGGTTTCCAGCATAAAAATACTCATGAGGTGATCTGATGTGACTCTATTCACCTGCCAACAGTCCTGGCAGAAAAATAAACAGGCTCTGGAGATGAGCTGCTGCTGGAGGCAAAGCAGGAACCATTAAAAGAGCTGCCCTGACCTGCGAGGAACTGGCCTTTTTGCTTTGAACTTCAGCAGATCTTAATGAATTCTTCATAACTGGCAATCTGGGGTTTTCACTGAGGATATATTTCTCTTGAGGTGCCAACATTAGAAATACACGTGTTGCGTCTCCCGGTTGGTTGGCCAAGCTGGTGGTGAAGGCAGTTCCAACAGATATCTTCACCACTGCCACAGACAACTGCGTTGTACCCGGGATTAGATTCATACATGAATATGTATCAGCGCTGAAGGATTTGCTTTCATAATTATGAACATATTGACTTAATTGAAGATATTGACTTCAGTGCTGTGAAAGCTTGAACTAAAAACAAGCAGATACAGCTTTAGTAACAGAAGAAGTTTAAAAGTGGTTGTGTCAGAGGAGCAAGGCTTTTGTTGTGCTTTACTAATCTCTGCTTTACGGCTCTCCCAGTCCTCTGCTACCTGGCAGTTTCAAAGGGGATGTTGCCAAGAAGCTCATTTAGAGTCCTAAATTTTATCCTGTAGGCAACACTTATTTCAGTTTCCTAAGAATAAATTTAATAGACAGACCCCTGAAGAAGAAAACAGGTGAACTCTGTTTGCTCCATAGAATAGTCTCCTCGCTGGAGGACCCCAGGCTTTCTGATGAGGCCAAAGAGACAAAACTATTGATGCCCCCACAGCAGAAAAAGCTTAAGAAAAAGCTTCAGCCTTGAGGGTTCCAGTCTTCCCTACAAGCTTCAGCCTCAAGTTCCCAGTGTTCTTCATGCCTGTTTTCAAGGGTCAGCAAACAAATTCACAGTATCAAATCCTGTTCATCAGCGAAGAGAATCAATATAGTGTGAATGGTGCATGAATCAGCAACAATAAACCATTCCTAGGGAAGGCATGCCAGACTCTATGCAAGATGGAGTATGCACATTAACTGCAGAATCCATGTACAAAGGGCTCAAAGAATATTGTATATGCTCAATAAAAGTTAGTTTTTCACCTTCTTATATGCATATGTACTATACAAATACGTAGACACAGTTTCCTTGAACTGCGAGGCCTCAAGGTGAACTGGGCCTAACTGAAAATGTTTACAGTACAAATTTTAATGGGAAAAGAAGCAAAGTACAATATACTGGAATAGAATTTTGTTTCTGGGCTCTAGTGCTATTTTGGCTGCCAATAGTACCCAAAAGTTCCACTGAAGGGCAAGTCAAACCAATTTCCCTTAGGATGGAGGCATCTGAGAGCTTACTGAGGTTATTCTATTAGTGCCCACATGTTCTTTAAGCAGACGAACTGCTTCATCTTGAATCCATGTCAAACCACAAGAACTGGCTGATAATAACATCCAATTAAATGATCTCGTTCTTCTAGAAAAAATTTGGCTAACAGCTACATCGCACATTTTCTAGCTGGGCACAACAGGGCAGTTGATGCTAGAAGGAAAGAGGAGAGGTTTATATCAAGGATCCGCAGGGTCAGGTTTGGTGACAGCATTTGTAGGTTTAACCTCTTGCGCAAATTTGTGAGATGAAAAAGCGACTTCTGCTGAGCATGAAACGGTGAGAAAGTCAGAGCGAGGACTCGCAAATATACACGTTGTGCTAATTAGACAGATGTTTTGAAAAACCCAGACTTTACACTCCATGCATATTTGTATCTTTTGATGTCGCACTTGGTGCTGCTTTGCCCCACTTGGGGCTTACTGCGGAAAGCAGAAGCTGCTCCCCTGCCAGGCTGCCTGGGTGAGTTTGCCATCTGATCTACTGAATACACAGATAAAAGTCGCCGTGTACTTTTTTCCTTTTCAAGTACAGTACTGTAACTTGGAAAGTTCCTTTATTCTCAACTCCACTGATACAAGTAAGTGGCAGAAATATGGCAGCTTTGGCTGCTTTCCTTTAGTAGCTCTTTGCAACTAATCTTTTAATGCTAAGAAAACAATAGGTATTTTTATTTTGTATGGAAAAAAACGACTCTAGTTACAGAAAATAAAGGCAATGCCTTCCAGAAACTGTAAGCATGCTACTGACCACTTGATTCTACTGCTACCCTGCCTTTAAACATCGGTAAATAGTTACCCTGTGTAGGTATCGGATTCGCCAGGTTTCTCTTGTTACGCTTAAGAAAAGCCCAACTATTATGAAAATGGTAAGTCTAACAAAGATATTTTTATTTCACTGTGATCTGCCATTCAAAAGTGTTAGCCAGTCATTTTTTTTTAAAAAACACTCTGATACTTGATCTGCTGGAGTTTCAGTTACATGTAAAGCTGGAGAGCCAGCAGAAAATTCTAAATGGAATATGAAGATTTCTAAAGTCAACACTTATTTTGGCAAGAGCATTTTAACGTATAAAGCTGCAATCCTCAGTGACTCTCTCCCGCTGATATCCCTGGAGCAGCCAGCACCATGATTAGTACAAAAGCAAAAGCAACCTATGTTAGAACATACAGCTTCGCAACAAATGTTGACACAAACACTGCAAGTTGCGTAGGCATACTGGAATCAGCCAGTGCAACCTGGCGCTGTCGTGGCTCACCCCTGGGACGAGCCACACCACAAGAAAGATATCTAAGGGAAATATATGTTGATAAGCAGACCAGGTCCACATGCCCAAATCTCTATTTGCCAAACCCTGCAACTTGTGTTACTGTGCCAGGCTTTAAAAATCTTTACTACAGAGTCATAAACGTTTGTGGACGACGGCAGGTTTGCTTTGAAGATGTCATTTTCCCCAGCAATCTTTTGTTGGCTGAATACATAGTTCACACATATTGTGTTTCCACCTACTCGGCTGGAGAAGCCCTGCAGTCAAGGCTGTTCCAGGAGCAGGGAAGGAGGCTGCGTTCCAGGAACTCACTGGAAGGGGAACAAAGAGCAGCCCTTGGAACGTCTACACTATCCGCAGACTGTTTTACAGATGCCCTGCCTTTGGAGGACATTAGACACTTGTTTTTATCTTTATCTTCTCCCCCCCCCGCCCCCCCCCCCCCCCCCCAGTAAAGTCCCAGACTTGTGAGCACAGGCTCTTCCTCCCAGGCAGTCTGCATTGTAACTTCTGGGTATCTCCCCAGCTCTGTCCTTCTAAGCATCACTTTCTCCTCCACATAAAAGCCCCCGTGCTCCTCAGAGAACAAAATGTCTTTGAAATGCATCAGTGAACTGTAACCATCACAGCAGCATTAAAAAAAGCTACTTTTCATTTTCTTGTATCATAGTCATAAACATTGCCTGCCCTTCTTTATTAGCCGTGTAGGCTTAACGTCAGTACTACTTCACACTTACTAACGGGAGTGTTTTCTCTGTACCTTTCTAATCGCCTAGGATGCCACTCAGCGTAATTACTCCTGTCTTGTCATTTAAAAGCAGTGAATTTTATGGCTCGTTTTGAATCCCTTTGTGCCCTTTTTCCAGTGCAAAATTAGTGTAGTCCACCTCATTCAAAGAAGCCAACAGCTTAGCTGCATAAGACTTTCTATTTTGTTGTGCATTTATGGAATCGTTAATCCCATAATTTGGAGACTGGTAGATGTAAGGTGGCATCCCTTCTAGGGCTAAAAAACAATAAAAAGGACTTCATGCAGCAAAGTGCTGCTGGAGGGAAAGCAAAACACCAAGGACAACAATGATAATGTAAGAAAAAGTAAAAACACAAATTTTTAAACCTGCTGGATAAAACTGGACTGCAGTTCAGAGGACTAAGCAAGCGCTAGTTCTAGTCTTTTATAAAACTTATAAGTACAATTTTGCTGTTGGCCATGGTAAGCTCTTCAATGTGTTGAGACATGAAAAATGCCAGAGTGCAAAGCTTGCTGCAGGAAAAAAAGATGACTCAATTCTTTGTCTCACAAAGCATGTCAAAGATATTATAAAGTACTTACAGATGCTCAGCCACTCGCACTGCCTGATTGGCCAAACATCTGAAACCCTGTAATTTTCAGGAGAAGGTACTCTGCTTCAGACAATGAAATAATTTCTGTGGCAATAGAGAGAGAGATAAGATTTTGAAAAGGAGAAAGGACTTTTTAATATCAGAATTTCAGTTGTGATCAATAACTATCTAACCTTAACACGAAAGCCTGTTTTTATTATCATTCATAATGAATGTGTCAATACAGCCTTTTAAAGATAACCATGTAAGGGAGTCAAGAGATGAGCAACAGTTGAAAAGCTTGCGGCTAAACCCTCATCTCTCTAACAGATTGAATTGGGTGAAAGTAGTATTCATACAGACAAAGACTGTGAAAAACAGGTGCCTCGGAGTTTGGACCCCGTGTAAAAGAGAGACCAAAACCATAAAAGACCTGCAGATCTCATTTATCTACCCTTTTGGAAGGCATAATACCCTTTGCTGATCAAACAGAACATAGGAAATTATGAGCAAGATAATGTTATTTGCCTGCCAAATTTTCATGCCTGCTTTACAATGCTAAGGTACAAATGTTGGTGCCTTGTAATTCCCCGCTAATAAGACTCCGCAGAGTTATTAGTATTATAGACTAAAGTCAGCGCCAAAGAAACAGAGATCCATGAAAAATGACTCCATGTATTTAACATCAAGAGGGTCCCTTAAAACTCCTTATTTCTCCACGCCAAATGGTTTATCATCATGATGTTTAGCCACAAAAGCAATTAGATGGATTTGAGATCCCTCTGGAGAACTTCGTGGCACACACATCTCCGAAGATCTTCAGTGACTGACAGGATTTGGCACGTCTGTGGCCATCGAACCATCACAAACAGTAATGCAGGTTCTGAGCAGATGTCTTGTAAGACGTGAGTCAGTCTCCGCTTCAGCAGTGAAATCCTGACCTCCTTTTTACAGGCACTGTTAGCTAAAAACACCCCACATTCAGCCAAGTTAAAATAAAATTTAAAAATACAGTAAAATATTAAAAAAAGCTTACAAATAATCTGGGTCTTATTGACAACAGTTTATTACGCAGCTATTCAACAGCAGTCTAGATGATAACAGCTAACCCTACTGCATCAGTGGCTGCTGGAGAGGAGAGCAAGTCAAAACTCATTTAACAAGCCCTTGAAATAATAATGTCTTCACTCTACCCCAAGTTTTAGATTTTCATTTTTAGTTTACACTAAGCTTTCAGAGTTTTTTTCCTAATTAATGTTTCAGTGCTATCAGTTACACATGCCCATAGCCTTCTGAACAACCTGTCATTACAGTCTTTCTGCTGTAAATACAAAAAAAATGCTGAACATGTAAATTGTTCCCCCTTTATTTGCCATGGCTTGGAAACTTGTCAGCAGCCTTAACAAAAAGGTAAAGAACTGAACTGGCCCTGCTTTCTCAAAAGGGTCTGAAGAGACTGCAAGCGTATTTGTTAGCTGTGGCTTTCAGACTGGTCAACCTCACCTCCAGATCACTCCAGCCATACAGCTCGGTACGGTTCTGTTACTGGTCAGATCCTCAAACTCTTCTGGCAGAAGGGCTGATGCACCAACTGATGCGCGGATCTGGAGCTTTGGAGTCCGCAGTTAATTTCCATCTTTGCCACAAACCTTGGACACAGTCAAAGCTCTAACCTCCAGTGTCTCATGTGTAAGACAGGACCAAAACTGCTTCTGCTCTGTACTCTAGATCAGGTCATTTTAGGTTGTACGCTCACTGATGCCTCTCCTCCCTTCACATGCACTAATAAAGACATCTAAACCACTGAGAGTTAGCTTTGGAAGAAGAATCATTAAGGTTGGAAAAGACTGCTAAAATCAACAAGCCCAACTGTTAACCCAACAGCACCAAGCCTACTAAACCATGTCCTAAAAGTCCCTTTGCTCAGGACTTCTAAACAACAACAAATCAGAATCATTTATTTCTCACTAAATCCAACATCGGCTATTGCAGAGTACCATGGTGGTATTCCAAAAGGTATTTTAAGGACAATAGACTAAATACTTCTGCAGGACTATAGTCACTCAGTTAATGTTCCCATAGCTCTGACATGCTTTTTCTTTTAACACAAAATATTATTTGTAATTACCAGTGGAATTTGCTAATAAACATGGTTGATAATGAAACACAACTACATGCAAAATTAGCTTGTTCACTACATTTTTAAAAACACAGTTTTCTGATACACTGCATTTTAGAGACAGTTGTAAATACCATCAGTATATTTTGACAACTACTTTCTAGAAACAAAGATATCAGGTGCCCTTCAAGAAATGTTCTGAATGCTTTAAAACATCCCAAGGTTTAAAATAATTTGTTTTACTTTTAGCAGGAACCAAACATGGAAGGCAAGGGGATTACGGAAACCCAACAGGAAGGCCGGGCGGGCGGGTGTGCTGCCGGGGGCAGTGGAGGGGTGGGTTGGGCGGCAGACGGGTGCTTCGAGCTGCGAGGCCAAGAGACCACGCACCCTCTTTACAGGGCAATTTGCTGGCATGACATGCCAAACCCCCGGGGAAACAGCATTCCCAAATAAAAGGAAATAAGAGTACCCTGCACAAGGACTGACTCAAGCGTAACTACAGCAGAGTAAGTGTTTTGTTATAGTTGCACTGAGAAATTTCACTGTGTTGATAAAACCCAACCTTTGCATAGAGCAAATTATCTTCTTGCTCCAAGATATGACAGCATCTAATAAATATATGATGCTGTTGAGAATATTCAATGCCCACATAGGCCCAGACAATTTAAAACCAGAAGTTCTCTCCTTTGTTCTGCTATGGCTATAAAATGTACTTTTGATTTTTTTCCCTCTCAACATTTTTCAACATAACAAAGAAAAACCACTGTTTCAAAATTTTTCACACAAAGGGGAACATTATTATATGACATTCTTTCCTAGAAATCTTTTAAGTCTTATTTATTACCAGAATTAATCTGATCATAAGCTGGCTGACACACAAAGTGTTGAAATATGTCATCTTCAAACCATGTTTTGCTAATGAAATTTTGGTGTTAATTCCGGGGATATAACAGAACCCTAGAATCTGTAATACGAGCCAAACAACAAATGTGGTTGCTCTGGCAAAAAAGCATCATTTTCTTGCTTTTCTGTTGTGGCTTTGTTACTGCGTGCTCTTCATCATCCATTTCTTTCCAGAATCTACTTTTTGATGTGGAGTCCCCACTTGGCCATCAACTTCTACACTAAAATGCTCTGAACGTGCTTTGCAGTTCCAATCCCAGGAACTGTTTTGCACTTTCGATCCCAGGATCCAAAAGGATTTCATAAAAAAGAAAAAAAAAAACCCTGAGGCTGGGATTTCGTAAACAACCTCCAGGTATATCTACAACGCAATCAGCTTCACGCTGCTGCTGGGTCCAGCCAGCATCCAGTGCCAAAGGCAGCAGCAAAGTCAGGTAAATGCTCGGACCATTTGGCTGGATTGAGCTCTGGTTTGTTGTGGCGAGATTGCTATCGGGATGCAAGAAACCTAGTATAATTTAGCCTTAATAAGTTTACACTACGCTTCACTGCCCAGCGTAGCTCCTGCACAGACATTCTCAGGAGTTCAGCACCCGAACCCTTACTGGAGGGTGTCTTCTGAAATCCCAGTCTAAAGCAGCACAAACAGGTTAACAGACATTCCAATTTAAGCAGTGTTTCTAAGCATCTGCAGGGCATTAATATAATTGTGCTCTCCACTAATCCTATGGTCTAAACCAGTGGTTCCTGATCTTTGAAGTGTAAGCGCGTTACAGGAGAGGCATGGCACAGAGACCAGGTGAGCGCTGCTGGATTTGCCCCATGCCAGCCCAACCACAGTGTCCTTGTACTCTGCGCTCCAAAGAATCCAAGTCCTGGTAAGTTCAAAGCAAAGACATCTATGCAGCCCCGAGGGCGAGCTGTGCTTTTGGGATCGCTCTCTGTGCCAACACTGTCCGAACCCCGACAGGCTCAAACCCAACAGCAGCAAAAGGCAGCGACAGGAGACACTCGGTTGTTCCACGCCGTGTCAGACCATGGCTTCTTAGGTCTTTGCTATCAGACATCGCAACGCGATGGCATCCAAATCGGTTACCTTACAAGCCACAAGAAAGGAATGCGATGGTCCTGATTTTATGATGCTGACAGCACAAAGTTGGACTTGCCCTTCGGCCAGGCAAATCACGGCGTAGCACAGAATGCCAAGCACTTTCACATTTGCCTCAAATTGACCCAAACTGAGGCCACCAAAGCCAAACGAGGTTGCTCAGATTGGGTTTTCAGATTGCCAAAAGAAGCAAAATGTTCTTAAAAGTTTCATTTGTTCTTTTTCACTAACATTTAAGATACTATTTAAAAAAATAATAATCAAGACTAAAGAGATAGATACAATTATGAAATAATAACTTTGAAATCTTTAAGTAGCAAAGAGTTAGGAATTTGAATTAACATCCTAATCATGTATTATAGCATCCACATCTGGATATGACTTAACTGATTAAATCCAAAACTTCTCTGAGAGCCAGGTGGTTTCTGTAAAAATGTATTTCTCCCTCTGAAAGGAAATAATAATTGGAAGGTCTTATAGGAAGTCACCCAACACCATATAAAGGAAATTGCAATCTGTTCCTCAATGTTTGTTTAAATCAATGTTAGGTTTAGCAAATGCCCATTTTCTAATGATAGTCTTTTCAATAGCTTATATTATATTAAGTCTTCTCAAAGGCTTATTAAGAATTTATTTCTCTTTAGAATGTTTCTTTAATCATCCCTCCAGGTCTTCAGCTTGCCCTAGGTTAGATGTTGCTCCCTATCCCCAGGACGTCTAGGATTCCACTTTCACCAAAACCAATTCTTTTTGTGCCAGGCTAATAAAAAGCAAAGTATTTCTGCATATGCTCGTCTAGAAGTATATGTAGTTCTTAAAAATACTATGTGATCGAATATCAAAAATATCTCTTTCTACTTCCAGAAATAGTTTACCTTCCTAAGAATTTTCTGTTTGGGTATCTGGCTTTCAGTAAATTTCCATTATATCAGTGGTTTCAAGGGAATATTTTTTAAAAGTACAGTATTAATGATACTAAACAAAGCTCAAGAACTCCAAGCGTAACAGCTCCTGCAATTTCTTCCCCAAGTTGACCAAATCTTACAAACCATACTCACAGCATCAGCACTAAAAATTCTCTGGGACACTGCTCAGAAACCCTGGGCAGAATTCCCCTGGTTTTTATGTATTTCATTACCTTACAAAATAATAACATCAAAATTAAGTTTATGATAGCTGAACACAGATTTACATGGAGAAGGATTTAATACAACCTATAATCATTACCATTCAAAGACTGTTGTTATCAACAGCTGAATTATTTCCACTGAATGTAACTTAGTTTAAGTGCATCCATAAACAGTAGCACTTGCACCAGGTGCTAAGAAAAAAGCTGGTAAACAGACTAAAACATGTTTTTCAAATATATAACTCAAGAAGGTATCATGCATGCTAACTGTTGAATCACAGCATATTTCTGACCGTATGGAAGGCTACTGCACTGTCACAGGGTTTCTGTGACGGCCACTGGAACAATGGGTAACTACAAACAGTACATTTTCCTAAGTGGCAAAAATCCACCTGTACCCCAAAATAATGTGATTTAACTATGTTCTGTTTGCAGATCCTAGTGACAGTTTGTGCTATATAGTGTTACAATTCGGATAACTGATTATAGACAACATTTTTATGGTTATATCTTTGACAGAAGAGATTTAAAGAATGATCAGAAAGAAAATTCTGTTCCTCAACACACACACAAATAAAGGCAGAAATGTTTCTTTAGAAAAAAAATAAAAACATTGAACAATTTATGAAAGAAAGGAAAAAGAACCCTCTGCAGATAATGAGATAGTGACATCAACCTGAATTCATCATGCAAATCATTCAAATACAAAGGACAAGATTAACCGTACCATCATTTAACCGCAGGTAGTTCCAACACGCAAAAACTCCCATGGTTTATTTTCAGCACAAAAAGTTAGAAAAACTGTAGGAGTAAATTTTTTCCTGAGTTTCTAGATTTAACAACACAATTCTTTGCTTGGTACTAGTAAATGTCTTTACAAAGAAAAAAAGGAATTTCCTGCTTCCACACAACTTTTAACAAAGTGTTTTGGTTGTCAGCCCTAGCAGATTACATAGTTTCAGAAATTTTCCATTGCCCTTTACTACTCTGAAAGGAAAAATGTTTAAAAAATAATTCTGCTAGCTTCTGCAGGTGAGATTCTCTGCAGCCGCTTTCACGCAAGGTGTCAAGGAACACAGTCCAAATATTCAGACCCCGCAGGCTCTGAAAGCTGCTTTAAAAAAGGCCAGACAACACAACTCTGATGCAAAATACGCAGAAATCGAATGAAAAAATTTATAAACAACTAGTATTTTATCCCATGCATTTTTAGCAGACTTTGTTTTCAGTGGAACCTAAGAACATACTTTCCTTCATCGCAGCCTAAAGAGGGACAGCTGAGATGGCCTTGTGAAAGCCAAGCTAAAGCCCGTGCCACACTGCTGGCAGCTCAGCTCTCCTATTTCCCAAGTACTGAACGCGCTGTGTAAAAGTGCTGAAAATACGTTAAAATACCTGAGTCAGTATTAACAGAGAGCGAACAGGAAAGTTGCAAGTATTTGACTGGAGTGGAGGGATTAGACTCGCCAAAGCCAAATGTTCTACACAGGCAAATGATGAGCTCGAGGAGAGCGAGCCCGAGTCATCGGCTACATCACAGCCAAGGTCCAGCGCATGGAATTAGTGAGCGCTGCGTGAACAGCAGCGATACCCGCGCTCAGCTGCCCACCGCAGAACCCTTCATTCCGCTCCAACAGCCAGTAGCACCAGTGACGAAAGCCCCCAGATTACCTTGATTGCTCTGCAATTATCCGTAATCAGCTGCTGCTTCTTCTCTTCAAACTTTTGCACAACTTCGTGGAGCCGCTGCTCGGCGGAGAGCTGCTGCCGGCTGTTCTCCTCTGTCAGAGAGGAAACGGTTGTCCGAAGTTCAGCTATGGTCTAAAAAGAAAACAGCATGCTAAATCTCTCTTCAGTAAAAGGCACATATTTTGCACGTTTTTATGCTCAGTACAAGCCTGGCATTGGCAAGCTCTGCTGTGCAAGGTAAATATTTTAAATTAGCATATTACGCACCAGCAAGCATGAAATTCCACGCAGAGAAAAAGGAATACAGTGAGGCTGCAAACGACAAAAATTGCTGAATGCAAAATATTTGGAAGGGTTTTGCACTATGACATTCCAAAATATTTACTCATGACAACAAAGCACATCTGTGATCTTCAGAAGGGAGTGTGTTTCCAGTCTCCCACCGCACTGACACCAGTACTGTGCATTTACAGAGTGATGGTGGGGTTGGCTTGCTAGCAGGGTACTTTACGGTTGATACTGCAGAGAAGAAAAACACCTGAGTTTACATATCAGAGTGAAATTTACACTTGACAGCGAAATTTATAAGCTGCTGAAAGGAGTATATTCTGCCTAGCAATACAGTGGGGACCTGATGCAATGTCCAGGACCCTTAAACAAGACCTTTTACATGATTCACTCCCAATTTGTTGAAATTTACTTCTTTCACCTTTTTTATCACTGTGGAAAGTCATAACTAAATCTGATCCTTCAGACATATTGACAGAATTTTATGCTGACATGTAGGTCATCACCCAGCAAAGCACTTCGACATATGGGAGAGTCGCTGCCTTTAATGTATATATTCAAGCTTAAGGCTAAGCTGCTGTAGCAGCATAATGTAGTCTAATGCTAAGAACACTTCAGCACACAGGCAGTTCAGGGAGAGACTACCAGAGTGCTCAAACTTGTGTGTTTGCAAGTCCTCCTCGTTGGTAGAGAAACATTTATCTATACTAAGGTCACAGTTATTCAGGAAAAAATTGGGTTTTTTAGAACTACTAATAGGATAGGACTAACATAGTAAGTAGTACTCTACAAATGAAAGTACTAGAATCTCTGAGGAAGGGGAAAAGGACTGGTTAAGACTCCACTGTAAATTTATTTCTCTGTTTTACTATCTGAAAAACTCAGAGAGCAACAAAGACTATGAGTAAAACCTACACAGATATTTCTTTTCTAAAAACAAATACATATTAAAAAAGACAAGATACCAATAAAAAGGAAAGCTATTTGCTCCTAAGGAGATCAAGGGGCCAAAGTTTAGAGATTATCTGGATAGGTGTAAGTCTTTAGGCAGAATTAAGCAGTATCACTGGTTTTGCAGTTTAGATCATCATTTACATGATACAGAATTTGCACTTTGCTCAACGTGTAACACGTGCAGTGAGAAAGCAGGAGACAGCGACGGATCATATAAATTACTTGGGTAGCAACTTGAGGCCATGCAAACCTATACCACTTCATGTATGTTCCATTTTGTCACGTTCTGAAAAGAAAACAAAATAACAAACCATTTAACATAGCACAAAAGGGAGATCTACAGCTTTTCCTGGGTTAACGCCTTGGACCAGTGGAGGAGTTCTGAAATGCTTGCGAGGAAACGTCGGCATGAACTGATGGAGAAAGATCTGCTTTGTGCAGTACTTTTCAGAGGAAAAAAAAAAGTGTTTACTTTGTATAAACTTCAGAGGAAATTTCTTGAAATCTCTTCTCTGTGTGGGTGTTAAAAGTGAATGTTCCAAGAGGCCGCAGAGAGTAAGACTGGACAGATGTTGTCAGCAACACGACCACAAGAAAAGTTGCAATTGACCTATTATTAATACCGAGCTACAAAAAACCCCTGTGTTCAAGTAACTTCAGGGACTTGATTCAAACCCACAAAAGTAAAGACCTTCAGAGATCAGGGTGAAACTCCTTCAGTGTGCCAAACAGCCCTGCCATACGACGTGCGCGGAGGAAGGCCAGCTCCGGCCAGCAGGCCCATCTCTCCCCAGTGAGGGGAGCAGTGTATTCGCTACAGCAACGCCCAGCTTAAAAAAAAACCCCATGTCTCAAAATTCTTCCATTCTGAGATGATTCTACAGGTCAATAAATGTCAGTTTGACAAAATTTATTCTGACATTTAGGTGAAATGGTGATTACCTTGCACTGCACTGCCTAGGTGTTCCCACTGTGAGAACTACAGCGATTTCCCTCAACCCCTGCTTAAAAATTCAGAAATGCTTCACCTATTCCATCAGTTTTTAACTCACGGACCAAGACCCATTTTTGTATTGACAGTAAACTGCATCTGGCACAGAGAGGCTGGCTTCTGATTGCACTCACTAGGCACGACAACAGCACAAAAATGCCAAAAGTTAAAACAGAGTTAGCAATGAAAGGGGTTCTCTTCCTCAAGGTCTGGCGTGCGCTAAACGCTACTTTTTGAGGTTTATCAAATTTCTGCTATGCAGGCTGATAACAAAACAGCGGGGTTTTTGTTGCTTCTTTCTTTCTAAACAATTTTAATAAATACTTCAAATAATTTTAACAGATTTCTCAAAAAATTGCTAAAAAGGCATTTAGGAGTGCATTCTCTGGGATTTTCACAGAATCGTGGAACTGGTTAGGGTGGCAGGGACCAGCTCCACGCAGAGCCACCCAGAGCTGGTTGCTCAGAATCATGTCCAGGCAGGTTTTCAGCATCTCCAAGGATGCAGATCCCACAACCCCTCTGTATGCAAATAAACGTGCAGAAAATACACATTAGGTCTTAGAAATCTACTGTAAAAAAGTATTTAACAACAATTCTGATAAATGCAGTCTCAAAAAATATCACAGAATCACAGAACAGTAGGGGTTGGCAGGGACCTCTGTGGGTCATCTAGTCCAACCCTCCTGCCGAAGCAGGGTTGCCTACAGTAGGCTGCACAGGACCTTGTCCAGGCAGGTCTTGAATATCTCCAGAGAAGGAGACTCCACAACCTCCCTGGGCAGCCTGGGCCAGGGCTCCGTCACCCTCAGAGGGAAGAAGTTCTTCCTCCTGTTCAGATGGAACTTCCTGTGCCTTAGTTTGTGCCCGTTGCCCCTTGACCTGTCACTGGGCACCACTGAAAAGAGTTTGGCCCCATCCTCCTGACACCCACCCTTCAGATATTTGTAAGTATATGTTAGGTCCCCTCGCAGCCTTCTCTTCTCCAGGGTGAACAAGCCCAGCTCCCTCAGCCTCTCCTTGTAGGAGAGATGCTCCAGTCCCCTCATCATTCTCGTAGCCCTCTGCTGGACACCCTCCAGCAGCTCTTCATCTTTCTTGAACTGGGGAGCCCAGAACTGGACAGAGTACTCCAGATGGGGCCTCACTAGGGCAGAGTAGAGGGGAAGGAGAACCTCCCTCGACCTGCTGGCCACACTCCTCCTAATGCACCCCAGGATCCCATTGGCTTTCTTGGCAGCCAGGGCACACTGCTGGCTCATGGTTAACCTGTCGTCCACCAGGACACCCAAGTCCCTCTCCACAGAGCTGCTCTCCAGCAGCTCCGCCCCAAGCCTGTACTGGTGCCTGGGGTTTTTCCTCCCCAGGTGCAGGACCCTGCACTTGCCCTTGTTGAACCTCATCAGGTTCCTCTCTGCCCAACTTTCCAGCCTGTCCAGGTCACGCTGAATGGCAGCACAGCCTTCTGGTGTATCCACCACTCCTCCCAGTTTGTCCAGTGAAGTTGCAGTGAAATAACTGAAGCCAAAAATTTGGACAACTTTTAGAGACAGTGAGACTCAAAGATAGCTCAAAAGCTGAAATCAGGAGCTTTAAAATATTTTAAAGTGCTTGTAATAAAGTCTGCAATTTCTTGTCATTGCCTCACTGATCACCTCCGCCTAGTTTACACTCTTTGGAGTGTTTTTATTGATTTTAAGAGAGCTCTATTAGACTGTTATTGCTGAAAACAGACTTTGCAAGTAAAAGGCAGGTGTTCTGCTGTGGTCAGGCAGAATGAGGAGAATGACACCTCCACAGAAATCCTTGTGGCAATTTTCTTATTATTAAAAGCTTAACTCCTGGTTGCATCTCCATCATTTTTCACACTTCAGTACTACCTGTCAATCAAACTGAAAGCTGAAATATTTAAATACCATCCTGTCATCATTTTTAAGCATATATGTAAATTCAACCCACATTTTTATCTTCCACGTTCAAAAGACTACTCTGAAGAACAAAAACTCAAGTCTAAACCAGTTTGCTCTCAGGACACTGACATTCGTCAAAGCGCTGTTTCGGGCAGAAGTGTTGAAGGGGCTGGGAGCGATGCCAAACACCAAGAGGGCCCAGGCGGGACGGCCGTCCTGCCACCGGCTGTGCGGGCAGCCACCACCTTGGGACACAGCAGGCAAGCCCTGGTGGTGCAACTGCTCCGGTTTTACGAGATGTAAAACTGAAGGCTGAGGGAGCAGCTCGCCTTCCTTGCCCACCAGCTGAGGGAGGACGTCACCCGCCTGGCTCCTCAGGAGAAGAAAAAGTAGATGAAAATGATGACATTTAGAACTCAAGAAATCCCCACCCACTTTTTCTAGTCAGTCTAATGCTCTGTGTCTTATGAAAGGTTAAAATCTGCAAGACAGACATTGGATGGTTGACTTGGGAAATGCTTACGGCTTCTCTTGATTGTCAAGACCAAGAGCAGAAGTAATGACATTTTTCATCAAGCCTCCAAATCAAATGGATTCACATGAGGCTCCTGTCTTCTCGCTACCCACCTGTGAGGATTTAGCCAGCTTCTGACTGTACTCCTTCTCAGTCTGCTTCAGCCGGCTGTTGGCCTGAAATACACACAAAAGGCAACCGGATTAGCTTGGATGAAGAGCGTGTAGAGACACTTTGCCACCGACCCCTCGGCTTGGCACCTCATCCACATGCCTATCGCTGAGCGGCTGGGCCCCATGCCAGCTCCAACGCCCTTTTGTGGCAGCCAAAAAACCGCGAGGGCTTGCCTTTGATCTTGGGCCAACTATTCATCGCTTAAAAGAGGGGAGAAATCGTACCTCTGCTGCCAATTATTAGAAAAACATAAAGACTTCTGTGGATTTAGAAAAAAAAAAAGAGAGAGGGAGAGAATGAGCGTGTGTGTGTGGCACGGAGAGGGAGGCAACGCACACACAGTTTATCAGGGTGACTCCATCCCTGAGTGGAAGGAGAGGGCGAGGAGAAGGTCCCAGGCGCAGGCTGCAAGGGGACAGTGCGACGTGGAAGACGCGACTCGTGGCTCGGCTTGGTGTCTGCAACAGCCTTTCGTCCTGCTGCACGTCCCTTCCCACGTAAAGGTGGCGATTACACCAAAAATCGATCTAACGTGCAGCCGAACCAACTGGGAGCTCTTGGACAAACAGCTCTTCCCTTCTTCTCGTGTTTTATTTTTTCCATATCTCAAAGATAAAGAATAAAACAAACTGAAAACAAGGCTGCTTTGTCATATTAGAATCCAATAAGCAAATACTTCTATAATTCTGGGGAAAAACAGCTCTTCAGGCTTTTTCCTGAAATAATTTAATTTCAGAAATAATTTGATAATAACTAAAAAATAAATTCAAATCAATTTCCGTACACAATTCTGATTTGTGTTTTTCTTGCCAAGTGCCACAGTATTATATTGATAGACCGTCCTCAAAACGCTGTCCTCAAACGAACTGCTAAGCGCTCTCGCGTTCTTGGCTCCAAAATTTGAGGACAGGTGTCTAAAGAAAAATATTTTCTTAAGGGGACAGACTATTACCAAGCTGAGTTCTGAAGCAAATCTAAGCTGCTTAAGTTTTCAAAATCTATCTGACCTCGCGTTCGAATCTTTGATCTGTCGTCCTTACTTTTACGGCACACAAACACGCGCTCCTCCAGCTGCCCGGGTGCCGGCGCCTGTTCTGGGGGCCCACAGGAGCCGCAGGACCCCCCCAAAGGCTCGGAACCCTGCTTGGATCCAGTTGCAAGGCTGAAACTCCGTTCTGCAAACACCGGGGATTTCACTCCGGCAAATAAGTCTTATTGATTTTACCGGACTGTAAATTTAGGAGCTTAAAGCTGCAGAAAGTGCTTGCGAATCGCCGCCAAGCACGATAGGGCTCGGCTCATCTCGTACAATCCAGGCACTTACGTCTGGTGCAGCTTAGTGTAAGTATATTACAGCCAGTTAAAAATAATCTTAAAGTTTATATGATACTGCAATTGAAGATCTTGAATCCTTTCAAATTCCAAAATTCTGAAACATATGGAGGTCTCTATATTTCATCTGTTTGTTGGTACTAAGAAATCTACTAAAAAAGTTAATCAAAACCAGTTCTCATGTATGAGCATAATTTTTGAGAACATGTTGTGGTTGGGTTTTGTTATAAATACAGCGAATGGAACTACATATTGGTTTAAAACAGGACACACAGGAATTCTGGAGCACCAGACAAATTAAATTCCACTTCTTCGACATTTATCACTTCCAGTGTGCCACAAACACTGTAAGCGCATATTGTGGGGCTGCATAAATAAAGAGCGAGCAGCAACACAGCAGCAGTTACGCCAGACAGCTCTCTGCCTGCTACTCTTTGCACTCAGCCTGACCCACGTTAACACTCTTTCCACTGTATTTGTCGTCTAGTTTCACACTACGTTTTACCACCACTGCATATCATAAAGTGACTAAAACTGCCAGTTTAGGGAAAAAGGTAAAATATAAATTACAGTAATAGTATAAATGAGACTTACTCCCAGAAGGGGAGAGATACCAGTCAGCAAGGGACTGCAAAGGAGGTCACATTACAGCTGCTCTCACTCAACTTGCCTGGGGTAAAAGTCTTCATCTTTCATAGAAGCAGCTTTACAACCTCCTGAACCCGTAGAATAAATCCCAATAAATAATAAAAAACCACTCCTAACTTCCATAAACAAATTAGAACTTGTTTGTGCACAGTGAGTAGAACCAGGATGACCTCTGATAGACGTGACCGAGGCGATCCAAAAGAAAGATAGGGTGAATTTCAGTGCTTTATTCCTAACTGAAGGCAAAGAAAGTATCTCCTACCAGTTTATTTAAAGGCAATTACAACATTTTATTTTATAATGACTTTAACAAATTCCAATTAGCAAAATATTTATAAGTTGTCTCCCAGTCATCACCAAACCACAGATTATTGCATTTACTTGCAGCCCCAAAACATCCTTATTTGAGGGGTCTGATTTTCCGAAGTACTGAGCTACCAAAACTCCCACTGGAGATCACAAAACCACATTTATAGACCGGCTCTGGCTGTCTAAAACTGGCTATCTAGCCCCTGTGGCACTAAAACCACAGACACCTGCTGACTTCAGCTCTTCTCTCCGGATCTGCAACAGGGCACAGGGCTTGCACCATCGCAAACCGCACGGTCGCACCAGCCAAGCGCTGCCAAAGGCTGGTGCTACAAGTTATTGCACCCCGGTCAGCTGAAAAGATCTAATTCATGGTGATGCATGGCAACACTCTTTTCTTTTGTCTTCTTTTACTGCAGAAATAGAAACCTTTCCCCTTTTTTAAACCTGTGACTAAACTAATTTAATACCTTTTGACTACGGGCTCTTGCTTTCCAGCCTAGGGAGGCATAAACCTACTCCCCTGGGGCACATATTGCAGTGCTACACACAGAAAAGCGCCTTTTTACCTGTTGTTTTTTTTTTAAGAATGACTTACAGCAAAGTAAATACGCATAGCTGTGCACAGTGAACATCACGGAGGATTTATATCACATTCATCTTGACCCACGAGTAGGTTAAAAATGGCATGGTGTACACAAGCAGCGTTTTCCTGGGCTCCTTCTACATCAGGCTGCTCGGCTCACGCATTGTATGAACCACAAGCTGCTTCTATATTATTTTAAGGGCATTCCCCCGCTTTCAGGTTACATGCTATTTCAGAAACATAATGAATAAGAATCCAACTGGAAGGTGAACACTTGGAGGGTCAGCCAGTATCCATTAAAGTCTAACTCTTTTTATAGCAGTGGGCAGCACTGCAAATACAGTTAATGGTCTCAAACTAGTTTCCCGTGTGCGAGAGGTAGCTGTTGAAATTCACACTTGGCAAAAACTCGTCAGAAATATCAATTGTAATATCCATTTTTCTAATACAAAGGTTTAAATTGGATAAGCCACAGAGGAATCCCACTGATTCAAAAATTAACTTCTGTTTAGTTTCACACAGTTAATACATATTTTAGCTAAAATTATCTGATTATGACAATTTTACATGCAGTTACTTTGCAGTACAGGGTGAGGACTGTTGCATTAAAAAGATTATGTCCTTGTTACGGTTAATTGGTTTTAAACACCAACTATAATTCTATAACAAGCCTTAAAGCATCATATTGTGGTTGCTGAGCAAAACTGCACCAACTTCAACAAAACATTTCACGTAAAAATTAAAACCAGAATTGGCACTACGGATGTGGTATCTGAATTAATGGATGCTATTCTAACACAGTCTGGTTTTCATTTTTTCCTTTCATGAAACAGAACAGTATTACTAATAAAACAGCAAAGGATCTACAATGGGACCACACCACAAAAGCATACCATGTCCTACCCTAATTACACAGGTTTTACATGTTATATTTAAGGTATAAAGGCATATTTGAGGAGACTTTCAGTTCTAGTTTCACTCGATGGAACACATGCCCTAAGCAGCCCCGGGGCTGCTCACCAGTATGGCTACCTCCGGTGCCGACAGCAGCTCCAGCTGCACCGCGGGGTTGGCAGACACATGGACAACTCCATCCTCCAGCAACATCCATGAAGGCGTTTCGGAAGTCTTGAATGTTCATCAAAAATGCAGCTGCTAAGAATTTTTTGGAACAGTACAAATCTGTGCATAGGGACATGGTTTAGCGCGGACTTGGCAGTGTCAGGTTTACGGTTGGACTCAATCTTAAAGGTCTTTTCCAACCTAAATGATTCTATGATTCTGTATCTTCCAGCTTTGGAATGGCGATTTTTGGATGGAAAGATAGATTTCAATTATGCTACAAAATTAATATGAAAACTAACTCCCGCAACCCAAACGTGGATAGATCTGTAAGAGTTAAGGATGCAGAGTGAAATCCTGTCCATCTTTATATGAAATACAGTTTTGACTGATTCAGTAGTGTTTCAACTTGATTTCCATCTCCCCAATACATAAACAAACAACCAAACCCCCACAAACATAACTCTTAAATTAAAGGGTTATATACATACACCCATATTCATCAATAGAAAAGCACATTTAAGAAATCTGTTTAGCGTATTCGCTACAAAATAATCATTTTTCAAAATGCCTGCAACTAGCTAAATGATGGCCATACATAAGCTGATCCTCCATAATTAGTTAGATAAAAGTGTACCCAAACTTAAAAAAAGAAAGAAGAAGGAAAAAAAATCAAAGGGTGGGGGAAGGAGAAGAAAGAAAACTTGCTCCAGGGAAGAAGCAACTGTTCTCTGATGTGCAGCAAAGAATTTAACATCAAAGAACTAATGTAAATGGGGCCCATTTACCTTAAAAAACAACACACCACTCCACGTTCTGGAATATTTCTACTGAAGTTTGACAGCAATATGCTTTGTACCAAAATTCGAGATTGTGTAATTTGACAGATGTCAAAAGAAAATGACCTTCAGAATGGCTAACCGTAGCAATTTTTGTTATTAAGTATGTTAAAACACTCTGTATACTATCTGTTTAAACTTCAGAGAATAGCAGATCACCTTTTAAGTTCATCTGATGGTACACAAAAATTTCATTTCAACCTCAAAGCCTGAACCATGCATTTTCCTCACGTGCCTCCCACAGGGACTGCGGGTGACTTCCTACGCCAACACTCTTGTTCCTTCTCCTGCTCTCCCCACCCAGATACCAAATGGAAAGCCAAATCTCTGCGTAACAGTGAAAATAGCATACCAGTTCAAATATGTAATCTGAGCCACCCAAAAGGCCATTAAAAATAGTTCAATGTCCAAAATGATGTTAACAGAATAATTAGTCAAGTACCAAATGACTTCAAGGGGTTTGAAAATGAATGATAGAAATCCCAATCTGTCACACCCACAAACCCTATTAATATTCTGCTTTACATTCCCCTTTTGTACATCTATAAATCTTTTTTTTTTTTCTTTAAACATACATCTTGAGGAGAAAAAAACCCTCTCACTCATGTGCTAAGTACTTTTCACTGGGAAAAAAACAGGAGTGAACAGAAATGAATCTGACACTCCACCTGTACGGAGAATTGCCGTTCTGCAGCGCGTTGCCACTCTGTGCTTAATGGGGGCCCACTGAGGAGCCGCTTGTGCAGTCCGTGCCTGCAGAAAACTCTGGTTTCCAGTCTTTTCATGTAAACCACAGTCACATCCCAACTGCTGGTAAACTGCTAAGCAGGGAATTAAGGTACCCCTCACACCGACAGAAAGGAAAATTGTGTTGAAGCTGCAACAGCAGTTCAAGAATATTCTCTTTGGTCACTGTTTCCAGGAGAGCTCAACTCAAATGACTGCTCACTTCCCAAGAGTTTCTAATCATCTGGCTGAAAGAGGAATAAATTGTTTTAAAACTACATATACACATGCACAAGAAATCCAATTGCTTTTGGTGGAGTTTGCACTGGGACCTCCCAGGCTGGCCCTTACCCTGAGAGAGTATCCCACAGCAACGTACGTACAAATTAGCATTTTCCCCAAAACACGTCAGCTCCACCCCAGGCTCAAATGTTTTAAACTTCTGAGTTTTAACAGCTTTCCCAAATCTATGGATCTGACAAATCCTGTTGTGTGAACAAGCTGGATGGGCAGGTTGAAGTTCTTAGACAGCCACCAGCATGTGTGCAAGGACAGGCTTTCTAGTGCTCAGAAATCTCTTGAATTCGTTGCCTCTAACGCAAATGAAAGAGATTCATTTCGGCAGGGGGGTTGGACTAGATGACCCACAGAGGTCCCTGCCAACCCCTACCATTCTGTGAAACCAACAGTATATTTCTAATCATTCTGAAATTATGCAGAGAAATTAAATACACATTTAAGTCTTCCCAAAATTCTGTGAGACTCCAAATGCATCCTTACACTAGTACGCAATTACTAGCTTCACCCAAATAGATTTACTCAGTATCTAAATATTTCCCAGTGTCACTCACACTGACATCTACTCAATATTGCAGTGAGCCAGGCACGTTATTTAAAACCAACTGCACGATTTGGCCTAAAATACAAGCATTGTATACAACAAAGTTTTAAACCCAGATCAATAGTCTAGGTTTGCCACATGAAGCTGTTCAATACCTTGACTACACTTTACAGTAGTAAAGTACAGGACAGTACTGTGCGTGCGTCAGGAATTTCAAGGACTGGCCGCAAACCAGTTTCATCTGAGGGCGAACTGTGGCTGCTGGGACACAGGTGGCATTGACACTTCGGCACGGCTCCTGCTTCTGCTCGACACTCAAATAAGATGAATGGAGTAAACCTAGTGAAGTTGCTAGACTGCAACAGTCTCCACATCGGGGTACTGAAGCCTGGTTTTCCCACAGCTACATGCCTAAATCTGGTACAGCACAAATACATTCCTGGATTATGATTTTTAATATTTCCTGGTTTTCCTCTGATCTGCCCAACTAAATTACGATGGTTATTTAAAGTGGGTTTAAGACATTGTATCAAAAGTGGTGGCATTTTCTTTTTCAGACCCTTAACAAATCAAACAGGCACCCAGCAGGAATTATTTGAGCTTTTACAAGCCGCCTTTATTCATCAGAAATACCGGGCTCCTCTGCTGCGCAGGCAGCTCCCTCGCTCACGTGCACTCTGTCCCCCTCTCCCGCTCCAGTGTAAAGAAGTTTACAGAATAGCTTGTATCACTCAGGCCCAGATGGTTTTGGTACCCCAACAGCTGGCAGCCAGTAAAATCACGATGGGCTAGGCTGCCAAACACCTTTGAAGATGCAAGTCAAAGCTAAAGTTTCCTCCACAAGTAGACGGCAATGGTACCGAGATGTGCTCCATGATTTGACTCAGTTAAAGGCTACTTAATAAAAGCTTTACAATATGCGATTCTTTCAGAACTCAGAGATTTCTGAGCCCCCTGCACTTTATCATTATATATCAGCTAAGTTTACATGCCTTGATTTTTGCCAAGGATAGACTACAAGGCTCCTGAAAGGACTATAAAGGGATGAGAATGCGATTTTTGTTTTTCAGATTCTCCACTGCTGTTTTAAGTTAAATTTTGTGGCAATAACAAGCCAGAGTTAAGAAGATAACAACTGGAAAAAAATCCTACCTATGTCTCATTTTGAGACAGAACCTTTTTTATTAAAGGAAAAGAAGGAAAACTGGAAAGAAAAGGACCGACTCGGTATTACTAAGTTAACTTGGTATTACTACGTTACACCATTAAATGAGAGCCCAACAAAAGTTAGGCTCCTACGGTTGGAAAGACAAACACTGAGAATAAAACAAAATCCCCTAACAAATCCATGATCTGAAGCAATCAGTATTGCTTAGCAAGATTACACTGGATTACTTTTTGTAGTTTTAAATACAACAAAGCTTCCCCAAAAGAACGACAACGTCACGGAGCCAGAAAGCATTACTGTGCCGATGACTGACTGCGCAAGTCCAGCAAGGTCCCAATTAAAAAGAGAATGGAATATATAGCTCCATCATGAAAGCAATTAAACACATAAATGAGACATTGCAAGACTCTTAACATTCCCAATGTTTAATTATTTATCCGTTCTCCATCCTGCAGCTGCAGGTCAGAATTAACTCCTCTGAACTAAATACAGGAGAACTCTTTTGGGGATTTGTACCTTATTCATTTTCAAGCAAACACCCAAATTCATTTCAAATTCACACAAGACCTGCAACAGCTTCACCTAAATCAGATTTTCTACAAGTTAAACATCCCTCCTACACTCAGATGTGATTGTGAAACTACTTTGATCTCTGTTCCCAAATTTATTGCTCTATGTAATCCATGACAAAATATAATGTGATTTACTGTATCTCTATATGACAGCCCAGCAGCTGACAGAACTTCGTAATTTAGCATAAGAAAAAAAACCTTCTGGCACCAAAATATACAAATCATAATTGAGGCACTTTAGTATCACATTACAATGAAGCTCATGCAGACTGATCATAAGAACTTCAAAACAATTAGAATTCTTTCTCACCCATTTAATGAAGGTGAGTTTTACTCCGTGACATGTTCTGCAGCTGCAAGCAAGTCGTTTTGGAACACTTTTGTTTCTTCACATTAAAGACTCTGAAGGACTAATAACATCGTTTTACCCCTTCCCTGTTTCCCAAACATTCCTTCCCCTCCAAAAAAGGAAAGAAAAAGCCACCTGCAGCTTTTCTCTATTATAAAGATATGAAGAAAGAGCAAATAAGTGTAAACAGTGTCTTCAAATTGTGCCAGAATTTAAATATGCAATAAAGATGGTTTATATTAGTTTGGTCTTGATAACCGAGCATTTTTGCTACAGTAAAGCTATAGCGAAAAATGTAGATATCCAGATACTGACCTAAGCAGGGATGTGATGGGCACGTTCCACGGGGCAGCTTTTTGCTGACTCTTGGCTTTGGGGGACTTGAAAAAGTCACAGAATCATGGAATGGTTTGGGTTGAAACGGACCTTAAAGATCATCTGGTTCCAATTCCTCTGCCATGGGCAGGGACATCTTCCACCAGCCCAGCTTGCTCAGAGCTCCATCCAACCTGGCCTTGAGCACTGCCAGGGAGGGGGCAGCCACAGCTTCTCTGGGGAGCACTTTGTGTCTTCACACAAGTCTTTGTGTCTTTGTGTAAAGGATGCGTCACCTCAGAAACTTCCAAGAAAAGTAAGAATGCAGAGGTCATGGCATGGGATGCAGGAGAAATTTCCACTTAGTATTTACCAATCCCAGGCAACAAGCACCAGTTACTGTTGTTTGGATAACCAGAACCATGCACAAGCCCCTGTGAAACCAGCAGTGATCGCCGCAGGTACCGGGGTCCAGTACCAGGGCATCGGCTGCGAGATCTGTCCTCGACGTCCAGCCAGGCACCCACACCAGATGGTATTCATTCCATCATCCGGAAAGAATCTAACAAGGAATTGGCCAAGTTGTTAAGAAAAAAAAAAAAAGTGATCTCACATTACCATCAGCTACCGTACTGGAGAACAGCCAATGTTTCTCCTAACGTTATAACATACCCCAGGATGTAAAGATAAGCAAAACTGGTAAATCAGAGAAAACTGTACCTACATGTAATCAGCCTTCTCCAAGACACACAGAATTGTCAAAAAAGTGAGAGAATGAGGTAATGATTCAATTGGTCTTTAAAAAATATTTAATAAAGCTAAAATAATAAGCAATTGTGTGTTACAAGATAAAGCTGGTGTGTTACAGTTTGTTTGGACAGTGAAGAAAGGCTCAGGAAACTATTGAAAAAAATAATTAGAACAGTCATTCTGCCACTGGAAAAGCCTCCTGCACTTTGTAACCAGGAAAGTTAAGGCCAAAATGGCAGTTGGACTAAAACCGTCAGGTATGTCCCATAGAGTCAGGCTCCTGGGCCACCGAGCCCGCCGTCCTCTCCAGAGACATGGGAGATGCTGCCTGCAGAGAGTGCAGAAACCTGGCCCCCATCTGCAGTTTGGACCCCTCGTATTCCCCCAGCACCCACAACTGCTCTGTCAGGGAAGTTAGAATTAAAGCTCCGCTTATTCCCATTAGTGACTGGTTACGAACATGCTGCTCGTAAAGCTGTTTAATCCATTTTTGAACCTGCTGATAACATCTGCCTTCACAGCCCCCATGGCAATCCATTCACGAAGCTCACCATCAGGTGCGTAGAGAAGCACCTTCTTTCACCAGTTCTAAATCAACCTCTTCTTAGCTTCCAGCAACTACGCCCAAGTTCTTGGGCAGTAAATAACAACTCAGCATTCACCTTACCCACCATCTGCACGATTCTGTGAGTCTTAATCTTACGAACAGACACCAAAGGCTACAACCTGGAAGTTACAGAACTGAGAACATGCAGAGAGTGCCCTGGTGAAGCAGAACTGGAAGAGGTGTTGGGACACAGCCTCAAAAGAAACAGGAGACAGAGGAGACAAAAAACCCACCTGTGAACACTTCTTAGACAGACACCTTTGATTAATACCAGCTGGTTAAAAAAACCCCAAACTTCTCAAACAACTAACCAACTGTAATTGATACGATAGGGAGTGAATAAAGTGCACTGAAAGACAGGGCATAGGATAGAGCTCTAATGTTATCAGTCTTTTCCCTGTTGAAAGCTATCTTTTTAATTCCATATTTTGTCATAATTTATCATTTAACTCAATTATGCTTCTTCTCTGGTTCTCATTTCTTAACGGTATTGCACCAGTCATTTTAATTTTTAACCCTATAGTGTTATTTGTCAATGCAAATAATGTGGTGCTTGATCTCCTCTCCAAACATTAATGAAGATGTTAAAAATTAAGCCTAATGCTCACGGGTGCATATTTTTTCCCACGGCAACAGCTACACCAACTACTCTTGGTTACTTCTGGAACTAGGTTTATAAATACAATTGTTGGGCAGAAATCTCAGCTGCTTTCTGGTTTGTTTTTTTGAGTTGTTTTTCTTTTTTTAAGGAGGTAGAAGCAGAGAAACTCTCTGAATAACTGAGACTATTGCTTTGAAATATCTCCTGTAGGGAGACAGCCATAAATTCTGTTTAGTCTCATCTGAGTGAAATATCCCTGAGATTATTTGATCATATTTTTCTTCATGTTTGCCTCTGTTGATTGAAGACTCTTCCAAATGGCTCCCCTAAGGGATGATGCAATTCCTGTGATCGTGTTCCTGGTCCACTCTCATCTTTCCTTCTTTCTCTTTGGAGGAATAAGAAGGAACAGTGCAAAAGGGGACACACTAGAGAGGAAATTGGTTTTCTCCTCTCATCTGTGAGGAAAATTTTATTGCAAGAGTTTCTGTAAAGGTACTATAAAGACAGATTAAATGATCTGCAGTTCTTGTGCTACCATACACTAACTTTGCTCTACAAATCTTTCCTCTTTTTGAAATACATTTCTTTTTTCTTGATCTTCTAGGCTTTTGGCAGATTTTCTCTAACAAAGCCGAAGTACTATGCTCATTCTTAATAATATAAGTTGGTGAGTCACTAACACAGCGTCAGAAACGTTCAAGAACCAAATGGAAGAAAATGTACACAGACTCGACAAAACAAAACCAACCACAATATTACTACTCTGGAATAGAGAGATAATATCATAGACTATAGTTCTCAGATTATAATGAAAAAAAAAAAAATTAAGAGACCTGAGGAATATACAACTCTTCTTGCTAAGAATTAGGAGCTCTTTAGATCATTCATACCTAAGGCCGATACAAAAGAATCTATGTAATGGATTCAAACAAACATTTAAAAATTTTAGTCTAAAAAAAATAGTACATATACAATAACCAGTGGAGATCCTGAACGCATTCAGCAAGGAGAAAAACATACATCTACATTACAATTAGACATCAATTTAATGATATCATTATACTCGGAAAGAATACATGTCCACATTTTATGGTTGACCTATTTTCCCCCATGTAAATAACCAGGGTATCACTGCAACGAGTGTGAAAATAGTTCGTCTGGATGCTCACATAAATGATTAGATCTATGCTACGGCCCTTAGTGCTGAAGTTAATGAAGTGAAAGGTGCCACTCAGATCCAAGACTCTACCACACTAAGAGGCCTAAGCAGGAACCTACAGAACTGCTGCAGAGATGGTCCAGTTCCCAGCAGGTCTTAGATACAAGCTGGAACCGGTTTTGGTGGTTAATGAAATGTAGAGCTGGCAGAGAAGAAGAGGAGCTAGAGAGACAGTATTCAACAGCATGAGCTAATGGAAAGCATGCAATGCTTCTTCCTTCTGCGCAGAAGGAACTTAACGGCTATGGGGAAACTCAATACTTTTAATAGAGTATCTCTTGGAGTATCTCTTTCATCTCTGAAGATGTCATATTCTTTCTCTTCATCTTCTATTTCTTTGCCAGTGCTGAACAGTATGACATCACCTGTATGAGTACTGACAATAGTGCCAGAACAGATATTATGAATTAAAGATATTCCTACATATGCAGCATGAAAGCATGCCCAGCGAGCGCGTCCAGCTGGACTGCACCCCAGGGCTGTGCGCGCTAGTTAATTAATCCAGCATCTCAAAGCGTGAGGATAAAGGAAGAACTGAAATGCTCTCTAGGGCACATTATCAGTACTTTATTTGCAAACTATATGCAAGTAGAAGTTGTATAAAATGAAGCATCCAATTATAGCACACTGTCTGCAGATTTCTGAAAAAGGCCGTTACAAAAACCACTATATTACAACATAACTATTCTATAAAACAGTTATTCTTAATTAGGGAAGTGGTCACTTACACTGAGTACGATACTTCTAACAATACTGATTTACATTTTTAAAAAATTTTAACCTTAACTTTGAATTTCCTGGGCATTTTAGTTTTACGTGGCCTTCCCACCAGACACAGGTGGAGTGACTGTAACAGATATAGACTGGAAAACATTGTAAATGTCAATTTTTCTTTAAAAGAACAGAAATCTCAGAATGCAACTAACTGCTGCATCACTAACATCATTAAAACCTACAAGCGTCATTTGCACAGCTCTGGCCAGGCTGCACGCCGTCTTGGAGTCACAGAATCACAGAATCATAAAGGTTGGAAAAGACCTCTAAGACCATCAAGTCCAACTGTCCCATCTCTCCAGAGCAAATCATTGCACAGCTGTACTGAAATTGGAAGAATTGCAGTCCAGAAGCTAAAGTATTTGACTTTTTTTTCTTTTTAACTACAACTCCATCCCGTAATCAACTAATATGTGCATTCAGTACAGTCAATACAGCAAAATGTAGATCACTTCTCCACAAGAAAAGCAGCACTGGAAAAGAATTAGTGTTCCTGGAACCTACATAAACATTTAACAGGATGAGTCAAAATATCTAAATATAGAAGAGAAGTCAATAAGGAGATAAATGTTGAAAATTCTTTAGGGAGAAAGAAAGCACACCTTTTTCTTCCACTCCAACTTACTCATGTGTGCTGCTCAAAGCGAGCTTTTTTAGGAGCTATTTTCGGTCCCAAGGTTGCGTCCTTCGAGCACCGTTAGCAAGTCCACCCATCTGCTGGGGTCACGCTTTCGGAACACTCATCTGCTCTGCCAACCAAACACCACAGCTGAACATTACAAACAGATGTGGCTGCCAAGCTTCACGTCTGCAGGCACTCAGAAATTCAGTTTATCTCTTGCTTTTAGTCATTTCTGGCAAACCTGAAAAGGCTGCTAAGCTTTGTGCAGTCCATGACACCGGGCTGATTCGTGTTCATGCCCCAAGTGCCGCCGCTGCAGCCTCCAACACACCTGCCACCCTCCTGACACCACACCTCAGTGCAGCCTAACTACAGCTTTATGCACTCTCTCCTATGTTTATTTCTTAAAAGGTTTATGCTTCATCTCATCATCATGAGGTATGACTTCAGATTAAAAAAACAAAACTTCATATGAGAAAATGCCATAATCACTTGCTATAATGCAACGCAAGCAAATGAAATTCATACTTTAAAATCAAATCAAAATCGTTATGCTTGAATACAAGTGTTCTTCTGAAACGATATTTAAGATTTCTTAACTAATAGACAAGAAATAATTTGGAGATATTCTCAAGTCATTTTTACGTTAGAGACAGATAACAGATATTAAGAAAGTACTGAAGTCCTCAGAACATAAGTACTGTTTCAAGTTCTCCACGCTATCCTCTTGAATTTTTGTCTGACTTCTGTCCAGCACGGCTTATGTGACCTTAAGGATGTTAAAATTTGCTATCCTTATCTGATAAGGTGATTTTCTGTTCTAACAGAACTACCATGCTGCGTCTTCAAAGGCGAGCAGTAAGGCAATTATGAGTGATCGGGCTGCGGCACCCGCCCTGGCGAAAAGCAGGGCTGAAGACGGACCCCTGCCCTGCCCAGCAAGCGCGGCCACCGTCCCATCGCATCAGCCCGGCCACGCCGAGCCGCTCCGGCAGCCCCCCAGCCCCGCTCCCGCCTGCCGGGCTGGCGGCAGGGACCCGGCTTCCAGAACTCTTCTTAGACAGCAGTAACTGTCAAAAGATACTTGCTTTTAGAACCTCAGGTTCACAAACATCACCGTGCTACGTTTATCGAGCAACTTTCTGGCATTGTGTGCTGTAATCACTAACAAAACGCATCAAATAAAATACTACAATAAACAACGTAAAATCTTTGAAGTTGAGATTTTTAAGCAACAGAAAATTAAAGACCTCAGTAAATTAATTTGTGTGTCCCTAACTATTGAAAAGCTGTCTACAAATACCAACAAATATATAATTGTCCAGTGCTCTGGCAAGGGAAACTGCTCCTCTGTCTCTGCCCCCCACTCTCCTCCTTCCCAGTCCCAGTACAGCAGGGCTATGGGGAGGGCAACACCACAGAAATCCTCCATCTTCCTCTACCTATTTTTACTTCCAATTTTTCTCTTCACTTATCTTTTAGCCATTTCTTTTGTATTTCATCATGTTCACGTGAACAGCAGCCCGCAATTGCACAAAGCAATCCGCACAGAAACCAGTACTCCTCGCAGAGCAGCCCGCAGAGGAATGAGATCCTGCGCTTCGGAACGGACCGACCTGCAGAAAATCGGGACAGTCAGATGTTCCAAGCCTTAACAGCAAAATTCAGCTTCCCCTTGGACTTTCTGGAAACCTTTACAGAATTGGCAGAAAAAAGTAAATTTAGAGGACCAATTTTTCTCACATATTGTGCTAAATTTCAAGGTGACAAGATTTTCTAGGAAAATAAAAAGACTTTTAAAAACATGTTTCAAGACCTATGTTGCAATTAAGAGCGCTTTTTCCCCACCCCCGCCTCCCCTTGGATAAAATCTCCTTCATCAAAGTCCTGTGGACTTTAATAGGATCAAGATTTGAACTAAGTTAGCTGAAAACAACTTTTGAGCTTTAAATGGAGTTTGCCCTCTAAGCTACTTTGACTTTTGGACTTTGTGGCCAATTTCCACAGCTCTACACTTGGAAGTCAGAAACAAAGCAGAACAGTAAATGGAGATTTGAAGGTAACGCAAGGTATTTTCACACGTCTGTGAAAGACTTTCCAACAGATACACTTCTTTTTTTCCCCTTCTATCTTTTACTCAACATGTGCTCTTCTGATGAGAGGTAAAAATAGGGAAGTAGGCTAAATAAAAAAAATATCCAGTAGCAGTTAATATAGCTTAAAATTAGCTATTTTTTGAAAAACAGAAAAAATCCAACAAATTAAAAAAATAGTATATCTGACAGAAATGACAATTCAAGACTATTAAAGATATTGCCCTATGAAGGATTATTTGTAACTTTAATTTGAGGATGTAAAGAAGTTAACTTTTCTTTTGCTATACTACACATGTAAAAAAAGATCAAAGAAAGAAAAGAACTGAGATTCAAATTCCATTTTTAAGCAAAAATGACAATGTCTTCCTGAGTTAAAATTAATCCTTTAATGATGAATTTCAAAGGTTTAAATACTTTCTGTGACCTTGGCTTTAAATAATTATGCCAAGCGGAGCTTTCCTTACATTCAGAAAAGATTCTGAATTGTTGATCACAGCCATTTTAATGGCTTCAGGCTGGCTGATTTCCAACATAATCCCCCGAATGCTGTTTAAAATTACAGACCAAGAACCTGACGCAGGTAAATGAAATGTCACTTCCACAAAGGCTGTTCAAACAGCACACACAGACTGTTAATTTGTGTCACTGTACATCATTTCGCAATAAAATGTATGATTTACTACATTAACGTATACAAAAGATACTTCAACAACTATCTGCTTACATATACACAGAGTCTACCACAAATATTAGGCAGGGTTTTTTTTCGTTTAGCTTTTGAAATGACTCTCACATGTTTTAGCTCAGATCATCCCTAATGCAGTGAAAAGCTGGAATTCGAGACGCTGGTACAAGGGGATGCTCAGCGAGCACCGATGGGCAGTCAGTGACCTCACTGAACGGAACGGGGAGGGAAGCCTTGATGTATCTGAAACATTAATTTCTATTTTCAAGCCTTTCACACAGTCCTTGCTCAGCCGGTGCACACAGGCAAAAGTAGACCAGCCATTGTTAGCAACTAGACCCAATTTCCTTGCAGTTTTAGCCTGAACTTTTTCCTCCTTAAGAACTTTCCTTCTTTTTAAGGGAGAAAAAGCTTGGTTAGACAGAACCGCCCTTTCTACTCTATCTATTCCGGCAAAGAAAAAGTGATTAGCCTACTCCTCGGCTGGCTTTGCCTTTGAAATCATCCGGATTTCTAAAGTCCTGCCAGGTCCTGAGCACGGCACGGCCGCCCCCATTCCGCGCTCGCCGCGGCTGGAAGCTGCTGCCCAGCACCGCTCCGGGGGCAAACAGCCGCAGCAGCGACCACCGCCACTGCCTGTTCCAAGAGGAGAAGCCTTTCATTACAGAACCACAACACTTTCCATGCTCGCGCCGTGTGCTTGCGGCATCCAACGTCAGATCTACAGCATACGTCTGTTTTTCAACTCAAGTGACCCCTGAACATTTTTCCTCAGTGAAACTTTGCTTATCTGACTTCGACAGCGATGGCTCCCCTTTTGCCACACCGCAAGAAGCAGCTTTACGTGAACCCCTTACCTTGTCCAAGGCCTTCTCTGTTTCTGCCGCGTGTATCTTTTTCAGGTCTAATGTCATTTTTTCTGCCTCCACTTTCAGCTTATTCATTGCTGTCTCGTGGTCTCGAGCTGCCCTCTGCTTCTGCTCTTCCCACTGATGGTTCAGCTCCAGCAGCTGCTGCTTCCGCTGAGTATTCACCTGGATGAGCTCTTCCTTCAGCTTGTGGATTTGGTTCTCCATGTCACAGATAACCTGAAATAAAGAACAAACAAAGTGGGGAAAAAAAACAAACCATAAAACAAAACCCACTTGATTTTCTCAGACGGGCTGTTAGCCGGGGTTCAAAGCATTCTCTGTCCCTTTCCTTGGACTCTGTTATTGCTCTTCCTCCTCTCCTCATCCATGCAGATGAATACAGCTGCCCCTTGCCCAAAGCATGGGTGGAGCAGGAGTCACCTTTTTGGAGGGGGGGACCCCACAGGTAAAGAAATTTAGTTTGTGGCATTATAATCACTGTGTATAATCATAGACGGGCTTGGGTTGGATGTCCATGTCTTTTTTTTTTTCCCTTTAAGAAATGGTCTGTCGCCTTCTAATGAGATAGCAGTGTATCACCAATCATTTATCCATCCCTGCTACAGATTATAGACGGTATTTCACCATAATGTGCTAACATGGATCAGGAATGTATCAAAGAATGTCGTCCCCCGGGTGAGGGAACTCGAGCACGCCGAGAGAGGGTGGCACAGGCCCACGCACAGAATCCTTAAGACTCTGCAATCAATACGGATACGACACACGACCTGCAAAATGGGAGACAGACTGCAGAATCCCCAGTTCTCTTTCATGCCTTCCACGAGGAGCTCGGAAGGGTAAGGAATGAAGCTCCTATACTGCAAAGCTGTGTTACTCCTGATGTGTGCAGAATACACATCGCTACTTTATAGTAGTAGCAGAGTGTACACTTCTTAATTTAGATCTACGCTTGCACATAACTCCCATTAGTTACTTTTCTAACTGCATTTCTTCAGTAGCTTCTTAAACAAAGTATAGGAGCATCGCATCTGGGACATAAAACCATCGTCCTTATAGGTAATTGTAAGGTATGGTGTTTCAAGTACATATAGGTTTTCATTCATAAACATAATTCTGAAAATGAGCATTTTCACTAAAAACCCCACACAGTATTTCCCCCTTTTTCCTCCCTGCTTCACAAGTACCCTGGGATTCTCTCACAGAGGATGTGATAACATGGAGATGAGAAACTGATGTTCTACCACACGGAAGCAGGTGACTCAGCTCAAGCTTATTAAAGGTTTCATCAGAAAATCTGATGAAAATCGCTGTGTATTCAAAGATGCCATTGCCCTGGAATGCCAGTTA